>NC_055960.1:14506088-14828588 GCF_018492685.1 Alosa sapidissima
TGTTATTCCTGTGTATTGCATTGTGTTAATTACTGTAATTACTGTGTAATTACTGTGGTGAATGTTAATAACAATGTGAATGTGAATATTGATTGGTGTTTTATAATTAATCTTACTAATTAATAAAATGAGTTAATATAATTATAACATTTATTTACTAAATATATGAATAGAGGTGCAAGGTAATATTTTATAAATCTATCCATAATTTATATGTCTATGTGTTTTGTTATGATTGTTAAGTAGAGCATGTAGTTGTGCTAGATCTGGGTATTCAGTGTATTGATTATTTTAAGGGACACCAGGCAAGCCTGATGCTTTTTCTCTACGAAACTCCCCCTCGTTCGGTCTGAAGCTCTTTTCCTTTTCTTTGCATCTTCCGTCAAGGATTATCGCTGCTTCTTCGCCAGCTCTGCCATTATACACACGTTTACAACAATCGCTAGCTAGTGTTTCGCTAGCCTGCCTCTGTGCTGTATGCAGGATGTAAACTGATACTGCTTCGGTCGGCGGGTACAATACACTGAACTTGCAAGCGGGATATTCTTCCTACAGGCAGTAGGGGCGGGCGAGAGAGTCTTCATTCGCCCTGTAATGAGTCATTTAACCACATACCGACTTGCGAAGATGAGTAATTAACACGAAAACATTGCCTGGTGTCCCTTTAACCCTCAAAAAGGCACATGAGTTTAAACAGCATTTTGTCGCTCTGGCCTGGCCTCTGGAGATATGAAAGTCGGCTAAATCACTAACTGTCCTCTTTTTACAATACGTAGGTCTGGTCTTGTCTCTCACAGTCCACAGAACTGTATAGATCCTTTCAATTTGTTCCTAGAGGGTTTCCGATTGGAACATTCCAAATCAATTCAGATATGTAATTGGACTAACCAGACCATGATTACAGGATTAACTTTGAATGCTCTCCAAAATGTCGACTTTAAAACATATTTTTAAAATTTTTGTTTGTCCCCAAGTTACCATTAGCTCAATGTTGTTTTCTATGCCACCGGAAATGCCTTAGGAATGCACATGTTTGTTTATGCCATAGAAAGGGACTGTAGTGAGACAGGTTTGTTTATCTTCAAGTTGTACAAATTATACAAGTACTCTTCTAATTTATCAACAGTGTTCCTTTCTCTCTTTTTATGGAGATGACAAGTATCAATATTAGCATATTTTACCATGTGCTATTCGGTTAACACGTGCTAACAACGGCTTCCTCTTACACTGACTCATGCTAGACTTGGGGGCAACCAGTGTTGATGGAAAGGGGGGATATTTGTTATTTCTCGCTCTCTCTCTCTCTCACTCCCTCCTCTTTTTGATGGACTTATTCATATTGAAGCCCTCTGTGCTGATGACAACTGTCATTTCCTTCTCCTTACATAATGAGTGCTTTCAGTTTAATCGATACAGCAGCAGGTAAAGGAGGCTTTTTCACCCTCTCACTGTGGAATACTTGTGCTTGGAAGAGTGTGAACCTTTTTTGTATCACTTCGCATCAGTGTTTCTTGACGTGATGGATAGCTCAACTCCCGAGCACAGTGTGTCTGAACTCTGTATTTATAGAACACCAAGTCTGAAACTTGACAACCGTTGTGACTTGGCTCCAAGAAAGCTCTGGGACAAAAGTGTTAGGCTAAGCTGAAGGAAACAGTGGAGATGCAGCGAGGAAAATGTTGGACAGGCTGCATAGGCCGTGTTAGCTAGCTAATGTCATGTCTGGTCACTCTGGAACCCTGGGGAGGTGCAGCACAGTGCTTCACGTTTTATGAATCTTTCATAGGAGATGTTTTCCTCATGGCAAACTTCAGGGCTCTCCTCATGTTTTAGACATATCACAAAAGTACTTTTGTTCTCCCTGGGAAAAGTCACATTGTATTATATGGGACACTGTGATGCCATATTAATAGTTGGCCTTAAAGAAAACACACTGACTGTCGATTAAAATATGGCACTGGGGTTTAAGACCACAGCAGACTTACTGTCACACTGGATGCAAGAGACATGATGGTGTGATTGACACTTAACACAACACAACATTGGTGTTGGTGTGGTATTAGTATACTCCTAGGTGTCCATTTTCAATGTACTGGGTACGCCTTTAGCATTATTTTTCAAAGTCGCTCTAAGCGATGCTGGGTAACGTCACTTCTGTTGACGTTCAAACTAAACAGAAAGCTAGCTTGCTCTATCCTCCCCCTCCCTCCCTCCCGTACAATTGAAACTCTCCTAATAGTGCATCTCGTCTGTGATTTGCTGGAACAGTTTGTTTTGTTTTTATAGGCAAGGTTTGCCCAAGTTGTTTTGTGGCTGTTTTTGGAGTCTGGGTTGTCCACAGAGATTGCATTTTTTTACAGTGATTCAGGACACAGGCAGCTAGCGGATGGTGAGGTGATGTTTGCTGTAAGTGACAAAAAATGTTTTAACCTGAAAAACGTACAGCATGATATCGCTTAGAGCACCATAGCTCATATTATAGCTAATAAATAAATAAGAGTTTGTTTTTATCTGGCCCATAAAAATGACATATAGAGGAATCTTCTTGAATCTTGCATCTGTTAAAGGGGTATCCAGTGCATCGAAAAGTGACAAAAGTGGTCATGTTCCTAAACAGTTACTCAGTGCAATACCAGGTGTTTCACGCACGCAGTGGCAATGACAGAGGTGCCATTCTCCCTATTGTAAGTCAGTATACCATCTAAATATACCATCTAAATGAGCTTGAATCCATTACTTTAAGGAAAAAAACGACATAGTGTTTCTTTAAATCTCTGACCCTTGTCAGCATCCAGTTCTCAGGTTGTTCCAATTCGCTGACTAATTTGAACCCCTTTGTGCTGATAACCTGCACCTGACACAACACCTGACCATAGATGACACAAAGAGCTCCTTCACACAGAAGAGTACAGACGCTGATTTCATTTCATCTGCGTATGCACTACGCCTTTCAGCCATTTTAAAAAAAGAAATAAAGAGGGCAATTTCAGACCTCTTTGTATTCATAATTAATGGCCTGCTTAAATCACAAGGACACAAAAGATTACATATGGAGGGCTTTCTCTTCTTTAACACTTGCTCATCGGAGTCGTCATTAGAATACATGTTATTCACAGCACATCACAATCACAAAGGCTTGGCTTATGCTAATCACTACACTGACTATGAACAGATCAGGTTAATGCTGTATTATTGTAGCATAATACATGTATGTGGGTATATAAACATGCATATGATCCCATACAGCAGCTATACAGTAAAATTACATTACATTAATGCATTAATCAAGACAGTGGCCTTGACTGGCTCAAAATGTAATACATAATTTCACTGTCTATTCATGCGTTCTCTTCCAGTCTATTTTCAACCATTATTTGTGCTGGATGGCATGTTATACTTGATCTGTCTGTAATTTGGAACAACACATGCCCCGGGTGATATTTGGATTAGAGTGTGGGCGGAGAGTCAAGCTCACCATCTACACACGAGGGCTTGTTGCGCGTCGTCCCCGCCACTTTCCCCGGCAGACAGGAACACTTGACCGTCTGGGACCTTTCTTCGATGCGGTTTTTATTACAGCACCGATGGGCCGCGATAACTTCACACGTACCTCCCTCTACAGAAAGAAACAGACAGAGACAGACAGACAGACAGACAGAGAGAAAGAGAAAAAGATATGTTTAGAAAATGTGCAATATTAATTAGGTCAAAGGCATGAGGCACATCTGGTACATTTGGTGCACCCGGAAAAGTAAGAGAATCTCAGGCAGCTGTTTGGAAATTACCGGCAGCTGGTGTTGTCAAAATATTGTGCATCCAATTTCACCATCCCTCTAATTTCACTGAAAATATCCCTTCAGATTGCTTTTCCAAATGCACTTTCTTCAGCTGGCAATGCAGTCGTCCTCCCAATGTGGATATTGAACCTTGTAAATCCTCAATTGTCAGACTCTACGGTAATTAAGATAAATATTTGCATTAAAATAGACTCACAAGTGAAGCCTTAATTTGATTAACCCATCTGGCCCGATGATCTATTATCACAGTGCTATACGGTGCATGGAGCAGTATTAAGTCCCCCACCGAGGAGCAAATATGGGGCCCATTTCACACACAGCCTCTATAAGGACCTTCCGTGTAATTACCATGTACGCAGCTTCATGATGTGCTGCAAATTGTCCTTGAAGCGTGCTGATTATCTTATCTAAATGAGACGCTTTTTTCCAGAGGTTCCCATGCAAATTGGGGCCTTGATGCTGCGGATATGAAGGGAGACCTGATGCTGCGCTCAATTCGCTCTCTGGAGCACATGCATGCTGTGTGTGTGTGTGTGTGTGTGTGTGTATGTAAACTGCACATAAAGCATTGACTGTTTCAAGAGACATGACTCAACATTCATACCAAACCTTTTATGAATGTGGAAGACAGAACGATGACAACTTGTCAAAATAAAAGTCCAACAATCGCAAAGCAGCATTGCCGTTTTTCTCTCCAGCCTTTGTAAATATTTCATGAATATCTTATAAAGTCTACATCGAATGTCACTTTACTATACAAGTTGTGAAGTATTCATAATCACTGAATTTAACACTGGGAGGTAAACCTGCGTTGTGTTGAACCTGCGCGATTCAGCCCTGCACACGCCCGGACTTGAACCCGCAAACAGCAGCACCTCGGATTGGGAGGCGAGCGGGCTACTGGCTCGCATGCCAGCAGCACTCTTGAGGCGAGTGAGGTTTACCAACGTTCCACAAGCACAGCTAAGCTAGCTGGCATCCATTACACTAGCCTACATTCAGCTGATCTGTATTTGTGTAACCTGGAACAGTTGGACATTCCCAGTAGCAAAAGATGCGATATCATCTGCAAAGGTATCATAAAACAAATACATTTTTATGAAACAAAAATGATTTGCTTGACCATGTTCTGTCTTTTTGGCACTGGAGTAGCCCATTGACTCAGATGTGACGTGATCAGGTAAGAGGTTTGGAACAAAAACGGCAATGCTGCTTTGCAATTGTTGGACTTTTATTTTGACACATTTTTGTCGTTCTGTCTCCACATTCATGAAAGGTTTGGTATGAATGTTGAGTCATGTCTCATGAAACAGTCATGAATGCTTTATGTGCAGTTTATGACAGCTGCTATGAATGTGTTAGGAACTCACCCGTCAAGTAAAGTGTTTTATTTTAAAAAAATATTGCTATTTAGGAGTAGCCTACTCCCAGTGGTAAGATAAAAGGCTTTGTGAATATGGCCCCTGGTGTCTAACCCATGCATAGCCCATTTACACAAAATAATGGTCGAATATTACTGAGGATCATTGTTATTTAAGAACATGCAGTGCGCGTAGGGCACCAAAAACATCTTGCTCATAAAAAATCATCATACCGCACATTGTGGCGGGTCTGTTATTTAACCTAGGCTACTTACTTTAGGCTGCGCAAACCACAGGCCTTTATTTTGGGCTTTATTATTTTTCGCGTTCAGTGTAGGGTATAAACAAGCTGAGAATTTAGCGGTGTTACGTCTGCCTGTCACAGACGTGGGGAGCTCTTTGAAGCTTGGGATAATGTGGTACAGTTACTACAGTAACAGTTTTTTTCCACTTTTATAAAGGCTTTGTTTGAATGCTGTTGGAACAAATAGTTGTTGTTTATAAAGGCAACTTTCTGTTGCAATATTCTGTGTGTTCTGGACTGCAGGTAACTTGTTAAGCCAGTGGTTCTCAAACTTTTTCTTTCATTCCCCACTTTGATCAAGGGTGTATTGACTGATAATAGTGGAGATAACGTGTTATCCCGAGGCCTTTGCAAGTCAGCATCTCTGACGGTAGTCTACCCTATTAAAAATATACGTTTTCGATGTCCCAAACGGAGAGCCATACTTTATTGTTTTTAACGATCTATATGCTACTCACCAAAATGTAGGCATGGGAACATGATGAAGTATCCAACTGTCGTATGTTAAATTATTGTGATTACGAGCCAGTGGTTTTCAAACATTATGCGTGACTTGGACATCTAACGAAATGCAACAGGCTCATATAGTCCTCGCATTCGCAAAATGAGGACATAGGCTACAGACTGCTCAGATAACAGGTGTAGCTACCTCCAGTTTTGCACGGTTTTAGTCAAGTTATAGGTCATAGTTGTCTAAGCCTGTATGTGTGTGTGTATGTGTATGTGTATGTGTATGTGTACTGTATGTGTGCATGCATGTGTTAGTGTGTGTGTGTGTGTGTGTGTGTGTGTGTGTGTGTGTGTGTGTGTTTGCACTTCCATTTGATGGGGGAGAAATGAGAGCTGCTGCTCTTTGGACCCTGGGAATGGAGGATTTCACTCGGTTACCAGTTTTCTTCAGTCTATTGAAATTCAAAACAATGAAGAGCAAAGCAGTGATATCATAAGCGCTGTTCAGTAGAACTTACAGCTGTGTTGGAATAGATTAAAGGCAAAGAGGAAAACACACACACACACACACACACACACAGTCAGCTTATGATATCAGACACACAGACACTTCCCCTACAGCAGCTAATATGACACCAGAACAATAGCTAGAACCTAAGGGATCATTGGTTGATGGAGTCCCCCCCCCCCACACACACACACTCACACTTCCTCTTCTTTTCACACCACCTTCCGGTTCCTCCTGTTCCTCTCTCCCTCTCTCTCTCCTTCTCCCTCTCTTTCCTACACTGGAGGAGGATTTAACTCTGAGATCCATGAGGTGGGATTGGGGGGCGACTGAGAGGGCAGGCGGCTGCCAGACTCCTGGCCGAAGCCCGTGAGTAATGGAAGAGCCACTGGAAGTGCCCCTTTCGCACAATTATAAAGCGGCCGGCTAATGCAGCCAGCGGGGCTGCTGGAGAGGGGCCCTCAATCAGTGGTGCTCCCCTTCCAGACGCCCAGGGAGAAACTCTTTATCATCCCAGTGACAGCTATCGCCCCGCGCGCGCCGCCATCCAACAATTAAACTGGAGCTCATCCGAGGACACTGAGGAGAGAGCGAAAGGAGAGAGAGGGGGCAGAAGAGAGAAAGAGAGAGAGAGAGAGAGAGAGAGAGAGAGAGAGACAGCGCGAGGTCTTCTGTTGAGTAAGCTGCATTAGGCAATGGAACGCTCACAGGCCTTTTGGAACGTGTTCATGGTAATGTCTGCCTTTCTTTCTTTCTTTCTTTCTTTCTTTCTTTCTTCTTCTAGTTGTTATTGTTTTGTTGTTGTAATAGAGAATGAAAATATGTGGGCAGAAAAAAAAGACCAAAACGTGGGAGGAAAAAAAAATCTGGACATTATCGAGGCTGCTTGCCAAAACGGCTGCAAAGTGCTGTGTCCGGCCAAATGAACTGCACTCTCAGTCAGCCAGACAGGTTTGGTAACACTTTTCCCCTCAAATTTTCAGCCCGGGCAGCTGTGCCGCTGATTAAAAGTGAAACCCATGGCCGTGTTTAACCACACTCTCTTGCCATATTACTGTCGCCCTTTAAAAGGTTAGGCATTGATCTATCGAGACCCAACGCTGACCTCAAACCATAAAAGTGCGAGGAAGGGGGAAATCCTCGGGGACCTGCTTTCAAACTGCCATGGCTGCAATGTTCTCTTTTTTACCTCAGGTTTTTTTTTTCATACTGTTCCACCACTAGGATCTTGCTGCTCCCACGGCAACTAGCCGTACGTACGCATGGCGCAGCCTTGACGCAAATGCTTACACTTCCTATTGCCTTAATGTCAGGAGGTCAGTTGTATTGCACACCTTGTAACCTTTGATTCACTTCAAGAAAACACATACACACACACACACAAACAGCCATTCACACTGTGCTAGTTTTTACTGTTTTTACTGTACGAGGGAGCTGACCTACAACACCCGCTTCCCCTTCCCACCCACACACACACGTGTAAGGTGAGTGTGTAAGCGTGACCGACTCGTAGTGTGCTCTAGGCGGTCATGGACCTCTGTCTGTGTGTGCTAGGGCCTTCATTGGCACTAACCCCTGTGCCAGATAAGGAACATGGCTGAGGGTCTCACCTTCATTCATGTAAGTGAAGAGCACACTCTTATTGTGGCATCAGCTATAGTTTATGTAAAAGCAGATTTTTCTTTTCTATTCTTTTGTATTTTTGATGAACTGATTTTTACTGATCAGTTATGTAGCAAACCAACATATTAAAAAGAAACCTCATATTAATATCAATACAATAGATCAGAAAAGTTTTCTCCCGACAAGAAGTTGTGCAACTACTTACTTAATGTTTTTTTTTCCACATGCAAACCCACATGCCTGGTGTTGCCTGAAGGAACGGACTGCACAAGCTTGCACTGCTGAGACCCTGTGGAGGGGGATCTATACTTTTGTAATCGATTTCTCAGTGGGGCTCCTGCAAAGAGTTGGCTAGCAGGTAATGAGCTGGCTAAGGTGCTTGGCACTGCAGCAGCAGAAGCCAGGTGTGTGTGTGTGCATGGTTGTTATTGTGTGAGTCTGTGTCCATGAGTATGTGTGTGTGTGTGTGTGTGTGTGTGTGTGTGCATGGATGTGTGAACTGTAAGGTCAGGTAAGCACCACTTTGTTTACCCATCAGGCTGTGTGTGTGTGTGTGTGTGTATGGGGGGGGGGGGGTTGACATTAAACCATCACGTCCAGTACCATCTGTGCTCAGAATGGGCTCCGCAGTAATGGCCCCTTCCCCACTATGATCCAGGCTGTAATGGAGAGCTACTTGGAGGACAAACGGCCACTTGGCGGCATAATTACGGCGCTCAGTTACACCTCAAAACTCATTCCGGGCATCTCTTTCTTGTCGCCTCAAGGTAATTACTGGATCATTACCTGTCTCGCTTTGTAAGTGTTTATTTATGGGATGGGTGCATTTTCAGGAGGGCTGGACTGAGCATATGTATGTAGTGTAAAGAGCTGGACCGTGCAGACCGCTCATAGCCCTTGATGTCTACAGAACACTGTGCGAAGGCAGGAGGGAGTAGGCGGATCTCCCGGCTTGCATCTCACTTAGGAGGAGGTGGACAGTATACATTCCTCGCTGGCCCCGGTCATTTTTCTCCTCCGCTCGGCGTGGTAAACGGAGCAAGGGGTCACTGGCTTATTGGACGAGGCGATTATGTTTAAGGAAATCAATGCCTCATTGTTTTCGGGTTAGGCCAAGGGCCAATTAAAATGGCACTAATGAGAAGCTGCTGTATTACGGGGAGAGTGATGGCAATGGGGAGGGCTGTGCATCTGTTTCCGCAGGAGGAGGGCGCTTAGGTATGAACAGGCCATTTATGACGCAAGTAAGTTTTGCTCTGTGTTGTGTTTTCTGATATTAATAGAGGAAGGGCCTTTGCATACAGTAATTGGTGCAAAGGTACATTCTCTGTCAGATGAACAGATGGTGAGATGGTCTCTTTCTTTTTAATGTCTTCCTCTGTCTCTGGTGTCACACACACACACACACACACACACACACACACACACACACACACACAGTTGTACAAGTGTTCAGATATTGTCTACAACACCAAAGAAACAGCTGACGAAACATCCATTGTCCACCCAAACAGCTAAAACACACAATACAGAAGCTGTTTAAACACACCTACTCCCAAATTGTACAGCCGAGCCGAGTGATCCTTTACCCTTACAACACAAGCTGCAAAGTCTAAACAAATTACACAAGGGTCTGCCTCCCCCTCATGTCAAAGTGAATTGTCAGCACTTACAATTGTGATGGGATGAGGTGAACTTATGTTCTCTCCTCTCCAGATGTAATGTCAAACAGCAGTAATGTTAACTAGCTGTGCTTGCTTGGAGTGCACCGCTCTCTAAACTGTCTTTCTTGCTAACCTATCTGGGTAGTGCAGCTTTTGGTCTTGTCTGTCTTGCTTGCTTGTCAGACACTTCCAGGGCTACAACATGTTCTGTGACTTTGTGCCTGATAAGAAGAAATTAAAATTTGACCATTATGTTATAATAAATGCTAACGGGCATCACTGTTAATAAACTGCAGCTCGGAAAAGATAATTGCATCATGTGTGAGCAGGAAATTAAACTTCCAGCAACAACCTCTGTGGTGACCAGGCTAGACAATCCACAGGTATGATAGCACTTCTCACCGATGCCCATAACCTTATTACACGGTGACTAGGACTATATGAAGTCTCTCAGTCACAGATGGAGCAAACTTTTTTTTTAGAGGATGTCAGGTGTGACTGCGTGGTAATGGCTACGGGTTTACATGGCTCACGGGTCAGGTATGAAGGCCCCTTAGGCCGGACAGACACTGTACAATTTTTCTGTCAAGCAGCAACAAAACACCTCACAGTGCACTGGCTGTGATTACTGTGGTCACACTGCAGCTGACACTGCAAGACATGCAAAAGAAAATTCATCAGACGTGCCAGAAATGCAGCCTGGAGCTGAAGCGTTTATTGTTATGTTTTCTAGTAACCAAACTAAATGGTAACTATGGTAATTCTGCCCGATTATATAGTTTGTGGATTCGGTGTCTGCCCAGCTTTGGGATTTTCTTGTGTGTCTCCAGGGAGGTCAGGACCAGATCTGGTGTACAGCTTCACTTTCATGCCTATGAGCCCATACAGAATCCCTTCAGCATCTCAAGCTGATTGCTGTGAAAGATTAGAGACAGATGGAGAGGCAGAGGAAAGACACTTTTCTGGGCTTTTTTCCCCTGACAGTGATGAGTGTGAGTTTGAGTGTAATGCTTTAGGTAATGGTGAACACATTGCATGAACCCGGTCTTTTCTTTCTCTGAGATAAAAAATGTTTTTTGTTACTCTGAACTGTCTTTTGTTTTCCTGAGCTGAAATGGATCTGGATATGGCGAAAACACCCTGTTTGGGGAATGACAATGAACAAGAGGTTGTGACCAACAGCAAATTCATGCAATCAGCTCCGAGCAAGCAATAATTAATGTGATAATTCCTGAGAAATTTAGGTAGTTTTTCTCGTCTTGTCTGCTGTTGTGCTGGATCTGTTTTATTCATGCCTTCTCTAATCGACTTTGGCAAGATCCAGGTGTGAGAGGCACACAAGCTACGCCATCACTTCATCGGAAGGAGCAGGATATAATCATGCTCTGTTTCACCTCCTTGGTGAAATATTGAAATAGGGAGGAAGACAGACAAACAAACACACAAACAACAAACAAATTTCACTCTGACAAAGGCTCCGATTTCCAGGTAGAAGCTTCATTTTGTTTGAACCATGTTGAAATGAGCAAATAATAGTTTCTCATTGCCCCCAGGTGCACCGTGTTTTTCCCCCTCTCCTCAATTTCTACCTGGGGGCTTGGAGGAGAAATGATCAGTCTCCTCGTACACACTTATGACACTCACAGCGATATTATTTTTAGAGATGCTACAAATGAGTTTTTCTTTCTGTCTGACTGAAATAGGGTTGTGTGGGATAATGAATCACGAAAAGCAGAAAGGGATGTCTCGGCCATTCTGCCTTTGATTTTGACACACCCATTGTCGATGCAGAGACAGGATGGGCTCTAATTGCTTAACTTGGATATAAAACCCCAAGTTGCTTTCACCCCTTTTGTTGTACAATTTCTTGAGTAGACTATAGCTCTTTATTAGCTAGAATAGCATGAGTTGGTGCAAAGGCAGAAAAAACAACAACATCTTAATGGGCATGTTTAAGGAGGCAGAGGCTTCAAAGCCAGTCGAGTCCAGCTGCCACTCAGCATGTATCTTTAATGCAACCCTTTCAGCGTAATACCAAGGAATTTTAGCTAATTTTGACACCCATGCGAACGTGGCGTGGCACGGTGCCCGGGTATGCACTCGGAATAATCAGGGTGCCCGCGCACCGAGTCGGCCCGCCACGAGCTGCGCTGACTGAGTCATCCGTTGGAAGCGCGGCCTCCGCCAGATGGCCCGGAGAACCGCACTGCTGTCAGATAAACCGGCGCAGCCAACGTGCATGAATAAGCAGTCACTGATAAACAGGCCTCTACAGCAGCCTGCCCCCCCAACCCCACCCTGGTCTATATAACTTTATAAACACATTTATAAATGTTTATAAAGTATCTACTAGGCATTGTAACATCCATTATCAAAATGTAAAAAAAAACATTATTATGAATCCTGATACTGCAGTGTGTAAGGGCTTAATAGTGTAATATACCTGTGTTTATGTATGCCACATATTCACTACAGTCATTGGAGTGGATTTTTGTTCTTCACAATTCTACGTCCTTCTTCTTCTCCTCCATCTTGTTTGACCTTGTTTTCAGTCTACATGCTCAGTTGCCTCTGGGCAAATATTACCTAACCCAGGAAGACAAACAAAGTGGATACACCAGCAGACAGAGCCTGAAGCAAACAGGCTGCAAACTGCGAAGTGAGAGCTCTGAGAGCATATTGTATACAGGTGAGCCGAGTGCAACGCCCACAGACCCTGCACAGGCTGAGTCACAGTGGTTCAGCTTACACTACCCTCGGGCTGCAGGCACTGTCCCTCATGGGTCAACTATAGCAGACCCTTATATATAGAGAGAGGAGGGGGAGGGGGCAAACTAAGGGGGGAGAGGGGGGGGCTCTTTAAAATAATAACACCTCAGACCTCGGGAGTCATATGTTTGAAGACGGACACAGTACATCATTGTGGATATGCAAGGCGTGTGTTTGCGTGGGCTGCGTGGGTAGTTTGTTTATTGGACTCTCTCTTTTTCTGTGTGTGTGTGCATGTTTGGGAGCCTGTGTCAGGCAAACCCATTTTTTTGTTTGTGTGGCACAATCCATTCTATGTGAGTTTCTGCATGTGTATGCATGTTGTGTATGTAGGTGTTGTAGGTGTGCATGTGAGTTTATATGCACGTGTGTGCATGTCCATGTTTGCACGTCTGTGTAGGGCGCGCCCATTTTGTTTTTTGTTTGTGTGGCACAATCAATCCTTAATGACCAATGTCACCACACTAGCATCTCGCTCAAAGGCCATACTGTGCACAGTGCCTCGCTCTCTCCCGCAGTATCAATACTTACAGTAGCATGAAATTACCCCCAGTCCAGAGGGAGCACTGTGACAAACCTCATTAACAAACCTGTAGCAAAGCCCAAGAAAATAATGTACCATGGCCTGGAGTGATGTGTGTGTATTGAACTCCATTCATCACGGAGCCCACTGCCAGAACGTAGGGGCCAGTAAAGTCTTAATGTCTCCAAGATTGACATATCTCGGCAATAAGTGGTTGGCTTTAAAAAGTTGTCGGCAGTTAGAACTTTCTGCAAGAATATGGGAAAGAATATGGTTATTGTGAAATTATGCAGACTTTAACCTACTTTTATAGCCTTCCGTTCTAGTTTTGGGGAAGGTGGGCTTTGTTCTTTGTTGGGAATCCTATGCAGGACAGGGAATCTTATTTATCGTCAGGTCAGGTGCTTTACATTTTCTCCTGTCTACCTCCAGAATAAGAAATCTAGGGAGTGATGGCTCAAGTAATCTTTCCATGTGTCTCTCACCCAGTTCTTAAATTTATGTGCGTGAGTGTGTGTGTGTGTGTGTGTGTGTGTGTGTGTGTGTATGCGCCTGTGCGCGTGTGTTTGTGTATGTGTGTGCATGCGTGTGTGTGTGTGCGTGCGTGTGTGTGTGTGAGTGTGAGCCTATGACTGACCCTCCCTTGCTTCAAATGACACAGGTCACTGAGCATAATCAAAAAGCCCAAATGGAGGCTGGGTGGAGAGATGAGTGGCTAACCTGACAATTTAAATGCCAAAGTGACCCGTCTGAAAGCATTCCTGCTGGGTATCCTGTCTTTGGGATATGGCACTACCTTTAAAGAGATGGGCTGTGAAAAGAATAGCCTGATAATGAAGGGGAAGCAAAGAGAACTGTGAGCATGGGGATGATATGCTACTGATCTAATCATCTGCAGGAATACCCTGAACATAATCTCTGTTTGCTGCAGTATTAGTGTCAAACTGACAGATGAAACAGACATGGTCATGATATTTACCCAGATCCCACAATCTACATCTGTGTCCTCTGCTGTTTCAAAGATGCCACCTTTCGAAAGGGAAGCATTTGAAGAGTTTGGTTCCAAAATGCTATATCTCCATTTCAATGAATTTTCATATTTTTTTTTTTTTATTTTGTTTTCCAGGTAATTTCAGTGGAACTGCAATTGGGTTATTGTTATTTGATTTATCTTTACTCAATCAAAACAACAACACTGCAATTTTATTGATATTACCTGAAATGCACAATTGAATAACATGAATTTTCTTAACAATGGAGTTTTGGAACCAGACTCTGCTCTCATTTGTAGTACTCTGTCTGAATCAGGATGCACAAATATGGGATGTAAAAACCCCATGGCAATGAATATAATGCTGTGAGATACAACAAAAACAGCTTTTTGTGTTCATTTTTGGTAGAGCAATACTAAGTCCTATTAATTTCTGTTGTAAGTAGTTTGTTGTTTGTGTAAATGACTAACATACTGATGTTTTCATACCAAAGAATAGGAATCCATTTGGATCAGTTACTACATTTTACAGTATTAAACTGCACCCTGAGGACAGGAACAGCCTGATGGAGTAAATGTCTTTTAAACTTTGTCTTTTTCAGTGAATAGCCTTATAGGTTTTGTTTGCTCTTCTACTTTGCTATCCCTGACCGAGGAAAACCTCCACAACATATTTTTGGAAACTTCCAGAGCTCTCCAGATAATCTTTTAGCTTTCCCCTCCCCATTCCATTCTATGTACACAGAGAATGACAAAATGATTGTTTCTGCCGACAGACAGCACCATACCCACAGCACACTGATATTACATTGAAAAAAAGAATACCCAGACTGCTCCTGTAATATCTGACATGGTGACAGCATATTATGTACACAGACCCGTGAAGGTGTGAAAGTTGGTGCTAGAAGCGGCATAAGATCAGATGTGTATGAGGCAGCCAGGATTTTCCTCTCTTAAAAAATGCTGGAGACGGCAATTAGTGTCATGCTTCAGCTCCAAGTTCCCCCACCTGAGTCAGAGCAGCACTATGCCGCTGCATAATGACTGCATCCTGTGTTCTGCTGACCTTATTCCCCGCCCGTGTTCACTTCAGGAAGAGAGAGTCTTGGGATCACATACGCGATTCATTATTTATTAGGCATAATGCATCAATTGCCACTTATCCGCTTCAAATTATACATGCACACTGAAGCTCCCTGCCTATGTGTGGGGAAAAAGAACGAGAGAGAGAAAGAGAGAGAGAGAGAGAGAGAGAGAGAGAGAGAGAGGGTGCTTCGCGCAGTGAATAATCTGCCCACTTACGACTAAAGTGGAACATTGGGGACTAGCATTGTTTTGCATAACAGGCGTTCATTTGTGCTGGCAGTTAATAAGCTTCTCTCTCTGTATCTGCCAATTGTTTTCCACACAAGTGTATAGTTATTTATGTATTTATTTATATATTTACATTCTTTGCTGGGCACTTAATGCAGCTGAAAATGGGGGCTGGGAAACGCTGTGGCCCCTCAGTGTTTCTGCGGCCCACGGAGTATCCACGCCACGCTATTGCCATTAGCCGCGAGTGAGAGATAGCTGCCGTCCTTTTCCTAGGCGCCTGGCATAATTGGTGGTGACAGTCACACTTGTGGTCCCTCTAATGTAGAGTGACAAGAATGAGTGTCTGATAATACCAAAGGCCTTTTCACAGCCCACAGTCTGGCCCCATACACTGTGTGAGAAATCAGACGGCCGTGCGTTTGAGAAAATGTGGGGATATGTTTTCATAAGGATGTGCTTTTTAAAGCCATGGCTCAAACTGTCAAAATAAAATCCTAAGCCGAAGTTATAATCTTCATGTAATCACCAGCACTAGAATCTTGGTGCAGAACTAATTTGTTCAGGCAAGATTTGACAGTCACTTTACGGTCAATTTTTCACTTTTTTTATTTGGAGACACTCTTAGATGGTGATCCATCTTGATCACAATCAGGTACAAAACGAAGATGAAGACGAAGAGGCCAGCAACTGCAAAGCCTGCTCAGAACTGGGTTTAGTGACGAATGTGACCTTGCTCTCTGTGCTAACAAGACCTTGTTATCATGACGACTTAACTCACAAGAGATTATGTCCACATTTCTAATACTTTTTTCCTCAGCTATACTTCCATAGTTGTTTTATGACTACACCTCATAAACCAGCCATTTGGATCTTGCAGGAACATTTATCAACCTTCAGGCATTTTATGGCATATACCACAAGTGCACAGCTAAATGTAATGCTAAACAGCATTAGCCTCTGAACCCAGTGTAGTAAAACAAAACTCTACAAAAGATTTAAAGTTATTAGATTTTAAATATTAACACTGAAAGTGTATTTTAAACTACCTTTGTGTCACTGCCTCGCCTTGTATTTTAGATCTCCCCTGAAGCTTTGAAATCTCTCCAGTTGCCCGTAATTCTCTTTGGCTATTTGTCATGGCCATTACTAGATGGAAACGGAGGGGATTGTTGAAAAAGTAATTTCAAAGTTCAGTGACATAGAATAGATTGCGATTGTCCTGACTTGGACTGTGGCTAATTTATTGTGTGTTGTGCCGATTTCTCGCCCCCCATGTATGTGGCATTTTCTCACCATTTAGCTCTTGCAGACCCATTTCAGAAAACCATTTCCTTGGTCAGACCAAAAAAGTAGTTACAGTAAACCCTAACACGATAGTTGATAGTGATAACACCCAGTGCATCATAATTTAATCATTATATGGCGGCACCAAAACAATGCAATTTCCTGTGCTCTTTCCAAAGCCTGGGATGTAGGCAGAATACAATCAATTACAGTATGAGCAGATGAACAGTACATCATCACTCTGCAAGCAAGTAAGAGAACTCTAAGTGCTCAGACATTTCACACAAAGTAGACAAGGAAAAATGACATAGCAGACTCTCCTCAGAGGTTCTGGAAAATATTCCACAGTCTAAATAACAGTCTGTAAGATGCTATTTGCCTTGTGCAACTTAAGTTGTATAGATGTTTCTAGAATATTAAACTTTGGGTTACTTCTCCTTGCATCACTGTGGGTCAATCTGCAACTGCATAGCTTCAATAAATTGCAACAACAACAACAATAGACAGATATATTATCAGCTAGCTAATCTGTCATGTTCATGAAAGGTAAAAAAAAACGAGAACAGAAGACAGAAGAATAATAGCTACTGGCTGCCTGTCTTAATAAGACAAAATGATAATATATGGAAATGGACCATTTTAGAGTTCCTAGTATTGTATATAAAAAGTATGTGCGCTAACACATCTCACATAGACAGAATGATTAATTTCATATTTTTATCTCTCAAAATTTCATTTGCATTCTAAAGTTTCAGTGTACCAACTGCAGACAATGGGTGGCAATGTGGCGAATTGGACATATCCAGCACCAGCTCAACTCTATAATTAATTAATGTCAAATTTTATCATATCACTTCTAATCTGTCATACATGGAAATGACCTTCAAAACATCTATCGTCTCTCAGACTGATTGAAAACAGAGAGGGCTGTTAATAAAGAAATAAGTTCATTAGGGAGCCAGATTATTGCAATATAATGTGCGCTCTGTAAACAGCCATGACAGGAATTTGATGAGCTGTTTTTAGAAACCTCAGTGACAAACTACAAGCTCTTCTGGTGTGCTTATTACAGTGATGGACTGTGATTAATATCTACACCAAATCAGTAGACTATCCTACCGTGCAAAACATACAAGGGAAAGACTAGAGTGAGAATTGCTGAAAGGGGAATGGTCAGGCTTTTTAATGCTTTCAACTGAACTAACTTTCATATACACCACAGCCTAATATGCCAATGGCTGCAAAGATTACAGAAGTGACAGTTAGACAGATAGGTCAAGATGGCCCTCGAATGACCAGAAATGGCCCCTTCTCAGCGGACCCTTGGCCTTTCATTTCCAGGGATGTTAATGGCAGTTCCAGTCGCAGCCTTAGTAAAGATGAAATGTGAACTCCGCTCACCTAATCGCTCTCGGCTGCATACACCTCTAAATTTGATATGTGCCATCAGTGGGGACTGTGAAATCAGGTGGCTGAACATCAAAGTGTGACAGGATCCGCCACGAATGCTAATGTGTCGATGAGGCATGGCCGCAGAGCAGAAGTGTCGCCAGTGTCACTGGCTGAGGTTCCCTGCCTGTGAATACGCCAGTGAAAATGTTCTCCGTTTGCCTAAAATAGGCTGCTGCAGTAGCTTGTCCTGCCCTCTTTGACACGTCCATTTCTGCCACTGGAGGCCAGGTGTATCCTGAGTTCCACCCCTGTACACTATTCCTGATGCCCTACTGTTATATTTTATAGTGCAGCACCACAGGTTGTGGGCTGCTGAACTACCTCCTCACCTCCACTGTGCCTCATTGTTCCCGTGCTGAAGAATCGCATCAGGAGTCCCCAATTGGGGATTCCATAGGTGCTTTGTGATTAGCTCCCCACCCACTTGGCGCGAGAGTGCCTCCAGTAGCACTGCGTCACTTTCTCATCCCACAATCCACTGTTTTGCCTTTCTTTCTCTTTTGTGTGTGTCGTGTGTGTGTGTGTTTTCTCCTCTAAAGGTGGTTCAAAGGGCTGTAGAGATGGTATCTGCCGTCTCCTTTTTCTCTCGTTGATGAAGTCGCTTGTTAGCCGAGGCTCATTTCTTTGTCTCCGATTTCCTCTCTCATTAGTCCCTGCTGTGGCAGAAAATAAGGGCCAGCGAGCGAGGGAGTGAGCGAGTGAGCCGAGCGGCCTGAACCCTGTCATGTTCCAACAGGCCGGACTGGTCGCCGGACGGCTCCTTATTACTCAAGGTCAGTCCACCCAGCCGTCCCTTTCGCACCCTACCGCAGACGAGCCGAGTCGAACCACACAACTGCAGCTAACAAAGGGTCTCTGAGACGGGATTTACCCTTAAATGTCACAGGAAATGGTGATCCTGTTGAGTTTTTACATTTACGTATTTTGTTGTAAATGTAAGTGGGTTTGACCTACACGCAGGTGTCAGTTTTTTGGGCCTGGTGTTAGGATTGTTTGCGTTTAAAGAAGCGATAGCCCAGTGTACTATAAATGACCATTTCAAAATTTATTTCAAATTCAAAATTTATTTAAGGGATGGTAAGGGATGTAAATAATATTTTTTATTTCTGTGCGCTCTCCAGTGTACAAGAACATGGCCAGCCTAACTGACTTATGGATTTCACAGTTAAACGTTAAAATTTAACATCTCATAAACACCAGAAATTGATTTGGCCTGCTGTTGTGCCGTACTGAAATGTATCACTGCACACTTAATCTCCTCTCGAACTCATTTGTACATAAATGTATTTTTACTGCCTTGATTTGTTGGCACCTATATCTATTGAACATGAGAAAAGACAATAACAGTATTAATTTGCCAGCTGTTATAGACTTGCAAATGCATTTATAAATCGCTATTCTCAAAATACTGATTCATTAAGGAACAGATGGCTCTCTGAACTGTGGGTAAGAGAGACGGCAACACTGTGTGAGCTTCTCTAAGCTTTCCTTCTGCACACATTGCGTTCCTCTCCTCATCACCAGGTTCTTGAATCCATCATACACCTATTTTGAGGAAACACTAATAAAGAGACAAAATTGTCAGTTCAAAGAACAGACTGTTACCTGGTCTCATTTTCAAGTACTCCACAGACAGTCATTTTCCAACCTATGATGACCCAGATGTCCACGTAAACAACCCTATAAGTCAAACTTATTCCATTTTCACAAGCTTCAAGTGAAATGATCTTTCTTACACATAAAGCCTCTTAGGGTGTTGCAATCAGGATTACTGTATCTGAAACTGGACAACCAGCTCAGGAAGCACCGAAATATATTCAGCCTTTATAGTAACTTTGAATGGTCAAGGCAGATGTCTCCTATCTACCCTCTTTAGAGTGCTGTTGTTGTTATCATAGGTGCTTGGTAAATATCTCTTCTTTCAGAGACACTGTCTGAAAAAAAGACTCAGTCTTTGCCTTTTTGAGATCTAATTAATCAACTTCGTGTCCTTTGCTCAACAAAAGCAGCGTGCTCTCAGAGGGTGCCTCGCTTTGTTCTGTCCTTCAGTCACTCGTCTCTCATCCCTCCTTCTGCTCCCCTCTCCTCCACTCTGGTATCTGTCGCTCCGCTAGGCAGAGCCCTGAAAGGTGGAGTCATCACAGGACCCCCCACGATCAGGTGCCATTATCAGCTAAAGCACGCGTATACTCACAGTCTGCCTGTCCAAACTGCCATCGCTTGAAAAAAAATAGGCTTTCATTGCTATTCCTGTCTACTATGAAAGAGTGAAAAGGTTAGAGAGAGAAAGAGAGAGAGGGGGGTAAGGATGGCAGTTTGGTGTGCCACTTCCTTCATCTATTGACATGGGAAAAGCACCTGAATTCCATTTACGGTCACCATTACCGGGTCAACCTTATTGCAGTACAGTATCTTGCAGGGTGTCCTAATCACAAAGCTATTGACGTGTCTGCATCCCTTAATGAAGCTGCAGGCATGCCCACAAGCCATCGGAAAACTTTAATTAAACTGTTACAAAAAAAACCCCAAAGGAAATCATTAAAGGTGTTGTTTTTCTCTTTTATTTTTATTATTTTTTTTGGAGTTACTCGCACAGGGACAGTTTTCATCAGCGCAAGCTCCATTTAGGGCTCTGTACAACAACATCACTGATAAAGAGTAATCTTCTGGAGTGTAGAAAGCAGTTTAAGAAGATATATCTCCAGCCATGGGTAGACCGGAGCAGAACTCATAAATGAGGAGAGGTACCGAGTAAAATAAATGTGAATAAAACCCCCTGAAAATCCCTGAAATAATCATGGCCACAATAATCAACACTTCAGTACAGTGTATGCATAGCACCAGCGGTCCATGAGGGTTGTCCACAGACGTGCGGTCACTTAACTGGCAGCCCACTCTTGACAGGCCGGGGTGGGTGGAGGAGGGATCAGGCCCAGGAGTGGCAGGTGGGGGGCTGGAGACGTTCTGTGGGAGTATGGAAGACGGATGGACCCGGTGATAAATCATGGCGTCAGACGCGGAGCGAGACAGGAGCAAGGGGTGCCCTTCTCTCATGGAGAGCTGCCATAACTCATTTGGGTTGTATCGTGCGTGTGTGTGTGTGTGTGTGTGTGTGAGACAGAGAGAGAGAAAGAGAGAGAGAGTGAAGAGGTGGTGGGGGTGGGGGTGGGGCGGGGGGGGGGGGCATATATACGTATGTACTCATTAGAATCTCCATGTTCACTGCCACAGGGCATCAGCTTGCAGCTACTACATTTGGTAGTTAATGAGCTGCAGCGTGGAGCCTGGCAGCGCTGGCGAAATGTGACTGAGGTTAGGCCAGCACCCAGCGCACCTCGCTCGGGCGCAGCGAAAACAAGAGACGCTCAGCCGCGCTTAATGAATCAATCAATGCCAGCCCAGGAATTGCCAAGGATGCAACGCCATGACTCACTGTTACAATGATGAATCCCTTCACATCAAACAGCTGGGATGTGAAACATGTCTAACTCGTATCCACCGGCTATAACTTTATTGGACACGAGAAACGATGGAGAGCTTTATTTGGGGCGCAGAAGCTGCACACGTCCCATTTTCATTTCCACGTTGTCTGGGTGTATTCAGGTAGTGTAGAAACCTTAAAATGGGTGATGCAGTGGACCTGATAACAGAAGATAAGAGGGACTTAAGGAAATTCAAATTGAATCAATTCCACTCTCTCTTCTCTGCTTTTAGCAGGAGATTAAGCAGTTCCGCCTAACACTCTTTTGGAACTCTTTTGCGAAACCTGAGAAGTTAAGAGAACTGATCGGCCAGACTTTTTCCACTCAAGAGCACGGGTTTAGTACTAGCACTTTGGCCTTTTCAGTTATCAGTCCGCTATGGAGGTCTCTGCCCCTTAACTACTGGACCTAAAGGGGAAAAGGGGATGATAGGCATCAAATCAGAAGAGTCTAATTTAAAGAGATTTGAGTACATTTGCTTCAAACACTAGGATATTCTCCTGACTGGCACTTTGTCACCGAAGCACAACTCATCCTCGCTTAATGTGTTAAAATTCTTAAGACTCAGACATTGTTAAATGGAGAGTCATATTTTTCTGCATTAATTACATTCGCTTTCCTTTTCCCCTCTCCATTTTTCTCTCTACTTTCTTTCATGCTTCTTTTTGCTCGCGCTCCCTGTTCACTCTTTATTCTCCCTCCCATTAGGCCAGGAGGTAATAACTCACATCATTTATTTTTTACATACAGCTCAAAGTTTACAAATGAGCATTAAAACACGCCAATGAGGAGCCTGGCATTCTCTCTTAACAGCTTTCACTGATAATTCATTAAAAACAAATGAGATATATATCCTTTGACTTGCACACGGTGGAAAATGCAACCACATTTGGAAGCCCTCTCTAACGACTTGGGCCAGCCGATAATTAAAAGCCTGTCAGAGAGTGTTACATTCTTGCCCAGACTGGCAGATTCAGGGACCACTTTGTCGCCCAACCCCAGGCCCTCGCAGACATTAATATGCAGCCGGAGTCGCCGACGAGTTCAAAGGCCGGCATTTAATTATGGGCCGGTAAATTCTTAATTTTCAATTATTATGACGCCGGGCTGCTCACCTTGGGGAAGGACACTCAGTAGACAGGTAGGCTCGTGGTGAAGCTAACCTTTTCATGGCTAACACTTTGGCTGATGTTCTGCTCTTGAACCTAGACCATTGGTGTGAAAGGGCTACCATCCAAAGACAGAGGGCAGAATAAAAAAAAAGACACATTTTTGTCAGTGTGTGTTCTTCCCAGGAATCACACCCATGACCCTCTTGGTCTCCCAGTCGACCCCTAGCAGCCAATGTTGCCCTGACACATGCAGTCTTATGACATAAAGTGCAAAGTAGTGTTTTTAGAACAACTCTCCTTAGATCTTTACCTAAATCAGTTCCTGTGCAGCCTATGTACCTGCGATATATCTTAGACACAGGACACCCTTGAGGAGTTTTGCATGGCATATCCAGGCCTGTCAGAAGGCTTCCTCGGTAAGACAGCTGTGGGAAGGTGAACAAGAAAGATAAGCAGGCAGCACCAGCACGTCACAAGGAACTGAAAGAGCAGGGCGAATTTGACCTTGATGGAAACCATGAGATTGACAGCGCAAATGTAATGAAATCATGTAAATGGTTTATTCAAGCCTCTGGGAAGAGAGAGAGAGAGAGAGAGAGAGAGAGAGAGAGAGAGAGAGAAAGAAGAGAGAGAGAGAGAGAGAGAGAGAGAGAGAGAGAGAGAGAGAGAGAACGATGGGGCGAAATCCTCTTAGGGTGGCAGTGAAATGCTTGCGGACAGCGGGCTCTTTTCTACGGGCAGTTGGTGCAGCAGCGTGTGAGCAGCGGGACAGTCTCTCTCCGGCTGTGTGATAAAATGGGCTCAGATGCCGCCACTGAGGCCTCTCCCTCCCTCTCTCTCTTCCTCCCTCCCTCTCTCCCTCTTTCCAGTGGAAGGACGGCACAGAGCTCTTCTATGCACAACCACTGGCACACTAATCACAGCCAGAAGAATGACTCCAGATGGAGCCTCTTTCAAATCCGAGCCTTCTCTCTCTTTCTCTCTTAGTCACTCACTCTCACTCACACACACACACACACACACACACACACACACACTCACACTCACACTCACACCATCCAAGATTGGGGGTTGGCGGATAGTTGGAGCTTTTCTCTTTTGTTTCTGCATAACGAACAATCCAAAATGGTGTTTATCGGACAGGAGGTAAAAAAAAACCCCAACAACAACCATGCCCTCGCTTCCGTGCATGGAGATTGGCGGCGTGTGGGAGCGCTTAGAAAGAGACAGAAACGCAGAGCTCACTCAGCCGTCCAAACCCATCGGAAGGCCATTGTTTGTAAAGGGGTCCAGGGGCAGGTTGGGAGTGGGGTGGGGGGAGACAGGCATGGGGGGCAACGGACGGTCAGGCAGGAGAGAGGGGGGCACGCTGGGAAATGCCTCACCGCTGACTCCAATTTCCTTCGCTCTGTTTGTTCAACTCAAGCACAACTCATTTATCAGGAAAAAACACCTGCCGATGGCAAGAAGGGAGAGAGAGAGAGAGAAACACAACTCTAAATCCCTCATGGAGACAATGAAGGGAGAATCCATGCTAACTCTGCATATCAAGCCCTGAATGGCAGTTTGTGGTCAAAGCAGAGGGAATTTGGAGACAGATAGGTAGCCAATAGTGTGACACCTCTGCTTGGTGAGTCAGCGGTCTCTGGTGCTACTCTATCTGCTCATGCTAAGGTGTCATATGGAGGTGTGGTGGTGACACGACCTGTTCACGTCAGTCCTGTAAAATGAAATGCTCTGTCGAGACCTGGCTCCAAGCCTCCTTGGCTAGCATTCCAGTTAACACGCCGGAAGCCATTTATGACCCAGTGGAAGAGAAGTTAGTAAGAGCAAATGAACTGCAATGCCCCTGTCTTTTCATGCTTATTCAAAACATCTCTGTGACATTCTTCTCTGCTCCCTTTATATATTAGCCTTTCACGTTTTTTTGATGCTGTTGTACAATTGGTACAAGGTACAATTATTGTGACTTAATAGTATTGTCACTTGACCCTGACAACGGAGTTAGAAACCATCACATGGCAGATCAAAATATGTTTTGCTATTTTTCAAATCGCATGAGGAAAATGTCAGACTCATCATCATTTGTTTGACATACAACAATAATAACACACAAACAATTGCAATAAAAAGTCTACAGTTTCTACACTTCATACTGTCTGTATAATCCTTATGAAACTGGTCCCAACAGTGCAAAAAAGCACGCTCCAAGGTCTGCTATTAAACTGTCTCCTTCAACAGCCTATCCATTTCCCTCTGTTGGGGCGCTTTATGTAGCATCCCATTCATTTACACATTTCAACCTAGAATTCTCAACTGCATTGTGCTGTGACACACTTAGAGAGCCAACAGCATAAGTTTGCTATTCACAGGTCAGCATTGCAGAAGGTTTTCCTTCACTTGGCCCTCATTTCTGTCATCTTAACTATGTCAATGCCCTAATGGGTTGCATTTTTAAAAAAATGCATAAATCATCCCATATAGCTTGCTTTAAGTTTGCAAAACCCAGTTACTGTAAACTGAATCAGAACTTCTTGACCGTTCACATCACCATTGGTATCCAATCAAAGCCAATCAATCAATCCATCAAGATTTAGGCATTGCATTAATGAGCATGAGGGATATTTCTGAGAGGCTTTTCTTTTTGTTGGCCAGTGTGGATGTTCATATCACACAGTATATTAGGCCTTTTCAGATATAAGATATAATATATAATAGTATATAATATAGTATAATTGTTGTCTGTACAATCATTGCTCACAGTGTTGATGGGCCTTAGCAAAAGTGGAGTGAATGGTCTGAGCACAATATTCTCAAGTCCTTGGACACCAAGACAATTCCCTCAACTCCATGCTGCTTTATAATCCCTGACCTTTTATCTCCTGGTTCTCCAGCATTTCTCAGTGCATTGTTTCTCATCATCACTCTCTACTGTTCAGTGTTTTCATGACATATGTGTGAAAATCAATAAGCCACTTTAGCCACATATGCAGTTACCCCTGAACACACTATCCTGTATCATGTGGGCATATCAGGCCATCAGATGTCTTGACATTTTTGTGATGTTTCTTGTGGTCATTAGGTGACCTTAGCAATCACACAGCACGTTCTAGAGGGGGGGGGGGGGGGGGGGTTCATCAAGTCTTCTCTTTATGTATTCTGCATTACAATTGCCATGGCTATTAAACTCAAGTGGAGAAGAATGCCATCATCAAATGCTTCAAGCTAAGTGCCAAAAATAGTGTGAGGTTGATGTGTTTACAATTGTCAACATAGTCAACATCGTCATGGTTTTTAACTGGTAATTCCACACTCTTGAGATACAATTCTCACTTTTTCAAATAGGAGTGCAGACCCTCACATGCTGTGTCTCCAAAACATATGGCGAACCCTACCAAAAGAAAACCCCCTGTCCTGAATGCTTAAGGAGACAGCAGCTGTTCTAAATATTTCAACACACGCCTGCCCCGGGACTTGGTGGAAGTGGACAGCGAAAGCTATTTATTTTTTCAAACACTGCTCCGTTTCCCCTTCATTTATTAATCGGCCCCGTCTAAACGCCTTCATCAAAAGACGGATGTGTTGAAATCATGACAGACACAAAGCCTTCCACTACCATGGCCTAAAAATCACACAGCTCAACATTAAAAAATATCAGAGAATGGCCAGATCACGGAAACACATGCAATTCCATAAGTACAACTGAGATTCTTAGAGAAAAGGAAAAAGGTGAAGAAAAAACCCGAAGAAGAAGAAGAATACAAGAAGATGAAGAAGAGAAAGAAGAGGATGCAGATATGGAGGAGGAAGGGAGAACTCCCTCTCTCTCCCTTTGGAGAGGGAGGCCCAGGGGAAAGTGGGGAGAGGTCCCTGGGGTGTCCACATGGTTGTGTGTGGGTGTAGGGGTGTAATTAGACAGATCCGAGAGAGAGAGAGAGAGAGAGAGAGAGAGATGCCGAGCAGCATCCATCGACATGCGGCTGGTCCTCCCCTACGCATCCCCGCTGAGCTCACTGCAGTGAGGGCATGTTTGCTCAGCGTTAATCAGGAAGCGTTCGCGCTAACGCTAAGATAATATTTACTCTGCTGTGAGGCTCCACCACGCCGTTAATGATCATAATAACAACAGCGATCGCATGGGACCTTCCCTCCTTCCCTCCTCGGGTATTCTCGGCGATGCTGTGAAAGCTTGGGTCCACAGTCTACACACACACACACACACACACACACACACACACATGGAGCGAGCTAATAAAAACAATCCTTTGTTATAAACCAGGAAGTCCTGGAGTTGAATATTAAGTTGGAGTTCCGATTTCAAACGCAGAGCAATTTTGCACTGTATGAACAAATGAGAGTGGGTTAAATATGAGCTGCTTAGAACTGATCAGGGAGGTAGGACTTCAGGCTATGCATATAGAGCATGCCCTCAGCATCACGCAGCATCAGGACCGCCGACACACTCCATCTCTTGCTCCTCAGGCGAGCCCAAATCATGTCTGTCATGTCATGGGACGCTTTCTTTTTCCCCCCCTCCTCCCTCCATCACTTCCATTTTTCTCCTCCTCCCTCTTTCCCTCCTTCCTCCTTTTTTCTTTTTTCACCCTCTTGCATGGCTTCACTTTGCTAGTGATTGATGCAGGATGCACCCAGCTTGCCGCTCATTGTTTTAAGACCACATACCTGCGTTATGAATCTTTCATTAGCCATGCAGGGGAACAAAAAACAAAAGCACACACACACACACACACACATGCTGATGCCGAGGGTAGAGGCTCTCTTCCCCAGCAGAGAGGCCACATGGTGGACAGGCAGATCCGTGCATGCCAACAACTGGCCCTCCATTAGCAAGCTGACAGAGTTGCCTTGCAGGAGGGAGATGAAGGTGGAGAAGCAAGATGCTTTATAATCGTTGACCTTTTAACTCCTCCATTTCTCCATTCAGTGCATCACTCTCTGCTGTTCAATGTTTTCATGACGTGTGTGTGAAAATCCGTAAGCCACTTCAGCCACATCCGCTCAACCCTGAATGCACCGTCCTCTGCGCAAGCTGAAAGGTAGTCACCAAGCAGGACGCAGACGACGGTGGAGGACAAAGAGCACCGTCCACCTCTGCCTGCTCGGTCCCCGCTTAGTCGTCCCTACGTCCGCTGCTTGCACGTTCACATGCCCCACCCAGAAATCCCGGACGGGACAGAGGGGAGGTGGCGAAAAGAAACCGACTGCTGGGGCAAACACAACAAATCCATCTCATTGACTCCCGGATTGTGGGGGAATATCTTAGTCACGGCAACACGCCCACCTGTCTTGTGATGCTGCGGGAGAGATTTATCAGTAGAACATGTACGCTCTGCAGTGGAGGCTGACAAGCACCCGGAGTCCCACTGCTTCTTGCCGACAGGGGGTCTGCCGCAAGCGTACGCATGTGTCACACATATGCCCCCCAACCCACTGATCTTTCACTGCAGTCTATCTGCCTTTTAGGGTCGACTGTGTGTATGTTTGTGTTTGTATGTGTGTGTGAGAGAGCGAGTGTGCATATTTGTGCATGTGTGTGTGTGTGTGTGTGTGTTTATGTTTGTGTGTGTGTGTGTGAGAGAGAGATTGTGCATATTTCTGTATGTGTGTGTGGCACTAAAGTAAAACTTTGGTGTAGATACCACTGCATGCTGCATGACAATATACATTGCTTTACCTGAATAAAAGCTTTTAGAATGCACCCCTCTTTTCATCCCCCTCTCTCTCTCTCCTCACCTCCCCTAGTCTCCAGGTAGAAAAGGGACGGCACTGTACTCTCCCCGGCCCGCATTCTCCCTATGGTCACCTTTTAGAAACTATTGTGGCGAGAGAGCTCCAGTGTGGAATTGCCTGTCAGTGTGTGTGCAGAGGGTAATACGGTGCGGATTATGATTTGTGAGGAATTGAAGCACACTAGCTGCCTAATGGACTCGAACAAGAGCCATGGGGGACGAATTGAGTCCCATTTTCCTGTAATATTGCAGAGGCAGAAGAAAGTAACTGACAATGTTTTCATTTTTCCCCAATTCGAAGCCGACATGGCTTGTGCTAGATTTATGCAAAGCTGGACATGCCGCGGATGTTGGGAATGATAATGAATTTCGAGGCGAGAGAGAAGACATATTTTGTGGTACATTTTTTAAGGTGTGTCAGGCATAATGGAATATAAACAGAACTGATGTTTTTGATTTTTATGATCACAAATGCATCAAGAAGGAGAAAGCCTCATTTCTCCCATAGATTTGAGACTTGATGCTTCTTTGAGTAAGACAAATGGCAACACCATTCCTGCTGTCGCTTTCCTTTTTTTTTTTCATTCAGCACATGCACACACACACACACACACACACACACACACACACACACACACACATACACACACATTTTTACATAGTATCCAAACTGCTTTGTTGCTCAGATAACATGTCAGTAATCCATTCCACTCTAGAAAAGCAGGGCAGTTTTTATAATTAAGACAGCTATGATTAAGGAAACAATCCATCACTCGAAAATCAAACAGTCTGCAAATCTCCTAAGCTTATTGGCCCAACACCTGTCATGATTCATGATCAGGGATTCACGCTCTTTTGTAAAACATATGGAAGTGGGTGTCTGTCGAGTTGACGCACTTTTAAGTATGGGTGGATGTTCAGACAAAGGCAGGGCAGAATTTTTTTTTCCTTCTTGGCCTCTGACTGTATCGCGGCATCACTATGTTAGCCAGAAAGGTTTATAACAGACCCAGCACAGACACACTGCTTTTCAGAGTAGATGCTGAATGAAATCTGCTTTGATAATGGTTCCTGCAAAATTCGCAGCAGGACACATTATGCCAGACAACTGCGTAGAGAGAATGCTGCTCTTGCTGGCTTCATGTGGGTCTACAGGGAGCTCTCTGTGATCTATGTGAGATTTGACAGTAATGTGTCATGTCAGTCTGTGTTTGTGTTTGTCTTGCAGTCATCTAGACACGATCATAACCCCAAAAACATGAAGAATTGCCTCTCTCTTTAAAACATTTATGCCCCATGTGATGCTTCAGAGACCTCTCACACTTCATTAGGAGGTTTCTCGCTGCATTTACACGCACAAAAAAAGCGGCCAAACCAGCAGCTAAAAAAACACTCCCCTGGCCACACGGAAAGATACAGAAAAAGAGAAAAAAAAAAACTGCTGGCAGCTACAAAACGGGTAGCAAGCTAACCCGCTATTTTAACCTTCATTACGGTGCTGCTACTGTATTTCCACCTTTCTGCTGGTTCATCCAGGTTCACTCAGCCAGCAGCACACAGCACACTGGGAGCTGGGCGCATGTGAGATACTGTGGAGGGGGCACATGGAAGCAATGTGCCCACAGCTGCACTGAACACCTGACTGCCTGCCTGACGGACTGACAGACTGACTCACTGACTGACTGACTGGCTGACTGGGAATGTGACAGCAGAGAGGCAGAGGCAGCATTTCTGATTCAGGGTGAAAAACAACAGATCTATGCTGCTGTTTTGTCCCCTCTGGATATGTTGGGAACATTGTGTTTTTCTCCCAAGTTCTTGACGAAGGAACTTAATAGTAGGCTATTATTAATTATGACAACACTGTGCATCTCTCAAAAAATAAAATGAAGGAGGTTTTGACTTCCACTGTAGCTGGCTGCCAATGTTCAAATCTAACCATTTTCCACTGAATTTGACTTCAACAGCACATGTATAGATTCAATATCATAATACTGATTTAGTATGAAAATAAACAGAATTGTCCATCTGTATGTGTGTGTGTGTGTGTGTGTGTGTGTGTGTGTGTGTCTGTCTCACATTGGTATACCAGTGGATTGAGTCCTTGTATGGTCTTTATATTCCTGCCACTCCTCATTTCTGAAACCAAAGCTCCCTTGGGCAATTCATTCTGGAGTTAAGGGTTGCACTCAGGGGACCCCAGCGCACAGAAATCCTATTGAGTGACAGGCTATACAACTGCCTCGGAAATGTATCAAAACACACACACACACACACACACATACACACACACACTCACAACAAATTAGGCTATTATATGCCAAGCCAGTCCATTCTACCAGTTCATTTGCCTCAAGGCCTCTCTCACCTGACTTATATGTAGTATGGTGGAATGACACCCCCCCCCACACACACACACACACTCACTCACACCCACACAGACACGCGTGTCATCCCTGGAGAAATCCCAGCTCCCAGCCGTGCAGGTTAGGTCCACATTAACCTAGCCGTCTAGCTCTCAGTGCTACGTGACACAGAGACAAACACCTGAATTCAAAACAAGTCCTCGTCACTGGATTATAATGTGATTTCTCAAGTCTTCAAAGATCTGCTCGAGTAAATAGGGAAGGAAATCTGCACCGGTTGAAATCATCACTTAGAATCTAGGTCCTAGATGATTATCCAGGATACTGTCATTAAAGGATGATCCAAGACATCAATATCTGCCCAGAAGCTTTTGCCCTCTTGGGTCAATCATTTAGGTCTGTTAGCGTCTCCAAACAACTGAGCTGATTCATCAGACGGAGTAATCGCATTGACGGAGTTGACACATCGCACAAAACAATACCCATAACTACATTGGTGTGGTGCTGGGAATATGGTTTGATTTCCTACTGAGATGCTGGGTTGATCGATGGCAAAGATAAATGTTAAATAATTCAAGGAAAAAGGCATTAAGCATTTTACTTTATATCTACCTCTCTCTCTCTCTCTCTCTCTTTCTCTTTTAAAAGCTCTCTTTTCTCTCACTGCTTTCTGTATGTTAGAATGAGACAGAAAGACTACAACAGTAATCCGTGGGAGGTCATCTATCTCTGGTTTTTAACCTTTATTTTATTTTGTCTGTTTTGTTTGGAAAGAAGAGAAAAACATTTGTGTTTTGCATTTATTTATTTATTTTCCTTCCAAATCCCCCCCCCCCCCCCCAACTTCCCATCCACCACAGCAACTGCTGGGTCAACCGACTTAATTAACCTTTAGAACGGAAAAACGGACATTGAGAGATATTTTATAGGAAAGGAAAGCAGGGGAAATAAACACATGATGAGAGTCAGAAAATTCTCATATGTGAGAAAAAAAAAAGAAAAAAGCTTTTCATGGAAATAAAGTCTGGGTTCGACTAAGCCCCTCAAAGGGAGTGCGGAGCGGCACTAGTGGACTGAACTCTCCGCTGGCCCCCTGTCTGGAGCTTCGCTCGAGCAACTCCGCGGGATTTATAGACAGAGAGTGTTCAAAGTCATCTGAGCCTCACAGAGTGTTAATTAAGATGCCAGAATTAATACGATACTATCAGCTTTCGGACTTGTTTTTTATTTATTAATGTATGCACATGTGGAACATTTCCCCATTCAGATTTCAAGCTGTCTATTCAAATGTGTGGTATAATGTCAGCTCAGCTGTGCAGCATGACAACCGTGCCAGTGTGCAGTTTTTGGGGGGTGGGTTGGGGTCGGGGAGACAAAGAGATATGGAGTTTGTCCTTGATTTAAGTTTGAGTGAAATATCAAGCCTGATTTGTGTGTGTGTGTGTGTGTGTACAAAAGTGTAAAAACTCAACATGTGTCTCAACATTTGTCTCATGCCTGCCTCAGCATACAAAGCATTTTCTTCATGTTCATGTTATTTCTTAATCTTCAGATCTTCACCTCCCTCGAAGTAAATATTCTCAACATCTTTACACCTGGATGCTCTCATTACTTCAGCCTGTACGGTAATTAACTGCCTTGACTTCACTCTATGAAAAAACATGGTGAACTGTACACTGATTTCTCTCTGCTTTCTGTGCATTGTGGTTTGTTTGCAGGCATAAACAACCATGTGCTAAATAATTTAAAAAGACTGTAAATTGAGCCAACATACTGTATGCAGCATAAGCATTCCCTGTGAGAAATGCTCATCTGTGGTGTGAAAACCTATGGAGACCTTAGAACACTGCCTGAGGTGGGTGGCAGGTGCAACACAACACAAAAATAACATTAAAAGCTGTAGTCTTCATAATCTGTAAACATAAAAAACAAATCCAACTGTGGATTTGTTACATGGCATGTCTTGGAGTGTAATCACTGTTGCTTTAGATCATTACTGACCTACATCTGTAGTTTATCAGTAGGAAATGTAACCCTCACAAATCAGGTAGGCTATATGTTGTGATTAGATGCTGAAGTAATGAAAACAGATGTGAAAAAGTTGATGCTTCTCTAAGAAAATTAGTTCCATCTTGGCAAAAAAATATTTGGTAAACTTCCAGTAACTTTTTGTGGATGTTTGTGGATGTTAGTTGCACTACACAAACTTAGCTACATTTTTGAGAGGGAAACCGTCACAACCTGTCACTTTGAAAAGCGAACTGTCATTTCAACTGTCAAACCTTGAGACAAGTAATGGTGATGGTTGCTAGGTTACATACCACAAATAGGAATTTGAGTGGTAATATTTGGCCCAAGTGTTGTTTTTTTTTGTGTGTGTTATAACAAGCTCTGCAGGATACTAGAATACTATGCTATGTAAATCAAGGCATTTGGAAAAATAATACATTTGGATAGCTGATTGTTGATCTGCATGATCCAATGCCTTAAGCAAACACTTGTTCATTGTAGTCAATGTCATATAACCCTGACCCCTGCTGAAAGTTAAAGTTCACTAGTACTTATTTTATTCAAAGCAACATAGAATTGTGACGTTACTCCTGCTCCACCACGCCTCTACAGCTGGGAAAACACGCACATACCACTGAATGAGGGAGTCGATTTTTGTAATGATCTTTGTCTGGCTATACGATATCTGTAGTGTAAGCCATAGTGGTATATTTGTCACTATGGTCCAGACCTCAATAGAGCTCATATTCAGTTAGATATGTGGGTTTCTGCAGCCTGGCCAAGCTGCCAGAGCAGCTCAGTAATAATATGCTAAAAACACATCCAGGGGCTCACTCCCAAAACGCCAGTCTGTCATTGTATCTATCTATCTATGTATCTATCTATGTATCTATCTATCTATCTATCAATCAATCAATCTACCTACCTGCCTACCCAACCTACCTATCCTACTTACCTGCCTTTCTATCTGCTTAGTTTCTGCTTCAGGTGCTGCATGGGATTCTAGCCAAAAGCAGGGCACAGAGGGTGAGAGAGGAGAGGGCACAGAAGCGTGGCCCTTTTCTGCTTGCCTGTGCCCGTGACAGCCCACCGTAGGGGTGTCTCTCCTGAATGCACCGACTCGCCGTTCCCCCTCAGTTTCCACATTTATATGCAGAATCTCCTCTGATTCGCAGCGTTTTTGCCCTACTGAGCCGTGTCAGACCCAAGATGGTGGCGGTGGTGTGGGCTGAGGAGAGGGCTGCTACCCAGAGGAGCCAAAGGGGACCAGAGGAGCCAGCGTTTTATCCCCACCCAGAAGGCTCTAGCAAGGATTTAGAAAGGCTCACGTTGCCGACGAAGGAACAACAATGCCTCCAGACATGCACAGTGTTTGAACAGAGCACAAAGAGAATAAAGCAAAACATGAAGAAGGGGGGGGGGAATCAAATCAACACAAACAACAACAAAAGCGAGGGGCGATAGGCGCCTGGCTCGCTCGGAGCGCAGGATGAGAAGCGGAACATGCCTAAAAGTTGACATTTCTTAGGGTTTTTGTTCAGCGCCGATGTGTGCAGTAGCCTGCATCACTGCCTCACACACACCCTTCAACCCCCCCCCCCCCCACACACACACACACACACACTGTCCCCTCCCCAAAACAGACCTTTATCCACCACATAATGAGTAGGAACACATCCTGAGAGGACACAGGGATTATAAAAAAATCTATTCTGCTATTTCCTAATGTCCAGGCTCCCCAGTCTTATCTGAGATGTGGAGACATTGCGAGGAAAGATGAATGGGGCTGTGGTGCCCTCTGCTCATCACGGAGGCAGTGGCCCCGTTCAGGGTCTCCGCCGCGTCCCATCAGAGTCTCACGCACGCTCGGGCTCGGACACGCCGTGCCACGCAGCGCCAGCACCATGCAGTGCCAGCTCCAGCTGCGGCCGACGAGTGGCTTTGGCCAGCTTCCAGGGGCACTCAGTCTGATCAAACACGCCATCTCATTACCCAGCATCCTCTGCTCTGTCACAGCGAGCTGAGGTGAGGCGGACCGTCCAGCAGGAAGCAGGTAACCGCCTCCAGGTCACCTTGACCAAATAAATAGTTAAATAAATATATAAATAATAAAAAGACACACCCCATAAAACACGAAGCATCTCTCTGCACTTAATCCCGGGGCGCCCGCTGGCCTGCCGCCGATGTTTGTCCTGGTCAGCCCCGGATGGGTCGTGGCCTGATTTACATGGAAAGTGAATTATGACGGCGGCACGTCTTGGTCCCTCGCAGATGGAGTCCCTCGCTCCTAAATCTACTTTGTGCTGACCCGCCGAGTAATTGTCATGACTGCCGGAATGGCAGGCTGGTGGGGTGAGGAAGGGTGAGTGTGTGTGTGTGGGGGGGGGCAGAAGGTATTTCACTTCTAATCCACCTTTGAATGTGGTCCAGGGAGCTGTCAGGCTTGCCACAACCTGCTGTGGAAATGCCAACTTATTTCAGCGTGGCTGTTTGGCCCATCTCATCCATCTGAACCGTCCTGCTGTGTGTGTGTGTGTGTGTGTGCATGTGTGTGTGTGTGTGTGTGTGTGTGTGTGTGTGTATGTGTGTGTGTGTGTGTGTGTGTGTGTGTGTGTGTGTGTGTGTGTATGTGTGTGCCCAAAAGACAAGGCAGAGTGTGAAGAAAGGGAGGCTACCGCCAACAGCTGTGCTCTCATTGTGCGCTTTAGGAGGTAGCAGCTAATGTGCATATGAGCGTGTGTAAGAGAGATAGGTCTGGATGTGTGTGTGTGAGAGAGAAAGTGAAAGAGAGAGAGAGTGGAAGATTAATCTATACGCTCTTGTTGAATCTGCTAATTAACAGGTTATCTATATACCATCAAGGAGTGCAGAGCTTTGGCAGTCCATACCAGCAGTATGAATATATTGTCTGATTACGGTTCATATACTGTATGACATTAACTGTGAGTGGAAGAGTGAGTGATGTGGTGATGTTCTTATCATACAAACACTTTAATTACAACTTTGTGAGTTAATATTCCTTTAGACACATGACAACAACAACATAGATAATAGATCAAGCCAAACAGCCTAACAGCGCTACATGGTGAGAGCTCAATGAAGCTAGGAGCACCGCTTCACCCTCAAATGGTGCATAGGATCCTAACCCAGCACACTTACTTACAACCCCCATTAATGGTGCCCTCCCCCGTTACATTCAGTGAAGTGTTGCAGTTGCAAGCTTGAGTGCTCTTACTCCCAGTCGTCTAACCCATCCTGATAGCAAGAGGTCAGGAAGCCGTCTTCTTAAACGGGCCATTGATACGGAGTGTTTGTTTACCTCGTGTTGGGGTGACGGAGGCTAACCAGGGATAGAGGATGTTCGAGGCGGCATCTATCCTCTGCACAACCGCCGAAAACCCCCGCAAAAAATCTCACAGTGACCTTCTCTTAGAGACAAAGAGGGATCGGCAAATGTCAGCCGTCTCAGAGATTGACTCGAGTGCTGCCTTTGTAGCTGCCAAAACTCGCGAGCGTTTGTTTTCTGTTTGCAAACAGCGGGAAAGGGTGTGATGGGATTAAACACTGTTTGGGTGTGTGATGTTGCAAGGTGGGTGAGTGATGGCTTCTCTCTTTCCATCTTTCTCTCTCTCTCCCTCTCTCTCTCTCTGTCTCTCTTTGAAGTCTTTCTTGTCTATGAAGGCCACATCAACTGAGGCATGGTCCGAATCCCTTATGCATTGGGGCTATCAGTGTGTGTGTGAGGAGACAGTGTCATATTTGTTTATTGGCGTCAGCGTTTGCCACAGATGCTCCGGTCTGTCCTCATTGCCTCAGAGGTGAAATGCAGAGTTAAGAGGCCATGATAAAACATCAAAATGGATCTTGGCAAAAGTCTGCTCGCTCACATCTAACAAGCCACAACGCCCGCAACCTGCTCGGACAGCATTGCGGCTTGCTTCTGCCGGGACCGAGCGCGCTCAGATCATTTATAAATGAGCTGGCTGGAAGACAGCATCGCGAGAGACGTGCTCCAGCAGCGCAATGCTTTCCATCTTAGACTCCTCAGTCTCATCCACAACCCCCATACACCCACCCACCCCCACCCACCCACGCCACACACACACATTCTCGTTTTTTCTCTTTTTTTTGCCACTGAGCAGGATGTTATCTCCCAACAAGGATGAGATACTGTAATCATCACGTCAAGGCAAAGAGAGAGAGCGAGAGAGAGAGAGAGAGAGAGAGAGAGAGAGAGAGAGAGAGAGAGAGAGAGAGAGAGAGAGAGAGAGAGAGAGAGAGAAGAGCGAGAGAAGGATAAGAAGGAGAGATCCCCAGAAGCTATTGACATTTCTCTTCCACAGCCGTGGCATCCCGCATGCAGATGAGATAAAAGGAGAGCCAGTGGTAGCTCGCACATTTCCCCTCGCCTCGCTAAACATCTGGACAGCTCTCCTGAGAAACCCCCGCCCAGACGCTCTGTCACTCCGACAGCCACCGAGAGAGGGTGAGACGGAGTGTGAGAAAGAGAGAGAGAAGAGAGAGGTGGATGGGCGGGGCAACAGACTGGAGAGAGTCAGAATGCTGGACTGGTTGGGTTGAGGGAGGGTGTGTGTGTGTGTGTGTGTGTGTGTGTGTGTGTGTGTGTGTGTGTGTGTGTGTGTGTGGTGTGCGTGTGTGTGTTTGTGTGTGTGAGAGTTATGATGATAATCATACATTGAATTTATGTAGCACCTCTCATCTGCAGAGCCAGATCCCAAAGTGGACTGCTGTGTAAATGACCTAAATGATGATGTAAATGATGAAACCATATCAATAGAGATGTAAATAAAATATGTGTGTATGTGTGAGAAATAAATAAAATGTGTGTGTGTGTGTGTGTGTGTGTGTGTGTGTGTGTGTGCACGTGCGTGTGTGTGTGTTAAGGGCAGAAGGGCTTATTCTAGGGCGGAATGTCAGCGCTCCTTCGAGGCTCTGGATCGGTATGCCGAGCGGCCGCACCGGCACAGCACGTATCCAGACAAGGTCAGCCGCCCGCCGGACCGGTCCCAGCGCAGCACTCACGGAGAGGAGAGAGGAGACGAGTCACACTGTCTCGGGGAGGTACAAGAAAATTTGCAAGGGTGGACTGAAAAAATGTGGCCCATCAGCAGAGCAGCAGAGGAAGGGAGAGTCCCGCACAGATGTGACGAAGCACAGGACACTCTCCATGGGGCAGGCAGGGGAGACATGATGCCCTGGGTCTGTCTGAAGGGTACGGTCTGTGAAAGGGCAGTGAATCTTAATTCTGGACATGTTGTATTAAAGTAATACAATATCTTAATTCTGGCCATATTGTACTAAAGTAATACAGCACCTTAATACTTAAAGTTGACTCGAAACATTTCAAATATTAAAGTAATACAATATCTTAATTCTGGCTATGTTGTATTAAAGTAAAGTAATACAACATCTTAATTCTGGCAATGTTGTGTTAAACTAATACAACATACTGGTTTCTGACAATGTTATATTAAACTAATACAACATTCTAATAGAACTGAAGTAGTTTCCCTGAATAACACAATATCTTCCAAAACTGATTTTTCATGGCTAAATATGAAAATTGGATTCTGAGAACTGGCCCAATGCTGGGGCATTCATTATGTAAGAGACAGTGCTCTATTATGGATGAGGCGTATGTGTCCTTGTGCCCACGGTCCACAGGCATGTTCGGGGCGCTGTAGTTGTTGCCATCTCAGTCTGACACTGCCCTCCAGGCCGCTCCGGGCTTCAATGTATGCTCGCCAAAAAAAAAAAAAAACATCGTAATGATTTATTTACTTCGGCTTCGGTCCTTTGTGCTGGGGCGAAACACTTCAGCTAATGTTCTTGGTCTTTCTTTTTTTTCCGTTCTTTTTTATCCGACGTTCCGACGATACTCCTAAGAAGAGTGTCAGGGCGTGCAGTGCTGCTCTCGAGGGAACCGCACTTCAGACACCTGTCATATCTTTCGCCTCTTTGCAGGTTGTTAATAAGAAGAGCTGCTAATGTCTTTGGGTTGTTTTGCAGTGGCAGCCTCTTCTCTTTTCCACCTGCCTACCCGAGACAGCAGAATCCCAAATGCAGCAGCATGGCTATTTGCATTCATGCAGATGAGTTGGTGCCTCGCAACACACAGACAAACGCCCGCCAGTCGTCCAGCCAAACATACGGACCAGCCAGCCCCCCACCCGCCTCGTTTCCTATTCAGATCTTTCATCCACTGTCAACAGCCGGCTCTGACAGCGTCTGATAAGCCTGTATCAAGGCCCGTCAGGTAGTACAACTGTCACAGATGACCTACTATTATCTGCATGTGCTAGTGACAGCCACATTTATACATGTTGAATGCGCAAAGAAAGCTAAACACTTTTGAACACTTCCCAGACACATCAGTAACACTTTACACTTTCTAACACACCCAGACGCAGTTATTTAGAGAATTACTATGCTGTAAGAACTCTGATGAGGTTATCTACAGTCACTTAACTGCTCCGTATAAAACGACCGTATAAAAACCTAGAGAATTAGGATTTTTTGGGGCTGGTTAAATAAAGGCAGAATGAGGAAGAGTGATGCTCGAATGTCTTGCGACTTCAGCGTGATATTTCCGACTGAACTGTCCTCTCATCCTGCTGCTGAACAGAGGTAATGGCTCACCGCACCTGAACTCCGTGCAGGGCTAGCCAAGCCACTTATCATGGCCACGACTTAAGCGACTTCCTGATCGAGCTGCCTCCACGCTTGTCACGACCCCCCCGCCCCGACACACACACACACACACACACACACACACACACACACACACACACACCACTTCCCTTGTCCCTCTGTGCCACCATCATGTCGAGTTGTGTTGCACTGAGGCGTCATCATCTCTCTCCCTCTCTCTCAGACACTCCACCCCTCCCCTTCCTGCTTGGGCTCAGAGCTTCGGAGGAGTTCAGGCACGACGGCGCTTGACAAATGGAGGTGTGAGGAGGGGAAGAATGAATATGTAGCCTGAGGGAGAGGAGCACCTGTGACAAATAACATTAAAAAAATGTGAAAAAAGGACAAGTACGAAGGGGAGAGCTGGTGCACTGTGCACCCGCAAACAATGGCAGCACAGGGGAGAAAAAAAAGAATATAAACACACACACAGAGACAAACAAACACACACAGACACAGACACACACACACACACGCACACACACACAGACAAACAAACACACACGCACACACACAGAGACTAACATACACACACACACACACACACACAAACATACACACAAACACACAAAGTGACACAACCAAACACACACACACAACACACACAGACACACACAGATGCAGACGGAAGGTGGGAGTTGACCGGCGCCTCCTCCTCGTATAGAAAAGGCCCAGCAGGAAGCAGCAGCTGCTGAGATGAGGAGTCTGTGTGGAATTGGATGACGGGACAAATGAAGGAGAGTAAGGCAGTCAGGGGGAAAGAGAGAGAGAATGTACAAAGACAGAGAGAGAAAGACTCTAAGAAGAAAAGAGGGATGGAAGGGCATGTTTTCCATTCACAAGTGCATCATCCAATCTCTTGTTGTGTTGCACTACACACACATACACACACACACACACACACATATATATATATATATATCAGTGGCGGCTGGTGGTTAAAAAAATAACGGAGGAAGGAATGTCCGCTTGATTGGCGTTAGTGGCAAATGTGAGGTTGTGATGGTGTTGGTGGCATATGTGAACAATAGAGTATGTAGGCCGCCTACCCAGACACATTTATAGCAGCAGAATGTACTATGTAGCATTTTAACTGGCAATGTTGTGCAATAAATGCTGTTCTGACATTCTGGGGGGGGGGGGGAGTTTGGAGAGTAAAGTTATAGGGCAACTTGAAGTTTTATGAAAATAATTTACGAACCAGAACATAAAGACCATGAAGCTTCTATTTCTTGCAGCTGTTAAAACACCCGCTAGATAGTTTAAATACCCACCAACATTCGTTTTTGCAGTACAGATTATTTCTAAAAGTTATTTGTCTACTACTGGCTGATTTATCAAACGAGTGCTTTCTCGTTCGTCCTCCGCAAACTACAGGTGTTTCGTTAGAGAGCCATTGAATAAGCGATGCCAAGCAATTTCTGTAACACTTTTTGTGACATTCAGCAAATATCTCCTCATTTAATGTAAGTTCCTTCGGACAATAGGCCTACGTTCTACTCTACGTGCAGTTGTCCTCCATCTCAGTTGCATCAGTTTTCTAATTTTGAAGGTTCTAAAACATTATTATGCTTCACTGAATCCTTCTCGTTTTCTTTCATTTGTCCAGCTAACTTTTCCATTGAACCTAGCCATTTATGATGGATTACACACTCGACATTCTGAAATGTCCTGCACGATCAAGGCCAAATTATTAAGTTATCACGCAGCGACTGTGTCAGCAGTGCTGACGGTGATGGTGCGTTTCTGATGTGAGATTATTATGTAGGCTAGTCTACTAGACTGTTCTCACGTGGCAGCGCTTTACTTATATGAAGTAGCATTAATCAATATGAGGGGCAGAGGGGGATAAATGTTGTCCCCCCCGACGATAAAAATAATTTAGCAGAGGTAGGGATAGGAAAACCAGAGGGGGGGAAATCCTCACCGTCCCCCCCTACAAATCACACCCTGATAATAGTGCTAAATTAATACATGTAAATGTAAATAAATGTAAATTTAGGTCTGGGAAGTCAGGGAAGATATGTAGGTCTAGTTATGAAATACTGTTTTCCAGATGTGCAAAATTACGGAAAGTCTGGAGGTTTTGCTCAGTGTAATACATTGGCAGAAAAGTCTATAATAATAAAAATAGACACTTGTTTTATAAAACCATGTAACTATTTACCATTAAAAATAGACCTTAAATGTGGTTATTTGTAACATGCTATTGTTTTTAAAGCCAAATCGCTATAATTTAAAGACAGGTTGTAATAGCTAAGTGGGAATTTATGAAAGCATACTCGAAAGGCAAATGTTATTGAAGACGTCATTAAAGGAATGCATCATGGTCTGAAACATTCCTTATTGTTCTTCTTAAGTTTTCTTATTCCTGTAAGCCCCGATTTTTGGCCAGCTCCTGCTCCAAGACCTTTTGAGATATCGCCACCGGTCCAACTCTGGAACGTCCGGCCGGAACCGGTGTAGTGTGGAAATTGAAAATGATGTCACTGACCCTTGTCATTCTTCCGCCATATTGGATTGAATAGAAAGCGAAACTAAAGTTTCACAGGTCACAAATTTGGTCCGAACTTCACGAAACTTGACGTACATGATCCTTGGACCAAGCCTCACAAAAGTTACAGAAAGGATTTTTGATTTTCAGAAGCGTTTGCCCGTCACAGCCAAACGAAATCAGCGGTTAATCTCCGAAACAGGAAGTCGTCCATATCTCAGGAACACTGTCACATATCGATACCAAATTTTGTATATGAACTCGAGACTCCAATATGAGGGTGCATTTTTTTTGCAAGTTTGCAAGTTTCCAGCATTTTTGCAAACCACCCACCCGTATTTGGTAACTGCTACCTTTCACCTTTGCAGTTGCACAATGCCTTCCAAGTATGCACAATGTCTCAGGGCAGCCCTGCCCAATCATGAAATCCTTGCTCAGCCATGGGATAGTATGGACTTACGAACTGAAATGTCAAGGAGAACATTAGCTATTTATTGCTGACGTAGTACAGTTATTTTCACATTGACGGTATTCAAAATAAATGTTTCATTATTGTTAAATATCATGATGGGAGAGTATTATTAAAAATGTTACAAGTATGCAAATTCATATGTTTACGGGCATTTAGGTTTTACTGTGTTGTTTTGTTGTAAAGACATGCAAGGCATTCTGGGCCATGTAATAGACAAACAGTGGTCGGCAGTGTTAACTTGATTTCCATTCGTATTAATATGAATAGGTGTTTCTGTAAACCTAGGGACAATAAACAGCCATCTCTGTTACAAAAATGACCTGGTAATCGCTCACTGAAGAGGAAACTATGATAAAAAGATTGTTTTCCTCAAAGCATGGAGTTGACGACACAAGCAAGAAATGTCACGTTAATGTTAAAGGAGAATTCCGGTGTCATATTGACCTAAAGTGTGTTGAAACATGATACCGAGTGTGAACGTATGTCTCATAGCCCATCTCGGCTTGTCCCCTGCAGTCCAAAATCTGGCGCTAGTTAGCAGATGCTACCAACAGCTTTTTCAGTGGTGGTGCTTCGGCATCGGGCTAGCCATGCAAATAAATCACTGTTTTACACCATTTACGAGGCTCAATGTATCTCCACACTTCATTGGTAGACTTCCGAGGGCCCTGACATTTAAAACGAGACATTGAGAACTTTGAAAAAGCACTGGTAGTTTACTTACAAGACGATTTATACAGACAGTATCTTCACGAAGTTTAGCGTTTGCAGCCATCTTAAATTTAGTCACGATAAGTCGAGCGACGAGTAAGAATGAACAGGTATGATAAGGGATCAGATTCCAAAAATAATTCTGTGGAAATGCATGAATTCCAGTTGCTGCTACTGGAAGAAACTGGAATCCATGCATTTCCACTGAATTATTTTTGGAATCTGATCTAGCAAACAGAAGAAAAAAAAATCCTGCGGTGAGATGAGCAGAGGACTGGATCCTCATGTTTTACAATGCAATCCAGATGATAGAGGGCCCTCTTCCCTGTGATCGCATGGCCTTGCCATCACTCAACCCTCACTGACCGGACCACAATCTGGCCACTATTGTGGTCGAGACTGCTTGAAATTCTACAACAGAGCTCCTCTTGGTTGAGGGGACCTGGGGAAATGTAACTTCTATTCTATGTAATCATCTAACATGTGGACCCTGGGCATACAGGGTGTGTGTGTGTGTGTGTGTGTGTGTGTGTGGTATACTGAAAACGTATATATATATATATATATATGTGTGTGAGAACTGGATGGGAATACAAGAATAAATGTGTGTATGTGTGTGTGTGTGTGTGTGTGTGTGTGTGTGTGTGTGGGTGGGTGGGTGCACGTACTGAGGACATATCAGTGTGTGAGTACATGATGGGGGGGAAGCCCTGAGAAAAAGAGTAGGGGGATTGGGGGGAAGGGGGCAGTAGGAAGCGTATCTCTGTGCTTAACTGTGTAGAAATGTAATTACATTCCTGAAATGGAGGCCTGTAAAAACTCAAAGACGCAATTATGCTCCCTTTGAATAACTCATCCTCTCTGGCATTGGCTAATGACACTAAAATGAACAGTGCAGCGTCCTCGTGTTTGGCATCAAGATTAACACTGGAGGAGTTAATAGTGTGTCATCTCACAAGTCTCTCTCCATCTCTTGAGATGAAGTGGATGGGCTGGGGGGGGGCTGGAGAGAGATGCAGGATGAGGGTGGAGGAGGAGGCGGTGGTGGTGGTAGTTGTGGGGGGGGGGGGGGGGGGGTAGGGGTTCTCTCTCCTATCAGCATCTGGCCTTCCAGCTGGGAAAAATCTCTCCGCTATTCATCAGCATCCAACACACTGTCTGCATTTATTCATCTCACTCAAAGGTCACATTATTAAAAACAGCAATCTGCACTTCTCGCTTTCGCTCAGCTTTTTCCCTCTCTCTCTCTCTCTCTCTCTCTCTCTCTCTCTCTCTCTCTGCAATGACCCCCTCCTCATCCTGTCACATTTCCATCCACCGCCCTGCGCGTCCCCTTCCCGTAAAGCACTCCACACACACACAATACACTCTGTTGTCGCTCGGAAAGGTTACGAGGGAGGACATAATGTTGTGTCAGTTAACTTCTATTTGTGTCCACAGTGGTATTGCAGACCTCGTGTTTTTTTTTTTTAATATATATATAAAAACAAGAGAGACAGAAATGAAAAGGTACAGTAGTGTTTCCTTTCAGCTGATGGAAAATTACCTTTTCAACACAAATGCAGGCAGTCGCTGCATCTCACTAACAGCTCTGTGTGTGAGATGTGCGGGGGTGTCCGGTAAAAGGCGCAAACCATGCTGGACACGGAGATGACTAATGCTTCGCGGCCATGCGCGCGTCCACGTGGACATGGAGCCGTTTAAAAGAATAGCTGGCCAGCTCCTGAAGTGGACGCTGGAATGACCGTGGGCCGTTCTGACCGTGGGCCGTTCTGACCTGCTGAGGCACCGCATGTTACAGGGTCTTGTTAGGGCTTAGTCGTTTCAGAGGTTCACTAATGCAGTGGAGAAATGAGCTCTGTGGTTTAGTACTAATTCAAGGCCCCCACCATCTCTCTCTCACACACACACACACACACAAACACAGACACACACACACTTTGACTCACACGCACATGCAACATTGAAAGTGACACAAATTCACATGGGTGGGCAGCCATAATTATTTTGGCTTGGGTGAGTCCGTCCGAAATCTTCATAGAGGAACTCGGTGAAGTAGGGCCTTGCAGAACTCAATAGACAGTGCAATTCCTCGCTAATGTCACAGATCTGTTTTAAAGCAATGCAATTTCAAAGAGCAATGGGGTGGAATATCAGTTCCTTGAAAGCAGTCATTATTTTTTTCCCTCGCTGCTCTACAACGAAGACCACCATTCCAAAGGGAAGGGGACATGGGAGTATTTTTCAAATCAGAACAGAAAAGCATATGTGGATGAGAAGACACGGAGCACAGTCATGATCCAATTATATTTGCCCTTTGATATACTTTTTAGAATAATCATTTATTAGAAATAATATATATATATATATATATATATATATATATATATATATATTATGAGAAGAACAAAGGGTAGGCTATCTTGTCAAACAACATCTGGGATGCTTGGTAGTTTAGACGACAATTAGGATGCTTTACTTCCCCGCAGTGCACCGAGGTGGTCTGAGCATTGCGCTCATTAAAGACGAACTCATATGTAGAGGGAGCACATGAGGTCTGGCTACACGAAAGCAAAGCGCTCGCAGCAAAATAAACTTGGACGGAATAAGGAAGCAGGCCGTCTCAATAAAGTGTTTTAACAATGTGGATCGGCCTAACGATGTAGATCGGACACTACCTGGAGGGGCTGGATCTCTGCGTGAGTGTGTGTGGGCGCATTTGTGTGTGTGTGTGTGTTCACAAACATAAACATTTGATGTCATAGTCCCTACGGTCTCTAGTGAATACAGTAGCAGGGACAAAGCTTGAGCAATATAGCTGAGCATATTCTCTTATACATGCCCATCAAATCTTCTCATCATATAATGTAGTTATGATATAAAACTCAATTATCTGACTCTTTAGTATGAGCTCATAGCCAAAATATCACCTGACTAAACTGCTGAAAGTGTTAAACATGACTTCAACTCAGTTCCTCATGAAGTTAAAACATTCAACTTAACTTATTCGTCAATAGTTACTGTTCAGTTGTATGGCATTGGCAACACAAAGACAAGGGACACACTCTTGCTACAAAATAAATTGCTCTGTTGTTTACATAACAAATCCAGTAAATATTTCTGTCTCTGTTTAGACTCTGACTCCAGCTCGACACACACGAGAGAAAATACCTCGCTGATACCGCAAATCAGTTGAATTTAGGTTTAACATTTATACATGTATTCATTCATTTAGCCGACGATCTGACTGATTATTTGGATTCTGGGCTTATTTATGCACGTGCAAACAAAAGACTAATAACATTGGTAAATATTTACGAGGGAAAGTATATACTAATGATTTACATGGGGGATTAGTGGCCATGGATCTGCATAATGAATCAGTTTCCAACTCAGAATAAAGGTAACAGAGCAACTGCAGTCATGGAAAAGAATGCAGCCCTCCATGATGGATCTGATCTGGTTTTAGTGCGGCCAGCCTCTGTCTGGGCACCTGCCCAAGCTGATGTAATCCAGCCTGTTTCATGTTCATGCTGAAAACCAACATCAACTGAACAAATGTGCAAGTATCATTGGACAGAAACAACACATCTTCTGGTGTTGATGATGTTGCTGTGTCCCTGTGTGTGTGTCGGGCTGGTTGGGTTGAGGGAGGGAAGGTGTGTGTGTGTTTGTACATGTGTGCGTTTCGTAAGTACATATGCCCATCACATAGTAGTTCACATACAGTGACAGTGATTCTACTCCTAGACGGTCTTGTCTATCACTACTCCATTTTCCACAAGTGTGTGTGTGTGTGTATGTGTGTATGTGTATGTGAATGTGTACAGTATGTGAGCTTTTTAAAAGTGTGTATGAATACAGTATGCATATATGTACCCTTATCTACTAAGTACTAGCAGTGATTTTGCAGAGGAATGTGCCAGAGTAAGATTGCATGTTCCAGTGGTAAAGGCATTGCAATGATAAATCAAAGTCTTGGACATGATTTGATTGATGACTGTCAGACAGTAAAAATGAAGTCCTGTCCTGCCCCAAAGCTGTCCTCAAATATAACATTCAGATTGGTGATTACATCTTTTAATGAAAATCCTGAAGCTGCTGAACATCTCTCTGCTGGTGCTGGACCACTGGTCAGTTTGGTATAACTCATTCAGCTGTGTCAGGGTATCACTAGTACTAAGGTTGAAGACTCATTATCCTTAATATAAATATAGGAAGGCCAAGCAATGCTGACATGACCAAAGCAACCAGTCAACCAAACATCTGTCAAAATATTGCCCTGAATCAATCACTCCATATCTTGTATGCTAATATTGTGATAAAGTCCATGCTTTGAAAAAAATATGGCTGTTACATTTGTTGCAAGTATTTACGACAATAAGAGTAAAAGCCTGTACTGTATTGAATTGATATGCACTGATTCATGATATTTCTGCAACAGCACCGGCGCCAGAATGACTAACATGCTTCGTAGTCTGTAACAGAAATGCTTGTTGCCAATATTGATTTGCCTCCAAGATCTTGTTTATTGTTGCTCCACTTCCCACAAGTGAAGAACCCCCTGCTAACTCCTAACTGCCACCTGGTAGATGTGAAGCAGCATGAGGTCTCTGAATAAATGACAGCTCTGGAGAGTGGGGATTGCATGCATGCCTATGTAGGTTTGAGAGAGTATGACATATGTGTGTGTGTGTGTGTGTGTGTGTGTGTGTGTGTGTGTGTGTGTGTGTGCACTTGTTTATGTATGTGTAAATATGTGTGTGTGTGTGTGTGTGTGTGTGTGTGTGTGTGTGTGTGTGTGTGTGTGTGTGTGTGTGTGTGTGTGTGTTGTGTGTGTGTGTGTGTGTGTGTGTGTGTGTGTGTGTGAAAAAGTGTCTGTCCATTAATCCAGTGGAGTGGCAGGGAAATAGGCAGCATGGGAAAGTAAACAAGCCTTTGGCAGGAGGACATAAGTTCTGTGCGATAGGTTCTCTGTGGCATGGGTAGGCTGTGCCACAGGCACGCATCGACTGCGGGCAGCAGGCACAGGCAGGCATGGACGGGCAAGCCAGCCAATGAAAATCGCCTGCATGCCCGCAGTCAAGAGAGAGGAGAGTGATCGTGGGTACGTACATCATATTCAGCGGATAACATTCCCCATGAGCTGTTCTCAGGTCAGTGTCCACAGCGATATCACTGCAGACACGTCTATTTTTGGTTCCCGTTTATATAAGGCAGCTAGTCTGTCTGAGCTTGGCAGTGCTATCAGTAAGGTGTATAACTTCATCACAGGCAACACACCAGTCGCCATAATTGTCATGAATTAGCACTAAATATTGTCTGCGTGAGTGTGTGTGCACATTTGAGTGTGTGCAGAAATCAAGGGAGACTGTATATTTAGGCAATGCATTTTTCAGAGTTCGGTTTAAAAAGAGGGGAATAGTCAGAGCCATCTTTTAACTCAGAAATAATTTAAGTTGACTTTTTTCCCTTCTCTTCCGATCCATCCAGCCTTTTAGCAGCAGGGATCCATTAAGACAGAGAGAAAGAGAGAGAGAGAGAAAAAGAAAGACAGACAGAAGAGAGAGAGAAAGAGAGAGAGAGAGAGAAAAAACGATAAGGCCCATCCAGGAGTAGGTTCTCAATAATTCAGGGCCCATTGTTTCCTCTGATGTGCACGGTGAACTCATTGACCTCTGATTCCTGCTGATTTCCCATCCGCACGTGTGATGGATTTGCTGGCTGGCAGCGTGCGGTTAAGACACGCAGCGACCGCTGGCGGGACATAAATCACATGGCGTGTGTTGATAAACACAAGGTGAGTCTCCGCCGCCATGCGTCCCACCTGCCACTCAAATGAGAATTTAATTACCGCCCGGCTTGCTGACGTGCCCTCTTGTCTTAACAACTCACTTTGCTTTTTTTTATGCTTCCTCTGCTCAAGCTTGATTGGCAAGTGTTACAATCACCAGCTCCACTTAAGCAACAAACTCACATACACACACACACACACAGACACACACACACACACACACACACACAAACACACACACAGACGTCCCAATGTGAATTTCCACTCTCACACATGAGTGCATGTCTGTCTCCATTATTTGTTTATCCACACACATGACTCAGTTGTATTTGGTGGAACTGTTTACCTCCCAAACACACACCCCCGCGCACACACACACACACACACAAACACACACACACACACAGACACACTCACACACACACACAAACACACACATACAGTAGACGAACCATGCTTTCTGATCAAGCCGAATATGTATCCATCCATCAAGTGACCTTGTCTTGTGCTAAGGAGCTTATTAAACCACCGCATGTGTGGGAATGCACACACGCTAAGGCGGATTAAAAAGAATAACAAACAAACCAAAACAAACTAAAAAAAAAACACAAAAGGGAGGAGAAGCAGGAGGGTGGTGTGTGTGTGTGTGTGTGTGTGTGTGCTGCAGCCACACTGCTGAGTGAGGTGACTATTAATATGCATTGCGGCCTGCACGGACACCAGGGACGACATTAGCGGCTATAACAGCCTGCCACTGATGCGCCCACACACGCAATAATGTCCACCCTCTCCTTCATCATCTCCCCCAACGCTTCATTTTCTTGCTACGGAAAAAACATCACAGCCCTCCGCTCGCGCCCAGTCAGAGGCCAAGGGACGCCATCGAACACTAATTAATGGCGTCTGATTAGCGGTCGTTAACCTGCGTGTTTCCAGGCTCATGCAGTCTAAACAGGGTGGGGCGTGGGTGGGTTACCGTGGGGGGGGGGGGGGGGGGGGGGCGTTGACAGACATCTACAGCTGATGTGCCCCTGTACTACCCATGCTGATAGAGGAAGGGGTCACTCTGTCTTCATTCGTCCACAGGAGGGGAAAGAGAAGGAGAGAGTGGAGACGGAGGGGTCCTTGGTCGTCTGTCCATCGGGTGGAAAATGGATCCCTTGACCAGATGGCGAAGGGGGGTCAGAGGGGACACAGCTGCCGCGTCCTTGATCAAGGAGGACAGCAACGCGCCATTGTTTGCTCAGCGATCTCCAAGTTCACAGTCTTTAAAGTATGTGCTGATGGACATGTCCTTCAAGGCTGTCTGCCAAATATATAACATAAATATATATATATTTAAAAGACTTGGACAGTGAAAGAGTAGAATCACTCTAGTGGCAATTAGTAAAGTTTGGTGCTAGACATTGTGGAGAGCCTCTGTAATGTAATTAGGGAACATAACTTTAAATGAAAATTGTTGTTGTATTGCGTAATAGTTCTTCTGATCTCATTAGTGCTGGTTGTAAATTTGCAGTCTGCATCAAATAACTGATGCGAAATTAAAACTAAATAAAGTCACATAGTTTACAGACAACCTGGTCCTAACCTTTGGATGTATAGAATATCTCTTTTTCTCTCTCTCTCTTTCTTCCTTTCAGCTTCTCATTATCAGCTCTCTTTTTTTAATCCTCTCAACTGACTGAAGAGAAATTGTATGCATTTGTTGAGGCACATTGCATTTTTTTTTTTTTGCTGGAGCTTTTCTAATTATCACTTTGTGTAATTATTTTTCTCCGGGGCGAGGGCAGCAATCCATCATATTGATGATACACACACAAATCCTCATGGTGTGTGTGTGTGTGTGTGTGTGTGTGTGTGTGTGTGTGTGTGTGTGTGTGTGTTGTGCAAATCCATTTAGGGGAGGACAGTAGAGAAGAAGGCCTAAGTGGAGTGCTGGTATCACAGAGCTAGAGAATGCTTTGTATCCTCAGAACTAAGCCAGGCGTCACAGCGTACAAATGTGCTGTCACAATGTTAACTTTTGACTCCGAAAGCCTGATGCCAAGGAGCCTTCTTCTGGACGAGCTTGGAGTTTGCCTTTTCAGTACCACTGCATCAGGGACACAAAATACTCCTAAGAATCAGAGGATAATCCATGTCCTTGATAAAGCAATGCAACCATGTACAAGATGAAAGAATTTTGCCTATTTTCCCCCCTCTAAACTGGAAAAATAATAATTGAAGTTTAACAAAAATTCTGTACACCACTGATAATGTTAAGGCAAGTTTGAGCCTGTCTCAAACTGTGACCAAGTGGATTATCTTAAGAAAAGATCAACTAGGAATGGGAGGCCTTTGCACATTCTCTTGGGAGTGTCTGCAGAAGCTGAAAAGGATTAATCTGGAGTGCAACGGACTGTGAATAAACGCAACTCTTGTCGGGCTTTGGGTGGCACTTTCATAAACATTAAACACTGTTCTCATGTGGAGACTGCTCATTGTGACCGGAGGTTACTTTCAGTTTCCCATCAAATGATAAAATAACTGAATGTTTGCGAGGCTCATCTGTCTGTCTGTCTCTTATATTCACTATTGCCTTCTGTGTGAGGTGCACTCTCACTCATACAGAGATGAACAGCATTCTTCCCTGCCTCTTCCTCATTCTCTGTGTTTCTCTCTCTCTATCTCTCTCTCTTTCTCACACACACACACAGACACTTTCTATTATATCTATTATATTATATCTATATGTCTCATTACGTGAAGGAAAGGCAAGACTACTGGATTCAGTGCATTTACAAACAGTTTTCTTGAGAGACTCAGATATCTCCACAAAAATGTCATATTTTACCCAAAAATGTTACTAAAGTTGAGGGGGATTTATTGTGAGATAATGAAATGACCAAATGACCTGTCTTAGACAAGCTTAACGGTTTAACCATTTCTATATTGACATTGAAACATTTCACTTACTGTACATACCACAGAAAAAGACCAAGTTATGCAACAAAAGCTAAACCTTCTCCCAACTTTCTCTGTTGTCTGCGGTTCACCATCAGTATGTACCAATAAGGTCAGCAATACAAGAAAGAAATTAATTTTTAAAAATGTATGAAATTGGTCTGAATCCATTCGTCACAATGCAATTTTAAACATGAGTCAAAATGGATCTTCATGGAAAGCAATCACCAGACTGCCTTTCTATTCTGACAAAAGGGCTCCTCTAGCATTCTACTCCCTTCCTATCTATCATCATTGCCTATTATGGACTTATAACAAAAATCCTATTGAACAACACGAGCAGAGGTCCAAAAGCAATTGTCCCATTGCCACTACAGAGCTCCTCAACATTGGGCTTAATAAAAGATAATTGTTTGATCAGTAAGTTCAATTGAGCATTAAAGGTACGATCAGCGGCAATTTTCAGGCTTTGCGTCTCAATGGTTTGTCACACAATGAGGAAAGACTTTCATTAAAATGCACATAAACTCTTGCTCTTTCTCAGTCACACGCCTATGCACACACACACACACACACACACACACACACACACACACATGTACAGAAACACACACACACACACTGTGCTTTCACACACACTTCACACTGTTGTTTTATCTCTTTTCCTCTCCCCTTTCACTTTGCGCACCTCCACAATAATTGTCACGACGGAGAGAAACACTCCTAGCTCTAAACACAAGCACTGCCACCCCATTAGATGCAATGGAGCGAAATATATTGAAATGTGAAATTTTCATACAACTTTTGCCACCACAGTTTGGAGAGTGTCATACTCTGTGTATGAGGGTGTGTGAGTGTGTGTGTGTGTGTGTGTGTGTGTGTGTGTGTGTGTGTGAAAGGGGCGGTGTAGAGGAGCTGGGCAAGAGTCATCTTCTCACTTGGCCCTCTGGTGTTTTCTCCGTCTCCCCCGGACGGGCCTCTTGTGGGCATGTTAAAAGTTTAACGCCGATGAGAGCTGACTAACATCATAAGAAATTAATGTTACACATCAACTGGAGAGGGAGGAGGAGTCCTCCGCCTTGTGCGCCTCCGTAAACTCAGATCTGTTACTGGGCCACCATGAGAAAGCTCTGGGGGGGGGGGGCGTTCACTCGATACCGAGACTTGAGTGGCTCGCCCGTGGATGGGAGGGTGGGTTGTGGGCAGCGGTCTCAGGGAGATCTGAGACCCCAATCATCATCCAAATGAGGTGGTGCAAATGTAACCATGGCGTGACATCTACCACGGGCCTTTAGTTATGCATAAACGGCCAATTATAAATAATTATGACTGGCCAAAGCCTACAGACTCACCACTGATGTCGTTATATGTGGGTGTTCGCATGCGAGGTTTACAGTACTAACACAAGGCTTTGACCTGCTTGTCTGTCTAAGAATGGGTGATATGCTACATGTTCAAGAAAAACATACAGACAGTGAATACATGCATAGAAAATAATCTATTTCTCTGGCATGAAATAATGCGGCTATGCCTCCTGAAAATTAGAAACATTTGTTTTGAGTCTGCCCCAGAGGTCAAATCTGAGGTGGCTCCACATCTGAAAATGAAGTTTACAGTCTATAGAAACACTGGACAATGCCTCCTTTTATTGCAGTGCTTTATTTATTATTCTTCAAGATAGCAACTTAAGTCCTCATGGAGCTACTGTATGCTGATGTTTCCCTTGACTTCATGTTTATGTTTATAGGTCTTAGAAGACACGTTTTTCCCAAAGCAACTTCAATGACATCAATAAACATCACATTCATGTATTTAAAAGTCGCTTTGGACAAAAGCATCTGCTAACAACGATATGCATAAACATAATGTTAAAGGAGACATTATCATAACTACAAATTTCTATTGCAAAGAATAACTAATTAAACCGTTGAGAGCAGGTATAGCCACATTTAGTACATGCTAGAGATATAGACTCTTTTTTTAATTTAACATGGTTTGGTAGCTTTTACATACCAGTGCAAGTTTATAGGCTACACTTAAAACGTGTTAGCTCTTGTGTTAGATATAGATATTGAGGTGTTCCCTGTTGTTGTTATAAATGTAATTGTAAGAGTTCATTATTATCTCCAAAGCCCCTCTAGTCAGCAGTCTGCTGGAAAAGATCAGAAAAAGAGTTTCTTTGTTCCATCGCTAATTAGCAAGAATCTGTACTTCTCAGAGGAGCTGTACTGTACTGGAGATTATAAGGACCTCCCTGAACTCAAAGTACTGTATGATAGCGCTTCATGTTCCTGTTGCATTGGAGTTGACTTCTTTACAATAAGGTACACTGAGACAATCTGTTTGCCTTCACTCCCACTGTAAAGCTACACTGTTGCCATGGGTTTGCTCTGTCTCTTAACTTGCACATCAAGCACATTGGCAATGGTGGGGCCAAAGCAAGGCATTTCATTGTTTCTAATCTGGACCCAGCGTGGCTGGTGCTGTGGTGCATTTTAATCCTGCGCTTCCTGGGGTTATCTCCCACCTGGCTCCAGTCGTCAAGGCAATTTATCATTCGGCTTCTTTCTATCAAAAGCGCTCTGGACTCTCCGGCTCTTATCCAGGTTGACCCGATAGCGCTGAGCAAACAGCCGAGGCATCAGGAACATCTGTGTTGCAGAGCCACTCCCAACAGGCTCTGCGCTTCGGGAAGCCCGAGGAGCCTCTCCGCAAACAATGGTTGCTGCGCTTTGGTGTAGTCGGCAGGATTGGCCGGCTGGCTGGCTGGCTGTGTGTTGTTCCACACACACACACACACACACACACACACGCACACACACACACACACGTGTGTGTGCATGCACAGTGGAGACGCAGACAAGCGGATGAGCAGATGAAGGAGATGCGGAGATGAAATAAAGAGATGATTGGACCTGACACGCTCTCCTTCTCCCCCGTCCGACGGAGGCAGCTGTGCTGCGTTTCGGCGGAGCCGCGCCACGCCGCTCGAGCTGCTGGGAAGGCGAACAGGTAGAGAAGTGACGAACCATCAGAAGCTATTACGCCTGAGGACATGAGGAATAAAGCGCATATCCCTGGTGGGACTAAAAATAAGACAGCCGTTCTGTGAGTCAGATGCAGGGAGGGAGCTTCAGTGCAATCCTGCAGATGTGGAGCACTTGAAATGGAGATGCCATCAAAAGAAGACAATGCCAACATGCATTACAGCACTAAGCATTTGTAAGAAGGATGGTTTTGAACTGGAGGCCCTTACTCCTTTATACCTCTATAGGCATCTAAATATGCACACTGAAGTAGGCAGAGGGACTGTATATAGTTACTTGCTGATGTATGACATTAGCAAATGCATATCTGTACATGAACTGTAAAAAAAAAACTGTAAAGAAAATCTCTCCAAGATAAAAATTCCCTCATTGCATACAGTATTTCCCAGTGTATGCATTCTATACAATCTGCTGACCAGTATTTATATGCTAAAGACATCCTCTCAATTGTAGCAGTGGAGTAAAACACTGGAGTGCAGTAAGTGGAGTAAAATGACCTGGATTGAATGTTTTCATTTCGCAATCAGCATGGGTGTTTTTACTGTAATAATTCCATTAGCTGATGGTAATTTTCCCATTTGAATAAATCATACTAAATCTCACCATGCATGGACCGTGATGCAGGTTCAGAAGGAGTTTATGTCCCTGTTTTTTTTTTTTTGCTTGCTGGGCAGCGAAGCGCCACTAATGAGAGCTATGCATCACATGTTGCGGAAGATAAATTCTCAGAAGGAAAGCTTGCGCTTGGCTCTCCTAGAGGGAGGGATTCATGACATAAACACGGGCCGACCCGCAGGATGCAGGCACACAACAGCTAGTTATTCCCGTCCGAACCAGAGCACAATTTGATCAGGCTTCAATGGGGAGAGAAACGGCTAATAATGTCACAAACACACACACGATCACATTGGGCTCCGTCCTCGTTAGGACAACGTGCAGATGTTAGGGGCACAGACGGCGTTGACTAGACAAAGAGGGAAGAGAGTGGAGGCGGCTGTCAGGCTGCATATGCGCCGAGTCTGTGTATGAATAAGGCAGTGCAAACTATTTCTTTTTTTTTTTTCATAAACAGAATAAATCAATCAGAAAGAGACAAGTGGGAGGATGTGACCTGAGGCAGCAGCCAAAATAATCAAGACTTTAACGGAGTGCAAAACATATACAGATGCGAGGTCTGTTTGTCTCTCTTTCTCTCTCTCGTTCTGTGTGTGTGTGTGTGTGTGTGTGTGTGAGTGTTTGCACAAGTTGGGGGGTTAAGGAGGGTAAACAATGGCGAAAAGTGAGATAGAGAGATACAGAGATTTGTGCAGAGGGGGGTGAGAGGGTGCAAGGGAGAAAGCGAGAGAGTAAGTGTGTGGGAAAAGAGACAGTTAGTGGTTGTGTTTGTTCTGGATGAGGTGTTCTGCATTTTGTGCTTCCAGGGGCCGTGAGCTGTTTTTCTCTCATTATTGTAAACCACAGAGACAGCACAGGTGCAGCCAGTCACCTAAACTCTAACAGCCTGTGGAGCCTCCAGCCCCGGTCTTCTCTCCCTTTCTCTCTCTCTCCCTCTCTCTCTCTACCTTCCTCTCTATACCTTCTTTTCCCTTTCTCTCTAGTCATTCCTTCCGTCAAATCTCCTTTTCTTTTCTCCCTCTCTTTCTTTTTTTCTCCCTCTCTTTCTCTGCTTGACTCCCTCCCTCCCTCTCTCTCTCTTTCTCTCTCTCTCTCTCACTCCACCACTCTTCCCATGTCCCCCCTACCCAGGGGGAGTCACTGTGTTTTCTTTTTTTCCCATTTGTTTTTTTTTTTCCTCATTTGTTTCAATCACTTAATTTTCTGAGGCTCCAATCTGGGCTGGCAGTGGTGTTGTAAAAGCTTTAAGTCTGTGTAAACACAAATCATTGCTGTAGGCTGCTCTGCTGGAGACAGGGAGACAAGTCCTGTTCGTTCTCATTTTCAGAAAAAAAGAAGAGCAAGGAAGCAAAAAATTTTACCCCTGGAGAAACATCGAAGGCCAACACCACTTCCTTTGGTAACCAATGAATTGATTATCTATGGTCTTTTTATGTTGTGCAGTCCTTGCAGGAAAAGCACACTGAGAGTTGCATAATTTGTTTTATTCTTTTGAAATATTAATTTGCTTTAAATAACTCTGACCATGAACTGGTCAGCGTACCTGAAAATGTTCTGCAAACCCACCATTTCTTTAAAGGAATATTTACAATAGCAAATCATCACTCAGAAAACACAGTTTCACAGTTAATTGAGACACACCACTCAGTTCATCATCCTGGCAATTACAGTATAAAACATATGGATGTAGCATAAAGCATACTATAATGATACAGAAAACAAACAGTTCCTATTGAGCTTGGGCATATAAATGAATAAAATGGGTGGCCCCAAAGTAGCATTGTATACTTAGATAGCTATTTAATGACTAGGGGGACAAAACATTTTGTGACAGTACTCCCACATTCAATGCCATCTCCCTGCACAGGAGGATAGCTGCCAGGAAGAATAAACAGCTAAAATTGCAAGTGATGTAGTCCAAAGTTTCTGCCAAATTCGATGATGGGAAAATGATATGCTCAGCAAGGGCTGCGTGTTGATGAAAAGGAGCTTGGATGCCGGGCATCTATTTTTAGGCACGCATGACCGCTTGAGTGCCACAGCGCAGATGAAGTGAGATGCTTTCTCTTAAAAGAGCTTAATTTGATTTATTTTGTAATCGCCTGCCTCCCTTGCAGTCTTCTGTGCCAGTGGTGAGCATAAATAATGTGGTGTGAAAATGCACCACCCACACACAAGCACACATATACAGTTTGTCTCATCTACATACACATACACTTCCACATACACATAACATGCATTGTGTCACATGTTATGTACTGTATAGTATGTCTTTCTAATATAGATCAGATAATCATGTGTGTCATGTGATTACATGTTCGATACTATGTATAGTCGACCTACTGTATGTACATAGATACGTACAACACAGAGAAAGAAGGGAGTGTATCATACACTCCGTAGACCAGTGCTATGTTTGGAAACAAAGCAGAGTGTGAGCTTTTATGGTATTTTGGAGTGAAGGGGAAACCATATATATCGGTAATTCTATGAGGAAATGCAGAAAGGCTTGTAACATCACTAAGCGTTAGCAATCAGATAGGTAGTAGTTTAGCCTTATATCAACACAGCGATGACACGGAAGTACTCATCTATAATATAGATCTATATCTATAATGTTTAACCGACATCTAATTCACATGCCTATAATACCTCGTTGAGTTGAACATTTACATATACACACTATTCCATGATGCTATTGACCATGTGGAATTGTAACCTATGTCCCAGTCAGGTGGCGAGTACTGCTGTTAGCTTGTGGCACAAAGCCTTCAGCCCCACTTTGGGTGGCTGATTACCCCGAAACCAACGATCAGAGCATTACCCAATCTCACCTCCAACCCAAGGCGGCAGCACAAAATGCCCAAATGCTCCATGCCAGAGCTACAAATTGCGGGTCGCACCTATGATTGCTGCAACCACCAGACGTGCAGCTGGTCTGGATGCGGGATTGAGGTGAACGGGATTGGACCTTGGAATCTGCCTGGGCTCAGAGCGCCACGCATGCTAAACTGTATGCCGATGCACAACCGCACCAGACAGAGAGAAATACCAAACTAAAAAGTGCCTCACAATATAAGCACTTATCGGCTATGTATGGTACTTTCGGATTTGCCACTCAGCCGATGAGGTCAAGGTTATCTAGGCAGAGCGTGCCCACTCCCTGTTCTCACTGTGAATGCCTCCATCAGCCTGTCATGTCTCCGATGTTGTTTCAATCTCACAACCCTGGAGTTGCCACAAAGGTGACAGAGTGAGATAATGGATAGAGATGGAGCCAGAGGGTTTCCGTGAGCGAGGGAGGAAAAGGAGAGAGAGAGAGAAAGAGAGAGAGAGAGAGATAGAGATGCAGAGAGATGGCTCTGGGTGTGTGGCAACGAAGAGGGAAGATAGTCAGTGACACTCTGACTGTATACGGGGACAAGGAGATGGATCAGAGACTCCACTACTTGGCATCAGCTCACTGATCTCTAAAAGCCACCCTGGAGTCCAGGCACAGGGAGCTCTCAGGACCAAACCCATTTGTCATTTGTCCACTGATGACAATGGAGATGAATCCTCTCCATTCAGCCACTAAAGAGTTAAGGGTCCTCCACGATTCTGACGATAACGATAATGACGACTGTAACTACTATACTATAACAACATAAGTGTCCACAATGACCAATGATAAGGAAACCTCTCAGAAATATCATTCATGCCATGTGAGTATCATTTTAATGTCTGTGATGCCTTTAATGTGATTCTGATTTGTTTTCATCTTTCACACAATAATGTGCAACAATATCATTCTAAACATTATTATTGTAATAGTGTGCAGTATCAACAAATATGTTCTTTTGAATTGGCTGTTCTATAATTTTCTCCAATTCTGTTATTGATTAACAAAATGAAAGAATGTCATCCTTACCAGGCAATTGGTTTTGCTTGCCCTTATAAAAGGTATGTTCAATTTGTTATTAGTTGCATGTTTCATGAGACATGTTTGCGTTTCATGAGACCAGCAATGTTGAATTGGTATGAAAACTGTTAAGGTAAAATAAACATGTCCAATGTTTTTCTACTTGAAAACAGAGACACCTTTTCTTCCATGGTACAGACTCAGCCATTCAGTCTACTCTCAGCAGTGACGACTAAGGGAAGCAATCGTTACAGAGCTTGGCATTTTCCATTAGAGCCCGACAGCTTCGCTATGAAGGCTGAAAACATGGCGTGCCTTTCATTGCCAAAGCCGTTTTCATCTCTCCCCTTTTCAGTCTCCAGATAAAAATCTGACTGAGCAAATGAGCATTTGGATGAGATTGTGGACGTAAATCCACAACTCATATCACATTGTTCCACTCTGTGAAACAAAATTGACTATTCATTTTGAATAGTTGTTCGAATGTTGAGGTTTTAACTTTGCCTTTTGAGGTGTGACCAGATGCTATCTTTTTCAATGGTCGCACAAAGCACTAAGCACCAAGCTACAGATCAGTGGGTGTTCAGTAGCAAAGATCTTCCATGCCTCAAAGGATGGCACATCTTGCTCAAAGCGTTCTGGACCCGCTTTGGGATGGAGGTACGAGGTTGTCTTGACAAAAAACAGCCTGACAGCTTCTCCACGACCCTTCGGGAAAGGGCCAATGAACTGGAGAGCTGCCGTGACCTGAGGATGGCCTTGATGGGATAGAGAGAGAAGAGAGAGAGAGAGAGAGAGAGAGAGAGAGAGAGAGAGAGAGAGGAGGGGAGAAGAGCGAAGGCGTCGTCTGGGCCTAGGACTCTCTGTCTGAGCCAAGAGCAGTCTGGCTGCTCCCTGGCCCTCCAAGTCTAGGGATCGATGAGGAATGTGGCCCCCTTTTCTGTAATCACTGACCCCGCTCCCCTGGCAACAGTTGCACCCTTGACCAGCCCTCTCTGCCTCCTCCGGAGCCCTCAGCTTTCAGTCTGAAAAGACTGACCCAGTGGGATACAATGATTTTTAGTTCACATTGGCCCAGTCAGGCCCTGAGAGACCATCAAATTCAGGTCTATCACATTACAGGGAAAAGAGAGATTCCTATCTGTCGGGTGGATGTATTGAGTTACTTGCCACCGTGGACTTATTACAGCTCTGTACGAGACATGTGTAGTCAAATTCACATGAAACGAGCAGCGGGTTTGAAGGGCTCTTCTTTTATGTTTGACATGTCAGTAACGACGATGAAGATGTTGTGTCTCGTCACCGGCGTTTTAAGATGGGAAGGGTGTAGCAATTGATCCATTTCATGCTGGCTGGTTGCAACTCAGCCTCTAATCACCGCGTAATCTCTTGTATCTCATCAAGCTGTGGTGCTGTCCCTGTGGGAGATTCCTATGCAGCGCTGTAAATACGCTGTAATAAGACGATCCCTTGCGGCGTGAGAGTGTGAGGCAGCGTTGTTTATATAATCGCCTGTGTGATCATCTGGCTGACATAAAGTTGATTGATGAGCACACACTTTGACTGATGGCTCTCCTCGACAAGGCCAATATTTTCCTCCACCGCTGCCGCGGCTGTCATGAGAACCGGGTCACCGCCGAAGGCGCCACAAACACAGCAACTTTTACGATGGCAGCTGGAAACTTCTCAAGGCTCAGAGCCACGTTCGGGGAAGGCAGGGCAGACTCTCATGTGGATCACCGTGGCTATGAACAGCTGGCAAAATCAGATAAAGTAAGCAGCATAATTAATTAACCCCCAAGAGGATGAGGGCTCAGGTTTCATACTCCGGCGTGTGGATGGGCAAACAGTCGAGTGCGTAGGAACAACTTTATCTTTGCTGGCAAGTAGCAGCCTTGCGCCCTTCACCCGCATATGCATGCTGACTGAGGAGCCACCTCACTTTGAGTCGCTCGTCGTAAATTATTCATCGTCTTTAAGGTGAAACAATCACTTGTGAGGTGAATAAGATGAGCAGTCTCTGGTGTGCCGTACTCTTTTGGCCGACCAAGACAGGGAACAGTGAGAGATGAGACAGGAGCAAACGTGGCCTGGGACCCTTTCATCATTTACCTGCGTCTCTTTCAGATGACTTAATATTTCCATCAAAGCCCTAAACGACATGCAGTATTAACCACAAGGGAGTGTTGATTGAGTTAAAAAGATTCTACTTCATGGTCCGTCCTTGTCAATAAGCCAAAAGCCAAAGTTGTCGATGCATTACGACTGGAGTAAAAAAAAAGAAAGAATGTCAGCGCAATTTAATCAAGGTGGCTCTCTTTTTTCCCCCAGGTTGCACTTGTCTGCTTAAAATTCTGTGCCACCCTCTGCGGAGTATTGGCAGTGCTGTGGCCCTATTTGGAGTGTGGCAAATTGACAGTGGGGTTTTTACTCCGGCTGAATATATGAATCCTGACAGTGAAACACATGGGCTCCTGAGTGCTCAACAAATGCTTGTCAGCCCTAGAACAGGCCCGATCTTTTTTTTTGTTGTTGATTTATTTATTTTATTTTATTTATTTATTTATTTATTTAGCCTCATATTTTTACTGTGCTGTGTGTTACATAATCCAAATGTACACGCCATGACAGCTTTTAGCGAGTGCATGCTGGCCCGGGCTCCAGGGGGAAGGACTGCTGATAGGTTCTCACTCCAGACCCAGATAAAAGTCTCATGCTGCATCGGAAGTGCGGAAGTGTGAGGCAGAGAGGGAGGGCATGCAGGATCATGGTGGGGGGGGGGCTTAAAAAATGGAAAGGTCACGTGTACCATAGGACTGGTCTCACATACACTGTCCTCTCTGGTCCTGCTGGCAACATGAACTAGTTTTATTCTATTGTTTTCATGAACCAAGCCCCTGCTCTGAAACAGATTCAAAACTTGACTATTCAAAGCTATCCCAAAACATGAGGGATTGTGTTAGCATTTGTTTCTATTTGCTTTGCATGCATAGGTGTTCACGTATGTGATTAAGCTACAGCATGTGCGGATGAGCAGGTGGTGGTGGGAGATGTGAAGGTGTAAGGGGCTTTAATGTCAGGATGATCTTACACACAGGATGAGGGAGGCAATGCAGAAGCTTGTATGTTGAATTGGGGGGGTTGGGTGGGGGGGTTTGCTGGGCTGGTGGTGGTGGGACAGCTTGTATCCTGAGTGAGAGTCCAGTAGCACGTTAAGAGGCGTTAGCATCAACCGCTGGGGTGAGAGCAAGCTGAGTCACAAGCAAAGCTGCTGTTTGTTACCATGGCGCCTGCAAACCATCATCTCCTTTTATATGCACCAGATTCCTCTCTACCTCACTCTCTTTCCTCCTCTCTTTCTCTGCATTCCACTGTCTGACCTGCTGTATGTGTTTCTCTTTTCTTTCAGACATAAATAAGTTATATAAATGCCTGCAACAGACAAAGCTCTTTATTCTGGAGCCCATTTAGGGCGGGTAGCAGGAGAAGGGAGAGAAACAGTAAGTAGTGGACTAACAATAGGAATGCTCAAAGAATGGCGCTGACGATGGGCGGCACAGACAAATGTTGTTTACTCTCAGCACTCGCAAAAGAAGGTGGGTCATCCAGGGTGTAGCAGAAGAGCGCTCAAATATTTATTATTCAGAGCATATGTGCATTCAATAACAAATACGACACTAACTGATCTGTGAGAGGAGGTGCTGTTCCCATGATAAAAAAAAGGCTTTGAAAAAACAAGCTTTTGAAAATCAAAGTGAATTTTGAAGAAAAGACAGATTATTTTATTAAGGGTTTAGCCAGAATAGACAAGATTACCAAATAAATACAACCATCTTCCTGAGGGACTTCAGTCTGTTAAAGACTGCAGACAGCTGTCTCTTAGACGTGTGTTTGTTTTAGGTTCCATTGTTTGTCTATCTACAGTACATTTTATACAGTCCTAGATGCATTTTTTTCTGAACCATACATCTAATTGATATCTATGAGGTGGATACAACTGTTCCCATCAATTTTGAGGTACGTGAAAACAAGTCCACATCCTCTACTAATATTTGAATTCACATTTTCACCTTTCCAAATCATATGACACTGACTGATCTATTTCTCTAATGGTTACCATTTGCCACAAATACCAAGATAATTTATACCAATTCTGTAAGGACAAGATGCAAACTAGACATTTTGATTTCTCACACCAAAAAATACACTGGGTCTCATGCTTAGACAAAACAAGGCAACCTTATAATCCCTGAGTTGTTATTGCTGTCATGACAAGGTCCCTTTGTATCCTCATATTCTCTCTTTTTCTCTCTATTACCTTGTCTCTGCAGCTCACCCCCCCCCCCCTTCTCTGCCTGTGCAACCACATATTACATAATCAACTAAATCTTTTTGAAACATAACTTATCATTATTGCTGCTTGAAAGAAGATACACAACATTTTCTCTGTTATAATCAGTGGGAAGTTTGTTTATGGGCTCTGGCATGTTCCCTTGACAGGCACATCGCCTCTAATAAACTGTGGCATTCTCATCCACCGAGAGCCTCTTGGCAGAAAGGTATATCATCGCCGCAGTATCAAACAGCCTCCGCATCTCGCCGCTGAAGCAAAAGCCCTGCGAGAAAAATGACCCTGTCCAACAGCATGGGAATTTATGCAGCAGCGAGCCGACGCTGAATTCTGCGGGGCGGCAGATAGCAAGCCCATTAACACAGCTAAAATCCACTGACACATAATGATGAGAGGTCCAAACATCACACACAATTAATGATGTGACAATGATCTGGTAAAAAAACATGCAGCTTAATTACTCTGTATGTGTGTGTGAGTGCGTTTGTGTGTGTTTAAGAGAACTTGAATGCAATGTCCTGCCTAGTGATCCTCTCTTCACAGAGCACAGAGACTGAGTCATGTATGTTTTCTCATTCAATGTGCCGAGAGAGCAAGTGTCCCTGACGTTGCGGTGGCACTGAAGACATTCTCACTTCCCAACTTCCTACACCGTTTAAGCACCTACATCCTGTCATTTTTTCCTCTATCCAGTCAAAAGCAGCCATCCACTGAGCGTGGTCTCTTCCTCATGTCATAATCAAATGATTAACGTGTAGACGATGATATGGGCGTAAACTCAACACTGTTTACGGCCAGCTGCTCCAGAAGTTGCTTCCGGGACGTACGCCGGACTCAGCATGGAGGAAGAGCAGAAAAAAGCTCTTTTGAAAAAAGCATAAACACCAATCCTATTAATGATCCCTCCGCCTGGGCCAATCCCTCACCACTTAAGAAACAACCACCGCGCGGGCACACGCGCAAACAGCACAATTTCACAAACTTGGCGCTGCCTCCAGTGTTGATACGAGGGCTGTCGTGAAGCAGAGGGGCCATCTGCTATCGTTTTTCCTGGCCCAGGCAGTGATGTATTACAGCTTTTCTTTGGCTCAGGGGAGCATCCTCAAAGCCATATTAATGATTATAATGAGGACTGGATTTCTTTTAAGCTAATCATTCCTTAATGGTTGGAATCAGGGTTACTCAGTATAGGTCAGAGATGAGGGTAAGGGAATCTCATTCTTACTCTGCTAAGGTTGCTTCCAATTATTATGACCGCCACGCAGCGAAGCGGCGGACATATAGGTTTATTTATTTATTTATTTATTTTCTTTTCTTTTTCGCATGTCCAAATTTCCGTCAAGGATTCCCGGGACACTGAAAGACCGGGGTACACGAAACTTGGTGGGCATGTAACCCCACATGGATAGCATGGAACCATCGTTTTTCGTTTTGATCTGTAGTCCCCCCGCTGGACTGGACCCCCCGAAAGGAGGGTAGGGCAGACACAGTTTTCTGTGAATATCTCGAGAACCGTAGGGTTTAGAAGGACTATTTTTTTTGTATGTTGATCTCAAGGGGCCATGTCAACCCATTCCATAACCACTCATTTCATGTATAGCGCCACCTAGTTAAACACAAAAAAGTAAAAATGAGGTGTTATAGCATTGTAATCGCAGGTATCTGTGACCTATATGTAACATTGTCAAAACTGCACGAAATTGGAAGTGTAGGATCATTATGACACCCTCTGAATGCACGCCAAGTTTCGTGGAATTCCGTTCATGGGGGGCCACACAATAAATGAATCTATGTTACTATACACCAACTGGCCTGTAGGTGGCCGGAGACAGTTTTCTGTGAATATCTCGAGAACCGTAGGGCCTAGGAGGTCCACCTTTTTTTGTATGTTGGTCTTAAGGGGGCATGTCAACCCATCCCATTACCACTTATTTCATGTATAGCGCCACCTAGTTAAAAATTAAAAAGCAAAAAAAGTAGGTGTTTTCATCACAATATCTCTGGCTGACATGGTCAAAACTGCACGAAATTGAAAGTGTAGGATCATTATGACACCTTCCGAATGCATGCCAAGTTTTGTGAACTTTTGTTCATGGGGTCCTTACAATAAAATAATTTATGTGTACATTTAGTGACCGTACACCAACAAGGATTCCTGGGACACTGAAAGACCGGGGTACACGAAACTTGGTGGGCATGTAACCCCACATGGATAGCATGGAACCGTCGTTTTTTGTTTTGATCTGTAGTCCCCCCGCTGGACTGGACCCCCCGAAAGGAGGGTAGGGCAGACACAGTTTTCTGTGAATATCTCGAGAACCGTAGGGTTTAGAAGGACTATTTTTTTTGTATGTTGATCTCAAGGGGCCATGTCAACCCATTCCATAACCACTGATTTCATGTATAGCGCCACCTAGTTAAACACAAAAAAGTAAAAATGAGGTGTTATAGCATTGTAATCGCAGGTATCTGTGACCTATATGTAACATTGTCAAAACTGCACGAAATTGGAAGTGTAGGATCATTATGACACCCTCTGAATGCACGCCAAGTTTCGTGGAATTCCGTTCATGGGGGGCCACACAATAAATGAATCTATGTTACTATACACCAACTGGCCTGTAGGTGGCCGGAGACAGTTTTCTGTGAATATCTCGAGAACCGTAGGGCCTAGGAGGTCCACCTTTTTTTGTATGTTGGTCTTAAGGGGGCATGTCAACCCATCCCATTACCACTTATTTCATGTATAGCGCCACCTAGTTAAAAATTAAAAAGCAAAAAAAGTAGGTGTTTTCATCACAATATCTCTGGCTGACATGGTCAAAACTGCACGAAATTGAAAGTGTAGGATCATTATGACACCTTCCGAATGCATGCCAAGTTTTGTGAACTTTTGTTCATGGGGTCCTTACAATAAAATAATTTATGTGTACATTTAGTGACCGTACACCAACAAGGATTCCTGGGACACTGAAAGACCGGGGTACACGAAACTTAGTGGGCATGTAACCCCACATGGATAGCATGGAACCGTCGTTTTTCGTTTTGATCCGTAGCCCCCCCGCTGGACTGGACCCCCCGAAAAGAGGGTAGGGCAGACACAGTTTTCTGTGAATATCTTGAGAACCGTAGGGCCTAGGATGACCAATTTTTACGTATGTTTGCCTCCAGGGGTCATGTTAACCCATTCCATGTGCACACATGTGCATAAACAGATACACACGCACACACATACATTCACAGTAATCATACGTATGACACATACTCACGCAGTAGACATATGTACGCATGCATGCACAAACACACATACGCAGACAAACACACAAGCACGCACACACACACACACACACACACACACATAAACATAAACGTGTGCACGCACACATGCACACAATTCAAGAATTTCTCAGAATTATGAACAGGCAAGTTTTGAACTAATCATGTATTGGTACTTGTTGTCTAGCAGATACCAGTGAGAATTGAGTGTGGATAATGCAATTTAGTGAGACACTTAGAATCATATAGGCCTTTCAGCGTGATTTATTTTTGTGAAAAAAATGTACTGGACTGGGCGGCGGTCATATTTTGTACCGCTCTGCGGTACATCTAGTTAGTATTATTTGTAGTGGTATTAAATTGGTTGGTTCGTCCAAAGCATCTAATGCAATTCTTTAGTACTGTGAATATATTGGTCAAGCCAACAGAGCTAATTCAGTTGTACATAGTTGAGTTTGACATTGAGAAACCTGACAGCTTATATCTCATTTGGTGCTTGTTTCTGAGCTCACAGACACAGCAGCAGATGCCTCCACTTTCTGCATTCTGCACAACACAGTTGTCTGTGTCTCCATGGCCCATGGTCCATCTGCAGACTTGCTTTTTCAAAACACCTGTATATGTGGGACAAAAACGACTTCATTCAGACAAGAAAAAAGCAAGAGAGAAAGTCAGAGAAAGAGAGAGAGAGAGAGAGCAGATCTCCCCACAGCCTTGGCGTCTGTCTCCTCAATGTGAAGACTTAATAGGACATCAACGCAAGGTGTCTGTACGAAGTCCACTCAAGGAGAAAAAAAACAAGTTAGCATTGATTAGGCTTCTAAGAAACCAGACAGAGTGGGCAGGCTAGAAGAGGCTTTTCAAAGGCGCAACATAGAGCTGGTTTGATTCTGCAGACTGAGGAGCAGCTGGCTAACTGTAAACTAACATGACATCTGTCTCAAGCACTAGGCTCACGAGGACCAGTCAATCAAGCATCCTTGATAATTATGCCCCCTAATCTTAAAAGGGAAGATCACTTGATATGGACATGACAGAGATTAATATAGAAAATCATTCAAGTAGGAAGCAAGATTACTTGGGTGCATTGGAGGCCATGTGAAACACGTTTACAGAAATCAGTTTGAAGTGTGTGAAGTGTATGTTGTGTGTGTGTGTGTGTGTGTGTGTGTGTGTGTGTGTGTGTGTGTGTGTGTGTGTGTGTGTGCATGTGTGTGTGTGTATGTATGTATGTGTGTGTGTGTGTGTGTGTGTGTGTGTGTGTGTGTGTGTGTGTGTGTGTGTGTGTGTGTGTGTGTGTGTTTGGTTTCATCTGATAATGCACAAGGCTTGACAAGCCTCCCCCATGACTGATGGCACTGAAACGGTGGTCGCGTCGTTCCGTCACATCAAGATGAAATGTTGATAGCGCTGCGATCGGGAAGCCAAAGCCCCGGCTCGGCTGTTTGCTCAGCGCAGTCCTTACAGGCCTCTCTGCCCATTGATTCGGGCTTGGGTTTAAAGCTCCGGTTTCCTAACGATTCCCATGGTTCCTTTCCTGGCTGACCAGAAAGCCTGTGCCCTTGGGGACGGGGTAAACACTAGCATAAGGCCACGCAGACACACTCAGAAAACCCCTCTGTACACACACCCTTACGACATACCACACATACACTCACACACATGCATTCACGGATACAAAGGATGTTAGGATTATATGTGTGTGAACTAATGATACTCCCGGATCAAGCAGAAGTTCATTTGAACCTCTTGTATACCTGAAGTGCATGACACTTCGAAGATTCTTAAGTTTGTCATAGATACAGCACACACCCCACTGTGCTTTCTGTGTGTGTGCACCAGGCGAGCCGGTCGAGTCTGTTTGATCACACACTTTTGTATTCTATGAAAGTATGTCTCCAACAGTCCCCTTCACATGTAGGAGGCTTATAAATATTGACAAAGAGCATTGACAAAGAGAATTGACGCTGTACAGTCTGTGGGAGACCACCTTAAAGCTTTTGAATGTAGGTTCTCGGCACTGCTTGAAACCACACAAAGCAAGTAAGCCGAATCCACCACAGTGTCGATGACACTAGGATGACTCTTAAAAGCCCATGTCGAAAAAGCGACAGGAATGCACACGCACAACCTCTTTGTTTGTTTGCGGAACACTTCAATTGCACGGTGCACTGATCAATCAGCCCGACACATGTCAAGGTTGTCCGACTACAGTAATTAATGTCCATTATCTCCACAAAAGTCTGCACTCTCTGTGGCGTCCCTCCATGTCTTTACCCCGCTGCGCAGGCCTCACTAATGTCAGACCTGGTATGTGGTCCTTTCCGTTTGAATCACCAGCATTGTTTCTCCAGTAGTGCGAGCATAGTATAGCTCCATACAGTGAGGAACCCTTTGATTTATAAATAAGGCCAAAAGGCAATGATAAGAAAAGCAAGAGACATTTTCTCTCTGTCTCCTTTCCTATTATTGGGAAATGAAAAGGTGAGTGCCACCATTATGTGCGCGAAGCTGAGAGAGATCAGGGGGGGTGTGGGGGTGTGGGGGTGGGGTGTTGACCAGAGCAGACCCCAGGTGTACTGGCTCTGACAGGGGGAAATTGGGCAAGCGGCGAATGACTGAGATGGAGGCCTGTCTCTCATAAGAGTGCTTCTGTCAGGCCATTCATCCCCATTAGGCTTTTCCACACACACCAGCCAACCCCCCCCCCCCCCCCTGCCCCTTCTGTTTACCACCCCTCCCCACACTCTCCTGTAGCCAAACTGCTCCAGAGATATAACACCACATCTAAACCCCAGCCGTGTAAGGTTCACCATGGAATTTCCCAATATGTTAAGTTCTAATCACCAGCTGGGATTAGACTACTTTTAGGGCTGACAATGTATGACTTTGAATTAATTTTTTTCTATATCAATATGCGTGATATTTTTATGTGTGGAACATAACCTTTTACCTTACATGTAACCATGTTGCTTTTTATTGCTGTCTTGGACATCAAGTATCAGTACAGCATTAGTATTGTCATAAACAATAGCGCAGACATTAGAATTTGCAACTGAAAATCAAATAATACTTAATACTTCGGCCATGAATTCAGATATGAATGAATGAAAGTATTATTTTGTATATCTGGACATATTTTTTTAAGTCATTCATGAGTCCAATGCACTAGGACATCTCTCTATTCCCATTCAATGGGGACATGGCCCGTTTGCATGTTGTCGGGCATCAACGTAGTCTGCTGCAATACTAACCTTCTTTGGGAAATATTTGCCTTTGGAAAGGCTCAGCGGTAGCCTTGAAAAGGGCCTTTGGTTGGTTTCGGTTTCAACAAAGACTGGGAGAAGCCAGCAAGGCTTGGGCAGTGGATTTCAAAGTCTGCCGTGCAGTGGAGCTTTCTCTCACTGGCATGTTGAAGGCTTTGTTTTCGAGCGTTGTTCGAGGTGTTTGTTTTCGAGCATGGTTCGAGGTCTTTGTTTTCGAGCATGGAGGTGTTTGTGATTGCTGAAGAATGCTAAGAGGACTAGTTTCTCGTGGTGTGGCCTTACATAAACAGTGGCCCCACAGAAAATTCCCTGAGCTAGGTGATTGGAGATTTTTCAGAGGTTTCAGAATCTAAGATCTACAGTAAGAATGACTTCTCATTGGTTAAAGTCGAGTGAAGTCAACTGGAAGACAGAGAGAGAGAGAGAGACAGAGGAAGAGAGAGAGAGAGAGATAGAGAGACAGAGGGAGAGAGAGAGAGAGAGAGAAAGAGAGAGTAAGACAGAAAAGGAAAGAGAGGAAACAGAGGCTCTCTCAGGCCTAAGGTGGTCGTCATGGCAGCTCAGGGCTGGGCAGGGACATAAAGGCTGTGGCAGGCTCCAGATGTCGAGAGGCCCAGGGGGGCCACGGCTACATGTCACTCCCCATCCTCACCAACCCTCACTGGGGGAGAGGAAACAGGGAACCTGGGGGGACCATTAGGGCAGAGTAACATCCACAGGGGGAGGGGGAGAGATGGGGGGGGCTAAGGGGAGAGTAGATGCTGTGGAGAAAGGAGGGGTGCCGAGATGTCAGCATAAGGAAACAGAAACCTGGCTCAGTGGGACCTGTTTACATAAGGCTATTAGAGTTGTGGCAGTGGCCTCAAAAACAAACCGAAGCACACAGCAAGGAGAGAGGCTATTGTTGTTGTCTCGGTTTTTGAGGGGGATAACTGAGGTCTATTTTCCTGCTGTTTGCCCGGCTCACCTCTGCTGTGAGGTGAAGCGTCCGGCTGCAGTTAGCTTTTCACCACACAGCAGGCGCTCGCCACAGCACTGCGAGGATTTCGTGGGGCGTGGTGGCTTTTTCTCTGAAGAAGTGTGGCTCTCACACCAGTGAACGTTGTTCTGTCTATCTCACTCTGTTAATGGAAGAGTAACACACTTTTTTTCAAAACCAAAACAGCACAGTTTAAAAACATGACCCAGCTTCTCTGTCTTTAATTAAGAACATTCAGTATTTATTACCTACGAAAAGTTACAGTTAGCTTGTCTGCCTATCTGCCTGTCAGCAAAATTGCGGAAATACTATCGGAACTCCCCCTATTACCGTCGGTACCGTATTCACGCTGTCTTGCGTGTACAGAATGTGTCACTTAATATCCATTTCTATACAAACCAAGATGGCGGACTCCTAAAGAAACGCAACCACCCACACCATAGGTGTATCTAAATTAGCTATGTACCAAAAATGACATTTTACCGTGACTCGAAGAGCTGTAAACAGTGTTGTAAGGCTGTGTGTACACAACCACTTGGAGCTCCAGTGGAATTTTAATTTCATGACGAGAATTCTCGGTCTAACCGTTCATGTGCCGTTGAAACGGTGTAAATAGGCGACCCATCAGGCCAGCACTATAACTCCGAGCGTGGTAAACAAAATCGGATATTTTTTAGGCAGTAAATGCTCCCGTTAAGAACCAAACCAGATTTTGTTCAAATCTACACACCTATGGCTACTGAAAAATGGGGTTCAATAAGGTTCATTTAGCAAATGTTATTTTGAAGTGTTAAAAAACATCGTTGTTTAAGAATTTAAGAATTGGTTATAATTGGGGGTGTTACGATACCGATCTGATTTCCATGTAAACTTAAATGTCCTTGTCAAATAAATATGCAAATATGCAGTGGATCCAAATAATCATAAACACTGGGCATTTGTCCTTGGCAGAGGTCTGCACTGTCCAAGTGTCAGTCTAGTTTCAAAAGGAAAGCTTCTGTGTGTATGAATGAATGTATTGTATGCATAATCTTGAAAAAAAACTCAATGTATTTAAGTAAAAAAAAATGTATTTTATAACAATCTCATTTTCCCCAAAATACATGGCCTCCACGGCTTTATAAACCCTTTTTCTTCCTGAACCTTTCTATCCATTTCCTCACTAATGTGTGGAACACCTGCACCGTGTCTTGGCCAGGCTTTCCCGTGCCAGATCTCTGTAAACGCCTCTGAGACCCTAATCCCCTGGAGGAAGCATGCTCTTCTCACCCAGCAACAACAGCTAGCACTGCCAAGATTTGTCACCGAAAAGTTCCCATCCACATAATACACTGAATCCGTCTTCATTAGTCATTGCACTGTGTGCGTTTGCCAAGATAAAAATGTGCTCGCTGTCGCCAGTGGACATATCTATGACCGTCCGTGTCGATATATTCTCTACGAGCTGACCTTTCCGGCACAAAGCGGGAAAGGGCGGAAACGCCGAAGGGACAGTGGTCTTATTAATGTTAGCCAGCGTGTGAAAAAAAAGCCTTTCCAGGCAGCTTTTCTCTTTCAACTATTAACCTCAGGAAATCCAATGTGATCCTTGCTCACAATTTGACAGATAGATAAACCCCCTACCCACGCCTCTTTAATATGCAACCCATGTGCAACCCATGTGTCGGTACCACCCGATTTTTGGGCTTAATGTCAATGTAATATGTAGCCTACATGGATTTGGTCTCTCTGAACAGTCTCACAGTAATCTCCAGCAGTGCAGCTTTACAACCATATCAGTCTAAAGTCAACAGTACGTCCATTAGTAGAACATCAGCGACATTACTGTAACTATGGGCTTTTGAACTAATGCAAGCATGCAGACAGTGCGTGTCTGTGTATGTAAGTGGTCCAACGGAGTAAGTAGGCTACAGTATGTGCTGTAGAGAGGTGTTTCTGTGTGTGTGTGTGAGCGTTCACACATGTGAACATGCATGCTATCACTGCATACAAAGCAATTGTTTTATGCATGTTTGAGCACACACTGTCAGGTTTGTCACTATGTATTTGTGTGGTAGTAATAGCTTTCTGTGTATGTATGCACAACTTGTGTGTATGTGTGCGTGTGTTTGTGTCTGTCTTGCTCAGTGTGTGTGCTCAAACACATCACTGGCAATGAGAGAGATTACATTGGATTATCTAAATCTGCCTGTAACATATGCCTTTCGCGCATTTGCAAAACAGACATATCATTATCCCACATAACATCAGTGTGTGCAATTAGCAATCGCCCATTTGTGTTTGGCCAGAAACTTCTTCCCTTGTTACCACAGCTCTTGGAAGACAATTCACTGCAGGCTACCAGCAAGTGTGTGTTTGTGTGTGTGTGTGTGTGTGTGTGTGTGTGTGTGTGAGAGAGAGAGAGTTCTGTTATATTAATCATGCTGAACTGTTGATCTGGGTCGCAAATCAATTCTAATCTTCCGTAATAACCTAACACGGTCATACGAGGCACTCGTTTCTTTCAGATGAACACACGATTAAGTAAAAGACTGAAATGTGTTGATCTGGACATAAACGTGTCTTCAAACTCCCCCCCCCAATAGCATATTTATCATTGTTAATGAGACTTCCCATTCCACATGATCACAGAGGCCGCTCTTTTCTCCGAGCATCACGGTGAGCTCATGCTGGCTCTATGCTTAAGCAGATGCACAAACGACACTCAAAGGCAAAAGCATATTCCCCTGTAATTTGAGTGTGCTTGTTGTAAATACAACTGGCTGACATTACGATCTTTCAGCAGTACTTCTCAATTAGAGGGCACTCTTTTTATCTCACACATTCTTCTGACTTCCCACCCATTCCCCCCGCCCCTAAACAAGAGCATAAACCAATTATATGGCGAGTATCCGAAAAACAATTTATGAATCATTAAGTCAGGGATGCGCATTAATATTTCATGACCCTCATTGCACCAACAACTGCTGCGGGAGACACTCACACACACACACACACACACACACACACACACACACACACACACACACACACACACACACACACACATACACACACACACACACACACGCACACATACAAATACATGCTTAAAGTGATTCAAACACACACATACACACACACACAAATATGCACAAAGGACACAACATTCCAGTTGTGGAATTATCTGCTATGCATGCACAATACATGCATAGCACATACACACACTCATTACGTACATTGCAAGACCAGTGTTTTTGTTCACACACACACACACACACACACACACACACACACACACACACACACACACACAAACTATGGCTTCTGGAGAAATTTAATTGACGTCTGTGGAGCCATCCTCGAGGGTGTGAGTAGGACTCTCTCTCTCTCTCTCCATACGACCCCCCCCCCCACACACACACACACACACACCACCCTTTGCCCAGCCCCTCTCCCCCGCAGCATACAGTAATTAATCCTATATTTAAATAGCAAGCCTGGCGCTTCCTCCCACTAAACAGCAGCAGGCCTCCATTTCCTCCCATTATGCCAACCTTAGACAGGCCGTGTGTCCTAATCACCCACTAAGAGCCTGTAACCATATCAAAGGGCCTGGGGAGAGATCTCATATGGGTATTGTGCTGGAGATCAAAGCCCTGGTATACCCCACCTAGGCCCGACTCCCTCCATCCCTCCCTCCCTCCCTCCCTTCATCACTCTCATTCTGTCTCTGTCTCTCTGTCTCTCTCTATTTATCTCTCTCTCTGTCTCTCTCTCTCTCCATGTCTTTCTCTCTTTCTCTCCATCTCTCTCTCTCTTTCTCTCCATCGCTCTCTCTCTCTCTCTCTCTCCATGTCTCTCTCTCTCTCTCTCTCCATCTCTCTCTCTCTCTAGTCTATAGTAGGGATCCTGCCATAGTACTTGTGCTGATCCTTGGCTATTAAAAGCAGTATGGAATTCTCTCTGTTCTCTACTGACTGCAAAGCAGTGGGGCTGGATGACTCTCACTCATGGGTGGTGGCCGGGGCTGTGCAGAGGTACAGAGGTGATCTCCATGGAGACAGGACCTCAGCCACCCCCCCACCCCCTCCTGTCCCCAGTTCACCTCACCCCGCTCCTCATCTGACTATCTTTTTAACTCCACTTTTTATACACCTCATTTTTTCTTTCTTCCTCTCCAGCTTAGTATGGAAACCCCTCGCCCTGGCACATGAATAATGAATTATGGAGAGGGCTGTGTGACCTATTAGCTCTGGTTCAGGGCTACACTGAGCTCTCTGTGATCTGCCAGACGCGTTTGATTCGTCCCACTCTGGAGACGGTCGGGAGATCCTCTGTGTGTGATCGTCTACATATCTCTGCTCTGAACCGCAAAAATGCCAATATTTGCTTCTGCGCATACCCCCTCTGCGCACGCCACACATCATACAAACAAGTCAGTACTTCCGCAGATATTATTCTTACAGTCACGTTGGCTGGGGCTGCTCCGCTCTCAACATGAAAACTTAACTTAACTTAACTCCTACAACCTACCATGCGGAAGCTCAGGCATCTCAAGGCTGTGGGCATGTCTGCCTGCTTTGGCTATTGACACATAGACATTAACAGGCACTAGTGTATTTACTGTAATCATACCCCTATAGTCCTTGGTTGTGTATTGGACTTTATTGTGTGCATTCTCTATTGTATTCTGCTGCTGGTGTGTGTAGGACTTCACAGCGGGAATGCTGGGGAGGACGCGCTGTGGCTTCACTGGACAATACAGAGAGGTGAATACATGAATGAGCTTTGGAGTAAGGACACTGGGAGCGCCACACAGACTGGAGCAAGTGATCAAACAGTCCATGTCCACAGTCAACCTTCTGGAAGCTTACAGCAGCTTGAATGCCCAGAAAGGCTTAGCCTGCCCCCCCCCCCCGAGGCAGGAGAGGACCTCCTCATTCATCTCCACCAGAGTCCAAGCTCCAGCCAAGAGGGCCAGTGATACTGCGACCGATATGTGAGACAGAAAGAGAGCAAGTGAGAGAGAGAGAGAGAGAGAGAGAGAGTGAGAGAGAGAGAGAGAGAAAGAGAGAAAAGGCTTCACAGCCTCACAGACATGCTTGCTTCGCGTCGGGGGGGAATGTGAAAGGAGACGATCCCCTGATTAAAACAAGATGTGAAGTCTGAAAACATTGATCCCACAAAATGCATTTCACATTAGGCGGTGTCCTGAGATATGGGGGTGATTAAAAAATAATGACGACTCGCTCCTCTCTGAGCCAGGGCCAGGCAACAGCCAGCTGCATTTGCCGAGGACAGGGAACGCGCAAGGGAGCGAGGGAGCGGACATAGTGAACAACGGAGAGCAGAGAAAAAGTCTGAGAGTGAGAGAGAGAGAGAGAGAGAGAGAGAGAGAGAGAAACGAGAGAGTTGGAGAGACAGAAAGGACGATGCAAAGGAGGGTGGTGAGGGATGAAGAGTGAAGAAAAGTCCGAGCGAGAGACAGGACAAGAGACAGGACAAGAGAGAGGGAGAGAGAGAGGGGGAGAGAGAGGGGGAGATGGAATGAGGCAAAGGAGGGGGAGCACGATCAGGCTGAGGAAGAAGGGAAAAAGTGATGCGAGAGAGAGTGATGAAAAGAAAGAGTGAAAAAGAAAGAGGGGGATAGCAAGAGAGAGCGGTAGAGGGAGAAGAAGAGAGGGAGGGAAGGATGGAGGTTTTAAAGGGAGTAGCATGGTGTTACGGGGTGATGAAAAGAAAATAATGAAAAAGAAAAAGAGAGGAATAGAGAGAAAGAGCAGGAGAGGGGAAAAAAGAGAGAGGGAGGGAAAGAAGGGTGGATGCTTTAAAGGGAGCATGGTGTGGTGGGGCAGTGGATCAGCAGGAGTCCCAGACAGGCCCTTTAAAGTTGGCAAAGCTGTCGGCACTCATCAGCCTAAGCTGACTGACCTCTTACTAATGTCCAGCACGGACGAGGAACACACACCAGTATTAACATTAAGACAGTAATGGATGCTTTAAGACCTCTACTGAGAATTAGCTTTCATCTTGCAAATGTGCAGTGTTTGCCTAGTTCAGAGGATCTGACAGCCGAATTGCAGCTAGCTAGCCAGGTTCATTTCTTTCTTTTTTTCTGGCCAATATCTCTAACTACCTTCCACGAGGACAAGACAGACAGGGGAGTTTGCGGGGGAACAAGGCAGCCGTATTGTAGGAACCCAAGAGGAACTACTAATTTTAGGACAAATTGAAACATTTTTTTCCCGTTTGGTGTCTCTGCTGGGTAATTTTTCTGCAATTACTGAAGATGAAATACCGTTGCCACAGAGTGCTACAGAGTGCTCTCTCTCTCTCTCTCTCTCTCTCTCTCTCTCTCTCTCTCTTTCTCTCTGCCTCCCTCTTTCCCCGTGCTATCTAGGATGGTTTATACGGTCTCCCCCACAGTGGCCTGTGAGCAGAGTGGGGCCTGTCATTAGGCCCTCAGCTTCCTGACAAAAAGTCATTAGTGGCAACAGAGTATTGCAGGTCGTGGGAGGTGAAATAGGAAGAGAGAGGGAGTCAGAGAGGAGAGAGAGAAAAGGAATGGGGAAGGGAGGTAACGGTGTCCCATGAATTTCATATTTCTTTTATTTTCCCCATGATAAAAACTCACATCCATCAGATCGGGGCCTTCCACAAACAATGGCCCAGCCCCCTCTCCACACAATCATCCACCCCCCAACCCCCATTCCTGCTCACGGCACCCCCACTATGTCTCCCTCGCAACCCGAGGAGATGAACACTGCCCTCAATAATGGCCAGTGTCCCTCACCATAAATGACAGTGACAATTTACCAGGTTTTTTTTTTTTGTTGTTGTTGTGCCACATCACATCTGCGCCCTGACTCGCGGACAGTCGACTCACAGAAATTGCCGGAACGAATGAAGCGCGGGGCGACAGCAGCAATGAAGAGGCGAACGGGCATGGCTCTCCCATTTCCTGCCCATCGCTCACACCGTTCGGCCTCCCTGTCACCGTCCCACACATAATAACTCTATCCATAATCTCTGGGGATTACACTGCCTCCGTTAACCTATGGCCAGTGCTTTAAACCTGCTATCTCTTTCTCTCTCTCTCCCTCTCTCTCTCTCCATCTTTCTCTCGTTCCACCACTCAATGCTCAATGGCCTAAGAGTGATTCCAGGCTCAGCCTTCACACAAAGAGCTTTCGAGTGTTAAAGCCGACACTATCATGTATGGTACTAAAATATTAAGGGCATTTAGGAGTAATGTCCCAAGCTGGAGTGTTACCATCTAGTCTGCACAAGCTCTTGGCTTGTTCTGAAGGGGAACATTTCAGCAGTTTGTGACTGGAAATGAACTACATTCTGAACAGGGCGAGAGATAAAGTGGACTTTGGGCCAAGCGATAACTTAGCCCTTAATCGTTTTATTCCCTCAGAACTCCCTCAGAGCTGGGAGGAGTTCAGGAAATAGGAGTACCATGCTGGATTTTCTGTGGGTTCAGTCTCTGCCTTCTAAAAAAAAAACACACACTCAGTAAATACAGCTGTTGGAGAAAAACACATATTATTTAATATTTTCTCTCCTGGCTTGTTGTTCCCAGCTAAGCGCTCAAGTTGAATTCTAAATGCCAGGGGTGCTTGACAATTATTTCTTCTCTGTTTGTTTGTTTGTTTGCTTTTCCTAACCTAAAGATGTGTGTTTTACGAAATGCTTGCATGTGACAGTGTTTAGTGACCTGACAAAAGGGATGTAAAGTGCAGCTGGGTTAAGCAACGCACACAGAGGGGCGCAGACAAAGCGAAAGGGATGGCTTTGGGGCGGGTGTTTATCTACGCGCCCACTTTATCTGAGGACAAACACTCCTGCCTGCTTTGCACAGGAAGACCAAAGCCTCTGACGAAAAATGCACATTTTCTTCTGTAATTGTGTCAATTGTGCCAAGAATACCTAATACACGAGCGTCATTCCGACTCACATCAAACTCTTTTTGCCAAAACTCAAGAGGGAGATGAGTCTTGACTTATTAATTACGCCCTTCAAGACCAACAGTGCTCAAAGATTTAGATTGAAATCTAAGAACTTTGTTCCTAAAAGGGAAGGAAGAGGATTAGATCTTTTATCAAAGTTTTATCTTCCTTGTAGTCTTTGCTGTTGAAATTGTATTTAGTTGAGCTTTTGTGTGTCTTGAGTGTCTATATTTGTGGGTGGATTGAATGAGATTTTGTCATGCAACAGTCATTTATCATTCTGACACTCTGACACATTAGATGTTGTGATGTGAGATGATTAGATGATGTATAAGAATATATACTCTTTTGATCCCGTGAGGGAAATTTGGTCTCTGCATTTATCCCAATCCGTGAAACACACACAGCACACAGTGTACACACAGTGAGGTGAAGCACACACTAATCCTGGTCGGGGTTCGAACCGGCAACCCTCCGGTTACAGGTCCGAAGTGCTAACCAGTAGGCCACGGCTGCCCCCTGTGACAGCCATGGAAGCAGTGTCAGTTTACTATAAACACAAAGTGTTTTACAGTATACTAGAAACAAGCAAGATAATTAAATTGTTTTGGTGACTTAAGACTGGCTCTCACAAAGCAGCCAATCAGAAAAGACCCTGTATGAATACCATTTTAACCTCATCAAATTACAACACACTTTCAAATATGCCTGTACAGGTCATCAAGCCTTGAAGAGAGAGAGAGTGTTTTTATGTTTTGCCAGTAGACAAGGATGTAAAGGAATGACAGAGATGTGTGGCTTTGGGCATTTTGACAAGGTCATTATTGATGGATTAGAACATCGTGTTTGTAGCATTGTAATTGTAATGCATTTATTTGAACAGGGACAGTGCACAAAAACCATTAATATATGTCTTTTGCCAAGTTGTAGCAAATTGCTAGTTTCAATTGCCCGTAGTCCCGTAGTCCGCCCGTAGTCCCGTAGTCCGCCCGTAACATAAAAGGCTGCACCCGTTTGCACCAGTCAAGTGTAAGTTTGATTGTAAGTTTAGGTGTAAGGTGTGTCTTAAACCTTACGTTGAAAGTAACTAGTTTCAAACTAGTGCTGCATTCTTTAGGTACATAAATGTTTGGTATTTGCTAGGTCCATACGATTTCTAGTGAATACAAACATGATTCAAACACTGTTCAAGTGAATTAAATATGTGTAATCAGTCGTGAATGTAACTTTTCTCGATTTATACCTTGTTAATTTGACATTCCCACTATTTAAATGAGAAAACCATGTTAACAAATGACTTACGATGGACCTTACACCTAGGAAGAGGGAGATTAAAATTAAAGTCATAACTTAGTGTTACATTGAAACTATTTTGCGTGGTGCAACTTGTTACATTTTAGTAGCTCCTAAACTCCAACATAGTGCCAGTTTACGTTGGAGCTAAGATAGGACTTACGTTCAACTGGTGCAACCGGCTGCTGGTTCCTAACAGTAAATATCGCAACAAGCATATTCATCAAGCAGCAGATTTTATATCTGGAATTGCATGACAACCAAAGCCATTATGTCCCCATAGCACATCATTTTTCTATAAGACTTATTTGTCTGATTTTAGAATGACTCAAATCTGGGTGAGGGCAGAGTAGAGATCTTATATAAATTGAGTGTTTGCCCCATTTGAAACGTGAAACTGAAAAATAACAATGCCATAAGTCATATTTCATGCAGTTGTGACCAAATGTACAGTGTATTCCTAACTTCTATAGCCATATACAGAAACAAATGGACTGACCACAATGCTAGCTCCTCCATTAGGCACTGTGTTCAATGTGCTCTGCCATACGGCACACTTATGAAATAGCCTATGAAATATCTAACAATATGAGTTGCTCTCACATTGCTTTTGTCTTTATACTCCGGCCACATATTTCCATGCCTGCCCGACTAGTTGTCTATTGCCCAGAATAAAAAAAATATTTAATCGTATTTCACTGACAAAAAAAAAAGAGAGAGAGAGAGACAGAGAGAGAGAGACAGAGAGAGAGAGAGAGAGAGAGAGAGAGAGAGCAAAGGGGATTTTCTTGACTTTAACATCTAGCCATCTAAAATTGAATTTGCCAGTGTGACAAGATAACATTGGAATGTGATCCTGAGAATGTTCTGAATACCACGGCCATCCCGATAGACAGCATAATGAGGATTTTGATAGGCATGCCGCTCACACTAAAATATTATCATTTTGTTTACATATCATATGGCCCCATCTGTAATGGCATACTATCGCAGGTTGAATTAGCCCTGCTTAAAAACGTTGAAGGAAAGTCAGCCAAAAGATAGTAAAGGTGGCAATACACTGTGGCTAAATTCCAGCATCGCTGCGCTCACATAACAGCACGGGTCTTCTGACTGACAGCTTTTAAAAGCCAGCACATGAGCCGAAAAAAGGCAGAGAATGTTATGCACCAGCGGAGCACAGCTTTTGGCTGTCCATCGAAACAGATTGCAGGAGAGGAGACAGTATTGTTGTCTCCACATGTGGAAATGGCCAACTGGTGCCATGAGTCCCATTCTGGACAGGATGGACGTTGCATTGGGGATGGTGGTGGTCATTTTTCATACATGCATTATGGGCATACACACAAACGCACACACACACACATACATAGAGAGAGAGAGAGAGAGAACTACACATACAAATATACAGAGATGCACATAGGCACACACACACACACACACACACACACACACACACACACACACACTGGCCCCTTGCCCGCTGGCAGGCCTGGAGTGTGTATGCTGCTGCATGGGCACAGGCAGGTGTTCAGCAAGCAGAGCATTCTAAAAAGGTTAATACATTTATGGCAGGAGAGACGGAGGTGAGGCTGTCGCTCGTGAGGACCCCGTGACAGGTACTCGTTAAGCTATTCCCCGCCTGACATTACAGCCCTTTCCTGATCAAATGGACACCATCTGTCTGCGGCATCCCAGCCATTGCCTCTGCCTGGCAAGAGCGGAGGCACACCAGCACCAGCACCAGCACCGGCAGCGAGAAGATGCAAATGTCTGGGCGGCAGAGAGCCCCTCTTGGAAATGACGGTAGCCAGCCGCCTCGCCACATGAGGTGCACCTGCGTGTGATGATAGATGGCAGACGTCATTCAGTGGAGAGGGTAGATCTGCCATGTCTTCCTCCTTCCTCGCCACTGGCCTACTTCTTGCCCACTTTCACATGCTGAGCCAGAGTAACAAATCTCTTGTTTCACCCAGTAATCAGGACTAGGGGTGGAACCAGGACAGGAGAGGTGCCTCTCTCCAAGACTAAACACAGAGGCCATAAGGGATATGCTGTCTTGTCTAGGTATCTTTATTTCATGCATTGCCATGGAAACAACAGTCACGATTATTATATTCTATTTTCAAAAAACAGAAAGCATTAACATACCCTCTAGATGTGCCAGACTGTATCTATCATACTTCAGAATAACACGCGGAATAAAGGGGTGATCTATCGATAATATAAAACAATCTGTAATTGGCCTTTCCATGCCCAACAAAATGGGCTATAATTTTGACCCATTCTATTAGCGTGATTAAGCCCACACAAGGATGGCATGCATCTCACTCTACGGCCCACCAGCGCTGATGATCATTATCCAGAAAAACACTCCTCGGCTGGAGCCAGGCTCGACTCAGCCGTTTGTCCACCGCTCCACTGCTGTTAGATTGCATCTGATACTCTGGGTAAAAGGGCTTTCATCTCAGAAGTGTAATTTAAATCTCATTCATCGATTCGGCGGCTGATGTGGTGCTTCAACTAATTCGCGCCATCCACCGTGTGTCTTCACAGCCTCCAAGGCACGCGGCGTGGGCATTAGGTTCTTTTTAAACGCCAATGTAAAGCACATGGGCGCTGGATCTCACTACTGCATCTGTCATACTAACACATTATATTACAGAGGTATGAAATATTTACGCACTGCTTAGTAGGGGCTCCGTTATGCTGATGTGTTGTGGAGGCCGAATGCGGGAGATTCGACTGTGGCCGGGCCAAGCAGAAAAAGAGAGGGGCTTTTTTGCTGAGGAACTAAATGTTGTGCCAATAACGAAGGTAATCTAGCGTGTCAGAGCACAAATATGAGTGTGCTTCTCTTAAGCACCATGTGTTCGGCAGTTTTTTTCCCCCTTTTCTTTCTTGCAGCTACATCACGCAGACCCCATCCTCAGGTGTGTTTAACTTGACAGCAGAAAAGGGAGGGGGCAGGTGCCTGCCAACCTCTGAACCTTGGCGTGCACACCGAAAGAGGAAACATTTTCTTTTTCCGGGCGATGCCACTTTGCCACTTTGCCCTCAGGGAGGCCAAAGATGCAGTGGCACGCAGCTGCTACCATCTTCAGCCAGCCACTCCCAGTGCCCCCCCTCCTGTGCACTCTCGTTCTCTGTGCCTCGGTGCACGCCAGGGTGTCAAGCCAAGTGAGACGACCTGTCAGCACATGGAAACACATACCCCTCCTCCCCTCCTCTAATGAGGGAAGCTTTAGTGTTCATCCGCTCCTCCTCTCCTAGCCCCTGGTCCTCACCTCCCAACCTCACCGTCACCACCCTTCCTCGGTGTCTCCCCTGCAGCCGACACCTGTGTGGGTTGGGCTTGACATTTTCAATTTGTTGAAGAAGAGTTTGAGAAGGTTGTGCGTTGTTTGGTGTGGTGCTTCTCTCTCTTTTTCACTCTTGATGCAAATTGCACATTTTCTTGCCCATAAAAGGTGCCAACGAGAAGTGGGACTCCTTCTCTCTCTCTCACTCTCTCTCTCTCTCTCTCTCTCACTCTCCCTCTCTCTCTCTCACGCACACACACACACCTTCTGTGAACTTGACTTGAGCAGTGCTTCTGCTTTTTACGATTCTGTGGTGGTTCCCTGCTTTCTGCATGAAGACTGACTAATATTCCAGCTCTGCATGAGTCATTTGGCACAAGCTATTGAACGAGAGTATGCAGGAAATGACTAGATGGCTGGGCAGATCTAAAGGGTGCTTCCAGAATCGTATCAGACAGATGCACATTCCACTAAAGACCTTAAATGTCCTTTTAGCGTAGGTGCTATCTCTTCTCCTGTGGATGACTGGGTTCCGAGAGCTGTGTTCGTGAAGAGCAGAAAACAGGCACTTTCCTAAAAAGTCAATTTCTCTTTGATCTACTCAATGGAGCATTAGGCCTTATTAACTGATGAGTCAATATCAATGAGAGCTAAACCACAATACTAGACAAGAATATGAATGACAGACCATTGGTCAACAAAACTGCGTGAGTGTGCCTATAAATCTTTTTGATTAATTTTTGATTTGATTATGATTAACGAATAATATTGCTGTAAAACATAATAATTATGTTCTTAGCCAGTAGTGTCTATTAATAATACAGTAATGATTATTAAACACTGCCTTTGAGAATGACAGAATCAGAATTATCTGTTTAACCCTCCAGAGTATCAGCACCATACAATAAGGACAAGGAAGAAAAGCCACACAGACCTACAGTACAGTGGTAAAACAGTCTTTTTAGAGCGCCATTCAGGATAAAGAGATAATAAATGCAAACTTCAGAAAACGCTGCCTGCTGCTTCTGAATGCTCCCTAGAATAATGGGTGTGCTAGACAGCCTGCAGAGAAGTGGGGCAGGGGCTATTGATGTATATAGCTCATACCACAATAGGTGAGTTCTCGGAGAACAGAGTCCCTGAGCAGATAATAAGCAGAGCGGTCCTAATGACAGTGTGGACACTGAGACGCTTGACAGACCCGGGCCGCAATTCATCTCTCATCCCCTCTCCCTGCACAATGAGACTGATTCAATCTACCTGACAGACAGGGCACGTACTGTAGCTACAAATTAGCAGACAGACAGTTCTTTATCCATGGCATTCAAACTCACAGAGGGGGAAGCCAGCAAGCGGCACCTCCCCCTTTAGAAAGAGCTAATAGAAATATGAAATTGCCAGTTGAAGGAAAAATGAAAAGGGCGAGCATAGTTAGCCTCTGATGTGAATAGAAACAGGTGCACTATATCAACAATCAAAATCCTTTAGGCTTGTACATAATCCGCCCTGTTTGCTCAACAGATTGTGCTTCCCAGACCTCATTACACTGCAAGGTCTTCATACTCAACACAGAAAAATGGGTCTTTCTGGTCAGTGTGCCTACTCTATAGCCGCTGAGATTAAGAGGGGCTAGTCTCTCTCTGAAGGACTTGACATTATTGGGGGTTCAGATGATAAGGAGCGGATAAGGCAATATGAGTCTGTCTCATCAAGTCATATCAGACAAGACAAATTGAGTTATTTTCCTTGCGCGAGAGCAAGCCTGGGAGACATTTGGGGCACAGCTACAATCACTAGTCGGCACAAGATGGATAACTATTCATGAAAGATGGGGCGGAAGTTCTGACCTTCCTTTTGCAAATTCAATCAGATAAAATGGCTTTAGTGGGTGAGAGAGTATGCATGCTTAATATCACCGAAGCTCCAGTGCTTCATTACACAAACAGTTCTTTTGAAAAACTCAAGACGGAGGGGCGAAAGGGCTGTATGGTGATACTATTAGCATCCAAGCAATTCATTAGCAGCTCTTTCCTGACAGCGTTCACGCAAGACTTGAAATAGTGACACAACACAGAGAAGGAAGAGGTTAGGATGTCAGCTGAAGCAGACTTTCAATGTTGTGCGTGACAACATGAGCCATAAGCTGGCATTAATTGATGCACATTGGAGCATAGATCCTCCGCATATTTGTTTGTCTTTTTGAAAGGGTCCCTGATCGAATGGCAATGAATGGTGATTGCTGTGATGGATTCAATATCTATTTAATTTTTATTTCATGCCCATTGCAGTAGTCAGAGTGTATCATAAGACACTAGGCGAAGTCATCTGCGGTTGTGTCCAGACATGGTGCGAATGATCTGAGCTGCATAGCAATGTGCTGCTAGCAATGTTTTAGCGCTTGCTAGAACAACCAGGGCACTCATGCGGTTTGACAGTCATGAGGGTGTGTAGTTGAGTGAGAGCAAGATGCAACCGGGCATAATGGGATCCCTTTCTCAGTATGGTGCAATGCTTAATATGCATATTGTCCTAGCATGATCTCCAGTGGGGAAAGCAGCAGAATGAAACAGCAGTAGTCCACAGCCCGGCTCTGTTTGGGTGAACCAGTTGAAGCCAGATATAGACTATTTAAATATCGTGTGAGAGGGTGCGGCCTGTCTGCCGGTTTGACACGTTTATCAGACCATATGAAGCGATAAGGGAGAGGGAGTCTAATCTCATAGAATCTTGTGTATCCAAAGAGAAGCCTCTGAGAGAGTGGGATATGATGCAGCCCTTGAAACGGAGCACTGCTTAGCAAACACAAATAACCTTTTTATTTCTCTGGTGCAAAATTAAATTTGCTCAGTACAGCCCACAAGCTTTGGTGTCCACCGCCCCCCCCCCCCCGTTACATTTTGTTTTTATGAAATGTTTCAGGATTAATAACTGGAATTTGGTAAATACGTTTTAATCTACACAAGATCCTTATGCTGTTTTGGCATTGATTATATTAATAGTGGTGTTAATGCTACTAATAATAGACTTTCATTAGTGGTCTCGCTGGATGACCTGAATATAGAAAGAGAAGAGTATCTGTAGCCAGCCTCCATATCCCACATTTCCCAGTCGGCATAAACATCAATGAAACTTCCTCCAAGAACTGTTCTGCATGAGTCAGCTATTCTAAAACAGGCAAAAAGCAAGAAAGCACACACAAAAAAAGTGAATGTATAAAGCTCACATACAGTAGAGTGCCAATTCAACTACCATTCCACCCATCCCCCAAAATGCCATAAAAATGACTGTAATAGGATTCTTCAGCTTTTCCACTGGCTGCTCCCAGCACCACAGACATTTAAGTGCACTAATCCATGACAAATTGTCTCATCTGATCCATGACAAATCGTCTGAGGGCCCGATAGAGACGAGGAAATTGAAGAGAAAAGCTCAGATGGGTGAGAGAAGCGTGTTGAGCACAGGGCTGATCATGCCGTTATTGCCCCGGTTTAAAAAAGGGGGACTTCAATATGTCCAAGGGCATAGAGAGCAATCAGTATAGAAGCTTCACCAAATGGGCTCCTCTCCAAAAGGTGTTGTTTTTAAGAACAATTATAATAAAACATATATTCACATTAAAGGCTCTGAATACAAAAAAGGTGAAAACGCCAAATGTTGCTAATTGCATTTGTGTCACGTTTAGTTTGATTTTCATCAACAAGCAATTACACAGAGCATTTTGAAAAAAAGGACTTATGTTTGACTGTGCTAACCTGTTTAACCCATGAGAATTTCAGTGATGGAACACCCCTTGCACCATCTCATTCAAAACCCAATACAATTTCATCTGGGCTGTGGTGCTAATGGGTTGTTTGTGACGGTCTGCAAAGGCGCTCTCAAAATGATGAGCCCTTGAATTATCTGAGCCACCCTGATTGAATGTTCCTGTGTTATCCAATTTTCAGAGGTAAAAAAAAGGCGAAGTCACCACCCGTTGAATTAAATTGAATTTGGGTTTATTTATCAATTTGCCTTCCAACAGGTTTGCCCATTTAAAGGTAGCTGTGAAGTCAATCAGGCTATGTTAACATTGTGTAGCTACTCTTTCATGCGGTCATTTTGACCCTAAACCTGTTTTCTATTGGCAGATATATTGAGTTTACAGCTGGCAAGTCAAAGTAGAAATTCTTTCAATCTTTAAATGTCATTTTAACAGTGCCTTATTCATTGCAGCGTATTAAGAATTACAGCATCCCAAAAATGGATGGCACAGAGTCTATTGTGAACTCTTGAGACATCCATGGATAAAAAGCGAACATTACAATAAAGCCTTTTGGAGTTTAACTTAAGGTTAGTTAGTTATCTAGGTTAGTTGCCTTATCAAACACTCCAGCAATCTTGAAATCCCATTCATTATTAATTAATTATCTTAATCCTAATACTGATACTCTCAGACCACATGCAATCTGGTACGCTGCGATAGGTTCCATTTATCTGATGATCCACATGAAGTTGATCAATGGGATCCAATCCCCCTGTCCACTACCTCACAGACTCACTGAGCCCTGCCTCGTGTGGCATACTGAACACCAAATTGATTAGCAATTTCAATTCTCAGAAGGCAGATTAGTCATTGAATGCTAATACCAACTCAATGGCCTAAATCAGGGTGCCAACTCCATGGCTACCAATTGATCACAGCCTGCTATGAAGTGCTAATCATCTTCTCCTCTGCTTTGACAGGACCTAATGAGGCATTTTCCTCCATCTGAATGGAAACAAGAAGCCCGACACTCTAAGTCAACAAAGCTAGACTGTACGTTAGCCTGCTCTACAGTTTAAATATAACCTTAGAATCTCCTACTGAAATTCAGAATAAATGGTGACAGACTGGCATGTCTATATTTAAAGAATCACAACCATGGTAAAACAAAGAAATTCTGCACTTAAATACAAAATGCTTGGCTGGTTAGCAGTCACTTAAAACTCGGAGCATTAATTTCAGTGTTCACACCACAATGCAGACAGAAACATTTGGCTACGAATGACAGTTATCCCTGATCCCTACCTAGGAAATTATGAGTGACAGTTAAGCAGAAATACTTTTAAAAACAACCTTCCCACATAGACTACTTGACAGCCCACTTATTCAGGGACTGAATGTGTCAGGGTATGACAGCTCTGTTGTGACTTTTTCCTGCTGCATTTTCATATATCATACCTTATCCTTATCATACCTCATGACCTTGACAAACATGCCTACTTAGCCATAACATGACACCTTGTCATGATATAAACCAAGAGAACACACACCTAGCAGTTCCTGAATCTAGTCTTGCCAATTCTGCTAATGAAATGGGGACTGGGCTTGCTTGCTTGCTCGTGTTGGACATGATCGGAGAAATAAGCCTGATAGTGACGAGAAGAGCATCTAGAAAATTCCGCCAGCAGTTGGAGGCCGACGAAGACTCAGAGGCATCGTGTGGTGCATCCGGCAGCAGGTAAGGCAGGAGGAGAGAGCTGCGAGTGGGAAGGATTGTGTCATGTCACATTCCACTCATCCGTCAATGTACTGGATTATTTCTTGAGAGACCAGAATTGGCTGCCTAGAATCAGAGCGCCATCAATCTCGTCTGAGTGCAGGGCGCCAGGGAGCTCGAGAAGCGGTGGCTCATGGGACGGGTGGCATGACGCTGCCTGAGCAGGTGATGGAGCAGTCGAGCGAATCGTTACTCAATACAAACCACGACTGTGACGGGATTTTTGTCAGGGAAGCATTTTTTTCTTTTAGACAAAGAAAGAGAGAGGTCATTCAAGAATAGCCATCTTGAAGCATTTTAGGACGACATTACATGAACAAATATATGTATACATGAACATGTACAGTATGTGCATGCACATATATATGTATACAGTACGTATACTGTATGTTTGCTTCTACCAAAAGCTTCATGTTCCAAAAGGTTCCATGCACCAAAAGATGTCTTCTCTTCAGGCACACATACCTCTAGTTCTATCTGTGCATATCCTGTCTGCTTCCTTTACATGTTCTCATAGAGTGACTTTTGACCTTACAGACTCGGACAATCTCTGTGTCACTACTGTGGCCTCGGGCAGTAAGACGGTTACTCAGCTGCTTGCCGTGTTACTGCCTTTCTTTATGGACCAGGAAGGCTCCCTTGCTTTCAACAACCTGGTCTGCCTGACCATAATAGTAGCTGACACTGTAAACGCAACCCAATAAAGAACACAAGGATTCAATTAGACAACACTTCATCTCAGTAATGGAGCATTTTTACATGGATGTCAATACCTATATTAGCTTTTTCAATAAAATGGAATATCTACAACGCCGAAATGTTTGTGTTCTGTGTAATATACCATACATATCATCTCACACTATCTTGTGAGCTCTCTCTCTTTAATAAATCATGGCAGATATGTATAATGCATCAGGCTCAACTCATATTTAGCAAATGTGATTTTATATGCTAATAGCTCATTTTGATAGCCTTTGATTGTGGGATAAAGACTCTGAGCATAAAAAAAACTCCTTCCTCTCAGATCTGAGTTCTCTCTCTGTCCCTCTCTCCCTCTCTCTTGCAGTCCTTCTTCCTCGTCAGGCAGTGCAAATCTATTTATATTTTAAAGTCTGCATGGTGAAACTAGAGAGGATCCGCAAATTATAAAATCAATTCTAATTCATATATTTCTTCATAGTATTTCAATTCCGAGAAAACAGCCCTGGTCAAGTCCAGCTGGATGCAACCCAGAGTGTTTCCCCAAGACTGACATCATCTGTGGCCCTGATAAAAAAAACATTCTACCTCACATAAGAGGTGCACTAAAAGCCTAATGTTAAATATATACTGTATATTTATTTCAGTGAGTATTGCGTGAGTCTGCCACTAAGTGTTCAGCTCCTAGTGCTTAATATCAATATACTATTCAGCTTTCCTCCCCCTCCAGTTTTGCCTCCCAGATCATATGATACAGTGAGCAATACCACAACCACAAGCAAGCTTTCATGGCTTAGGAGGATAAACAATACAATGAAAAGCCCACCATGGAGTGGAGTGGTTTGAGCCTGCATCTGCTTTGACAAATGTTAAATATCCAGGACAAAGTGTGGGGGACTTGATCATTTTTATGGTGCGATTATCTCTTTGTAACACATCTCCTCCATCTTGTCCTTTTATTTTCCTTTCCCTACGGACACATAAAATCTTCAGTAACAGGCGTCTCGATGGAAGCGGTCTTCAAGAACACAAATTTGTATCTCTCTCTCTCCCTCTCTCTCTCAATGTGTGTGTGTGTGTTGTGTGTGTGTGTGTGTGTGTGTGTGTGTGTGTGTGTGTGTGTGTGTGTGTGTACACATCTACTGTATGTGTGCACGGCAACATCCCACAAATCTCTGAGGAAACGCCATTGATATGTAGTGTCTTGTAGTGATAATCTATACAACTTCACCATGAAGTGTGACGACTTTCCTCCCCTCCTTTTTTGCCTGTTCTTCCATAATTCAGAAGTCACTTACTGTAGGGCATGCACTTCCTTGTACATCTTTGGCACCATGCTTTGCTAGGCCCGGAAGAGGGGAAAAAACCTGGAAGCACTCTTTTAAAAATTCATCTGGCCAATCCTGTCGTTCGACGCTTTCCGTTCCTTGTGTTCAGATTAATGAGTTTAGAGTGCTTTGTGTGATGTGAAGCCTCTCTGTACCACTCACAGATCACACACGGCTCCATTTGCCAGCCACTGCAGCCAGAAATAAACCATAACACATCCACACCACTTGGGGACCTCGTCAGTTATAGAGAATTTATGTCGCCACCATGCAAAGAAAACGCTACTTCTTTATCAAGGATTCTCTGTGTGATGACAGTCATGCTGATACTTTTTTTTATAAAATTCAAAATGTGAATTATTAATGTGTTAACATTTGGGAGAAAAATGGAATAGGGAAAGTCTGACTGGTGTGTGGCCTTTTTTTTTTTTCTTTTTTCAAAACTGGCTCTGCTTCTGATTCGCCCAAGGCCCTGGTGTCACAGTTAAAACAAGGCACGGGGGCTGCTGCTCTGTCGCTGTACAAAAAAAGCGTATGAATGAGACCCACCTCAGTGACTTCCACCCCCTTTGGCCCGCGTGCCGCCATCGAAACTCAGCTTAATTGCCGAATATTTCCACAGAGCAAAAGAGAAACATAATTGTCATTTCCGTTGGAGTCATGGTGATCAGAGCAGCCCCCTCTGGTTTTCACACAGTCTGATGTAGATTGTTTAGCCTGGAGCCTGCCTCGCCATGCCGGCTGCTGGAGCCAAGATGCCTTCGCTTTTGCTGTGCCTTTTCCCACCCCTGCAGAGACCTCCAGAGAGAGCGAGGAAACACAGAGGAACTGGAGCTGGTGAGGGAAGGTGAGGAGACGAAAGGAGAGGAGAGGGGACAGGAGAGGAGAGGAGAGAAGAGGAGAGGGGAAGGGAGGAAAGGAGAGGAGAGGAAAGGATAGGAGAGGAGAGGGGAAGGGAGGAGAGGATAGGAGAGGAGAGGGGAAGGGAGGAGAGGAGAGGAAAGGAGAAGAGAGGAGAGGAGAGGAGAGGAAAGGAGAAGGGAAAGGAGGAGAGGAGAGGAGAGGAGAGGAAAGGAGAAGGGAAAGGAGGAGAGGAGAGGAGAGGAGAGGAAAGGAGAGGGGAAGGGAGGAGAGGAGAGGAGAGAAGAGGAGAGGAGAGGAAAGGAGAGGGGAAGGGAGGAGATCAGAGGAGAGGAAAGAAGAGGAGAGGAGAGGAAAGGAGAGAAGAGGAGAGAAGAGGAGAGGAAAGGAGAGGGGAAGGGTTGGGAGAGGGGAGGCGAGAAGAGGAAAGGAGAGAGGAAGGGAGGAAGGAGAGGAGAGGAAAGGAGAAGAGAGAAGAGGGGGAGGGAGGGGAGGTGTTCTGCACTGCACTCGAAAAACTGCTCATATGAAACAACGAAACTGGAGCTTGGTTAAGGCTTCAAGTGTTCGCCTCACTCGCCTCTCCAACCGCGCAGGAGTAGAGTTAGACATGCAATCAAAATCCATCCAGGTTCACCGAAAAACCTGACAAAATTCGCCCAGCTTTAGCCCCAGCGCAAACTCTCTAGAACAAAACCACTTTCATCCCACGAATAAGACCTGGTTAAAAGAGCAAGCTGCAGGAGGTTTTGAGCTGGGGATTTTTTTTCCCAGCCAGACAGCCAGAGAGGACAAAAGAGAGATTTTTTCAGAACTCACCTAGGATCTGAATAGCGTTGTGCCCCGGCCTGGCCACATGGTGTTGCTGGATGGTCTCATAAAGGGTGGCCTGGCAGAGTACAAACAGGCTCAGGCTAATCCACAGGGACACGAACCAGGACATGGCAGGAATCTATAGGAAAAGACATGGGATCAGTTGGCTACCTCAGGCACACACACACACACACACACACACAGAGCAGAAGCATATAGTACATGTCATCAGCTTCAATACCACTGAACCTCAGCAGGTACAGCTGCTTATTTATGCCATTGCAGGGTGTCAGAAATGTGTTGACTCACCAAGACAAGCTTTGAGAACACATAACTGCAAAATACATATTCATTTTTTCATCAGCAGTACGACAGGAAGAGCAAAAATTGCTAGTCTGATGTGAAGGTGTGTATGCAGATGGGCAGTCTTTATAAGGAAGCTATATGTTACTCTGGTTGTGAATATACTGAATACACTAGGTTGCATATTACACAGAAGTGCACATACATACACATACACATACACATACAAGCCATCAACTTATGTCCATACCTTATTACTATACTGTGCCAAAAAATCAGAATATCCTTCAGCTGTCCAAACTGAAACTACACTAAACACACAGGCATGACTCAACCTCAATCCTGTAATACCTTTTCTTTCCTAAAATTACACCAGACTGAAATAAAAATGATCTATCTTTGGCATGAAATCTTCTAGCTATACATGTTCCCCTCCTTAACAATCCTTTGAAGATTAAAAAAGGATATGTAATGTAGCTGTATCTCTGATAAGGAAAGGAAAGTAGGTGGCCAAAAAGGTACTGTCTCTAGCAGATGGGGCTGGGTTTCAATCCTCCCAGAAGACCATCATGCTGCCTCCCATATGAATGCAGAAATGTGGCACATTGTTTGCTCTCCTCCATGGGCTGACTAGATGGACAATTTCATATATAATCACGTTAACACGTTAAGTGGTCATAGTGCTCCAACTCATGGACACGGTTAGGCTAATCAGTTTGAATCTAGTTGATGTTCTACTGGTTGCTTATGTTCTCAAAAGCACAGTTCCATGTAGTGGGCACAAAACCAAGATAAAACTATAACTCAACTCAAAAAGAAAGATTAAACTACAGTATATTCGTTTGAAACTAGAATCGAAATTTGTATCTCAAATTCTTCTTCAATGTGAAAACTCCATTTGCAATATGCAGATGTGTGAATCATTCAGCATCAAGACACGAAAAGTTAAGAGAAAGAAGCATTAACTATTATGAACGTGTTATGAATCCTGATGAAAACGATTATACGTCTAGCAATGTACCACCTTTGAAATTGTCTTCACAAGAGAACAGCCCTGTAATTCTTCAGTCACATGGTGACAGGCACAACAATCTTCATAATTCAATATTCAATGCGCAGACCTCTTTTTAGGATAGATACGCACGCAGACATAATTTTGCATACCCTCAAATGACATTGAGACCGCTACTGAATATTCAACATGAAGAAATTAAGCATATAATTATTAACAGCACATTGTAATCCCCTTTCCTGCTCTAAATCCTCTTTAATCCGCAGTTTTGTTGAAATGCGAACTGTTCCCCCAGGAATGCTTTCACTACTGCGCTCTGTATCGTCGCTGGCAGGATGCCTTCATCTTGAGAAACTTAGAGTTGTGCTTTTTAAAAACAAAACAGCGAGGGAGTGGAAGCTGACGTTCTCTTCATGAGGCCACGGAGGAATTGTCATAAAAAAGATTTGACAGTTAGCCAATCAGTGCCCGACTGCAACCTGATAAGCTACGTGGGCTAACAACACGTTAGAAATCATGGTGCTCAACAGATGATGGACTGTCAATTTGAATTCAAGGGCTCTCTGTAAGTAATCGATGTGAGCATTAATTTGTGAAACACAAAAATATTTACTGTTTGATATAATTTTTCACACCTCCTGCAAACCCACCCTGTCTACAGCATTTGTATTTGAGGGGCTGAAAAGGTAATTTGTTCTTTGGTTTAATGGTCCGTTATATTGTGGTGTTGCATTCTAATTAGGCAGTTGATTTATATCTTCGTGATTACCGTACACACGATGCTCAAGTAGATTCCAGTTTCATCTGTAGAATACCAACCACTGAACTCCATCCTTCCTTACCCAAAATTTCTATAACTGATCATGCATCTCTGTGGCAGGAAACTGATGTTAGCTGCTAAATACAGATAGCGTGTGTTATGATGGCTCACACTCATGTTCTATGATGCGTAATGGGTATTGCATTTTACGGAATAAATGTAAGGGGACATTTCTTCAATGTGACTGTTGTCTCAACAGGAAGGCAGTGCGTACAAATAGAGCTAATGAGTCTAATTCAATTAAAAGTAGGCTATGATTTCTAAAAGTTTATTACTTCCATTTGCCCAACTTGGTGTAAAAAGCGGGAACTTTGTCCTCCATTTATAACTAACTATTCAGCATTACAAATTAGGCTACCTTATGTGGTCACATGCTTTGCTGGTTATGTTGACAGTCAGCTGTGTACCTGAATATTATCATAGTCCCCTCCATAAAGAAACAGGTCTGTCCGTATTTGGCATTACTTGAAGAATTCTTCTACTTGGAAAGTATTTGTGAGGCAATATGATAGCCTAGTTGCAAATGCACTGAACCACCATAGCCACAGACAAACATGGATTCAGTATCAGTATGAAATAAGATTCATACCTGAGTTCTCTGGTCAGATGGTTGGAGGTATGTTCTTTTTTTACCCGGCAATCTCAGCACGTTCTCCTAAATCCACCCATGGTCACAGACCAGATGAGATTAGTGACCAAAAAAAGTTCCTAGTAAGAGCAGAACCAACTGCAGAATCCGGAGGTTCTTTTGTTTTCCCCCAGTCTCTCAGTGGTCCCCTCTCCTCGCTTCAGTCAGCCTGCAATCCTAGGCTACCACCACTGACACTCCTCCAAGGAAAATAAGAACCAAAGGAGAGGAAAAAACAGGAAGAAAAACCTCACAGCCAAGAAACGTTGTCAGAAACTAGCCAAGGATTTAGAAGATGGAGGGCTCGTCATGTCACCTCTAAGTCAAGAGAGGATTGTTCTTTTGCTCCCTCTTCTCTTCCCTTCTCTCTTCCTCCCTGTGAAAGGTGAAAAGCCTTGTGGTGATGCAGACTTAATTTGCTTCTTTACTTTTGTGGAGCGTCAGACGTTGCGATTCATCCCAGCTCCGCGACGGCTCCCCCGCGTCTTTCAGCTCTGCTCTCCCATTGAGAGGCTGCTCAGCTCTGTGCGCAAGGCTCTACCCCCCCCTCTCCAAAGCAATGAACGCTGCATGTGTGTGTGTGTGTGTGTTCTGCGTGCGCACGTGTCTGTGTGTGTTAAGCGCTTGCCTTGCTGGAGAGAGTGTGAGAGAGAGACAGTTGTGTGTGTGTGAGAAAGAGAGAGAGAGAGAGAGAGAGACTGTGTGTGTAAGAGAAAGAGAGGAATTGAAATAGAGAGGGAAAGGAAGAGGAGCGCAAGAGAAGGAGTGGTACTGAGAATGTGTGTGTGTGTGCGTGAGAGAAAGGGAGAGAGAGAGAGGGAGAGAGAGGAGGGAGAGAGAGAAAGTGAGAGGGAGAAACACACAGAGGGAGTGTGTGAGAGAAAGAGGAGTATCTCATATCTTAAAGCAAGAGTGCACAGTATTGCAGAATGCAACTATATGCTGTAATGAGCACTGAATAGCCTTGCACAATATTTCAGGGAATGTGTTCTGAATATTACAGCCAGGGTGTTAAAAGATAAGTGAGAGATGGGACTGCCAGCCTGTGTGTGTGTGTGGTGTGTGTGTGTGTGTGTGTGTGAGTGAGAGAGAGAGAGAGAGAGAGAGAGAAAGAGTGTGCGTGCACACACTTGTGTATGTTGGTTGGGTGGGTGGTTAGCTGTAGGGATGAGTTCATCTTTGAATTTTCCTCTTCCTTCTCTGCCTTAAAGGGTTTCAGTTGCGAGACTGAAATGTGCTTACAGCACTGTGCTTTTAATAGAAGGACGTCCGTCTTGTACACAGTCACCACATTATACAAGGATGACTGCTGCGTTCAAGTCTCTCTCTTTTTTTTCACTACTGCCAATGGCGCTTTTGTTTGGTGTCCAGCAAGAATTGCTTCACGCCTTCAAAATGAAGTTGCAGCTGCTACGGTTGGCATTAAAGGACAAACGTTCTCTTGATGTCCGTTGACAGACTGAAGATGTTGCCTTGTGAACTATGGATTGTATGTAGTTGTTGTAGAAGACTATAAAGCTGCTGTGAAGCAGAGAGAGGATGGAAGAGAAACAAAATTGAGACCTGATCTAAGCTTTCAGCTCTTTATTACCCCCAGCAGGCGTGCGTGCACACGGCCACACACACAGTCACAAACAAGCATGCAAATTCAACAGCTTCCAACTCAACCCTGCCACTGTAACAGACACAGACACACACATATGTACTCTCTGCCAGTGCACACACACACACACACACACACACACACACACACACACACACACACACACACACACACACACACACACACATCCCAACAGCTCCCAACTCACCCAGACACTGTGATACACACACATAATGTTACTCTTAAACCAATGTGGACAGAACCCCCCCCCCCCCCCCCCCCCCCCCCCCCCACACACACACACACACACACACACATACTGTATGCACACACAAGCATACTACACACACACACACACACACACAAACACATTTGGACATTTTCATAGAGAAAGCACACAGCTGGACTGGGGAATAGTAGGCATTACAGCATTGCTGAGTGTGTATGCTGTACATGGACAGATCCTTTGGGTTTCTATTTTTTTGCAAATCTTTTGTACAAGGTGTGTAGGGAAGGCACGATGACAGGAAACAGTAGAAGCATCTTGTTAAACAATGTGCAGCAACATGGCACATTATTTCTTCCTGTGTTGTCGCTGAGACAGAAGATTACTCATGTACTGTACTTACAATGGAACCTGATAGGGCTGAATACCGTGCATGAAGGCTACATGTAGATATTGTTGATGTGAAAAAATGAATGACAAACTGATAAATGTTAGTCTCTACTCCATGTCTAGACAGCCTAACCATGAATGACCTTAGTGTTATTGTTTGTCTGCTAGAATTTCTTTTGCGGTACTTTTAGCCAAGTAGAAATTCAGTTATGGCCCAAAAATATATTATTATGCACAATGTTTGGAAGTAGTGTTTCACTCTTCTTGTCTCCATTGCTGTGCCATTCTGGTTGACTTTTTTCCTTCTGTTGTTGTTTTTGGCAAACATATTGTGTGTATGTGTGTGTGGTTGGTTGGTTGGTTGGTTGGGGGGGGGGGGGGGGTCATATTTTAACAGTATTTTTCTGTATGACACTGTAGATTGTTTACCCGTTCCTTCTGTCCCTCATCTTTGGGACCACCATCATTTTCCAGGCAGCTGCCAGCACTAGCTGTGCCAAGATGGATCTGAGTGCCACCCTCCATAAGAGTCATGTTTGTGCTAGAGCTGCCCTAATCAACAGTTGCCAGATTTGCCTGGGTCCAATGCCTGGGCACCCCCACCCCCCCACACACACATCCCTCAAGCTTTAGTCTACCTCTCAGAACTGGATCCAGGAGCCCCTGCTTAACATGCACCCAAAACCCCCCACCCCACACACATACACACACACACACACCAGACATATTTCTCACATTTTTCCCTGTCGCCAGTCAGTGGCTTGCTTGTCATCTCATGTGCTCTGTGTTCATTTACAATAACTACTTCCATCTTTAAAGACAGCCTTAGAATTGAAAACAAAAGCAGTGTAAATGTAAAATTAAAAGTTTAGATGTTATGAAAAGATATCATCTGTGAATTAATTTATGTTGCTAGCCTAGTACATATACCAATGATAAAACAGTGGATATTGACCCTCTGTCTAATGTCTTCATATGACTTGTTTGGTGACAGCAAAGCCTTTATTACAAATTAACACTAAGGCACTTATAACTGAGCCCAATGTTTAATTTTCCTGCTGCCTCCTACAGAGTGTAATTTACCCTAATAAAAATCAATATTTATCTTGGCTTCAGGACATTGTTAATTGAGGAATCTGCTTTGGAGTGATATGCAGCATAATTTACAGTATGGCTTAGTTGGAAGTGTAAAATCTCCCGTTAATTAGCCATTCGTAGCCACAAGGGTCAGGTTCACGCCTGCACAGTTGAGTGGAGTTGTGGGTTTGTGTCTGAAATTGATTGCACACACAATGAAGTGAACCAACGCACAATAAACACTAGCGTGTGTTAAAGTAACACTGTTCACGATTGACCACTTTTTTAAGTGACTGTTTTTAATTAGAGGGGTCATGCGATGAATACTCACCTGTCTTTTCCATTTGCTTTGTAGGCTGAGATGGCCACACCATGAAAATTAATAATAAAAAAAACAACCCTCACTGCATGACTCAACGGCATGTTCACAAGCTTTTTTTTTCAGTGCCAGTGGACACAATTTACCTCAACTGGAAAAACACTATTAATCTAATATGGACCTATTGAGTATTGAGTTAAAATTAAATGTCCTTTTCTTTACATAGTGAGCATATTAGTCATTATTCAGCTGGCTACAGCTTCAAATGTGAACCTCCACACTCCTACTCCCCCTATACCTTCACTTTTCACACTGGCTATACAAGTGTCCATAGAGAACTACTCCCGGTCTCAAAATGGATTGGACCAGCCTTGCTGATATCGTCTGACACATCTCAAACACTTAAACTTGAATCCTGCACCATCCAGCCATCCGACCACAGCTCCCTGTCCACAGCCAGAGGTGCCAGTGAGAGCCGCACCACAGCACTTTCCCACCTCCCACAGGTAAGGTTGCTGACATTGTCAGACAAGTATCCAACACATCTTTAGACAGTAGGGGCAGCATTGTAACAGTGCCAAAGAAATATCATTACCTATAACTTTTAAGGACTGGCACTGTATGTATTCATGTGAAGTGGTTGTCACGACAAGGGTCCTTCTACACTTCCAACAGCCTATACTGTACAGTATGTGTATGTCCTCAGAAAGAGGTTTTCCAGGGCCTTGATGTGACTGCATTTGAGAGAGAGAGAGAAAGAAAAAAAGTTTTGTTTTCCTTTGGTGTGTTTACACTGTGGGTCCCCTGCCCTGGCGTCTGATGTGGACGTCCCTGGCAGGGAGTGAGATGTGAGGAGCTGGTGTGTGTGTGTGTGTGTCTGTGTGTTTGTGTGTGTGTGTGTGTGTGAGAGAGAGAGGGGGGGGGGGGGGGGGGGGCAGCAGAGCCTCTGGAGGAGCGGCCCTGCTGCCGACACAAACTCTCTACAGCACGCCGCGCGTATGTTCCATCACTGCGCACAAGTGGGAACTGGGTCAGTGAGATTGTGTGGGTAATGCACTGGGCCCTGCCCGGCTCCCAGCAGTGGACGTGTGTGTGTGTGTGTGCGTGTGTGTGTGTGTGTGTGTGAGTGTGTGTGTGCCTGTGCCTCTCGGCGAGTGGGGAGGGGGGAGAAAGTAATTGAGCCGTACTGGAATATTCTCACGGCGACCCTCAATGTGGAATTGTATCTGAGCAAAGCCATAAAAAATGCACACTCCTTCACTGGATAATTGGACTGGGGACAAAGTGTGCAGTGGGGCAGGTCTTAAGACACTTTGGGCAAGGCTTTAAGATACCTGTGGAGGTGCTCTGTATTAAAATATGAGCAACGGGACTGGCAAAATTAAAAAGGCCAACTTGAGAACAGGTAGAGAACCTGAGAACAGGTTTTCCATGTCCAGGACAAGTATCACACACATAATGGAGTATGTGAACTACAGCTGATGACTTAGAAGAAAGTAGCCTACACATAGACACCTCAATAAACTTAACAAATCAGTACAAAAGTTATAGAAATCACTGTCAAACCTTACATTTGCTCTGTGAAAGAAAACAGAACTGTTCTGAGTCATTGTTAAGGTCAATGCCGCATTACTGTGTTACTCCAAATTTAAAAGTCGCATGAGTCTGTTTCATCTTATAGGAGTGAATGCGAAATAGTTAAGTCAGTCAGAATTGTGCTGACTTCAGTGATGTATTGTTTTACGTAAGTGTCTTTCCCTTTGTATTGTTTATTCTTGTCCTGTTTTGACTGAGTGCGATGCACAGGCTATCTTTAGTCCATCAAGTCTTGAAGGTTACTGCAGATATGAAAACCTACTCAGACTACTCAGACTCACCAGGATGTGTTGTCTGAAGTTCAGGGTTATGGCTGTCTATTTCAAGATGATACACACAAAAAACGATTTGTGTTTTTATTTGACTTGTCAGGAATGAAGAGCTCAAAGACAATGCCACAAAACAGGACGAAACTCTTAACAGGGCAAGGGTAATTTAGCATGAACAAATATATTTATATATTTAGCATGAACACAAAATAACACTGTCCACTTCCACAAGCACACATACTGTACATAGACACAAACCACACACACATACTCTATGTCCTCAGTTCTTGCTCACATAGTGGAACAACACAATACACAGACAGTAAACAGAGAGAGAGCAAGAGATAGAGAGAGAAGGCATTCAGCGGGCTTTCCTTTCAAACGCCTCTACGTTCTGTTTCCAGCAGCATTTTGTTGAGCCAATTCCAGAATGTTAAGCCGTTTATTTATTTATTTATTTATTTATTTCGTTCAGCTCTGAAGGAAAGAGTGAATGGAATAGGGACTGGGCATGTCTCGGCAAGGGCATGGACGGGGCTTTGTGGTTAATCTGACCTTTCAGAGTTCAGTTGCGCTGCAGCCATGGCATTTCATAAATTGCTTATTCACTCACCTGAACTCCACGCCCCTCCCCTTGGCCCCTTCGAATGCAAGGTGGCTGAAGATGCCTGTCACTCAGGAGGAGGTGGAGAGGCCACTGGTGAGAGACGCAGAGACGGAGGAGACGCAGAGACAAAGATGGAGGCGTGTGGAGCTGCAGAGACTGGGAGAGTGAGGAAAGGGGCACGGAGACTCGACAGCGGAACCTGACAAAAGTAATAATCAACCAATCGGTTTGGCAAAGAGGTCACCTCTGAAGCGCAGAGATGAGCGCCCACGAGCCTGAGCCAGATGGAGGGACAGTAGTGGTGTTTGGACAGAGACTGCAAGACAGGAAGGGGCGTAGTTAGAGGGAGAACCTTTACCAGAAGTAGCAATCAAGCAACTCCCCCAAAAAGTTTACTTCTCACTTAGCCACCTTTACCCCGCCCCCCGCCCCCCCCCCCCCCCCACACACACACACACACACACACACACACACACTTCAGAACAGCACTGACATGCCTGGCATATGAATCACATGGTGACACATTTCTGATGGGTAGGACATCTAATGTTCCCAGCAACGGCCGACGCAGGGGTCAGAGCTCTTTTGTGCAGGGGCCCTGCACCGTCCCACAGCCTCGGCTTGTCCAGACCCTGTCCTTCAAAACGTCTGGCTCATAACTGCAGTTTTTCACACAGTGGACATTGTGTGAAAGGTAATGGACGTGACTCAGTGCACGCGGGAGCTGAGGAGAGCTGTACGATGTGACTCACCACAGACAGCAGACCATGAATAATAAGCAAACACTATAAGTGCACCTGTCTCCGGATGTAAAAGCATGTTCTTGGGGCAGAGAGAGCCTGTTTTGCATGGAAACCAGATACCAGTGAATGAGTGGGGAGGATGCAAATATTGTTGCTTTTAGGATGATGTGGTGGGAACAGGTCATTTGGTTGAAACTTAATTAAAGCAAGAGGGGCATGGCTACATTGAAAAGAGAAGAAAAGAGAAAAAATGTGACAATGTAGTGACTGTTTTGAAAACAAATGGAAATATCCTTTATCTTTGAATTTATAATGACTTATGTATATTCTGTAACTGTAAGTCACATGGCTGGTGTTTTATAGTCAGAGATTTACATGATTTGCATTATGAATATGTCAGCAGCGTCACAAAAGAATCTCTGAGGTCTTCCTGAGGCACTGAACTGACTGGTGGGACGAGTCTGCAAACAAACAACCAAAATGTAACACATTTTTAACATAAACCAATATGAACTAAGACAGTGAACATACCAAGCGATCTAGCATGCAGCCATAGAGGTTGAAATGCAAAGGTAAATGGGGTGGGGCGAAGTCCCGCAGGATAAACGAGTCGGAGGGAAATCATTTGGGAGATAAAGACAATCTGGCCATGCTCTCTGACCTTCCCCGAGCTGCACACTGATTATTTACCAGCGCTGTCTGCGCGCTTCTCTGGACGCCAGGACGGGGGGGAAATGGACTCTGAGCTCCTCTCTCATACATCATGGCCCTGACACTGATGGTCTGGGTTTTTGGAAGGCCTCTTCTGATGTTTCTTTTTGAAATCAATTATTCACGACATATCCGGGAGTGTGGCCATTCATCACTCCTAATTGCCAAAGCGCTGCAGTGCCATTCAACTGAGTCCTACTGTATTTCTCGTCAGGGTATTTTTAAAAAAAAAGCTGGTGGAGACATAAGGTTCATATGGAAAAGAGTTGCGTAAAATGATTGAACTGTTGTGTGACATGATCCCCGTCTGTGAAAAATTGTTCTAGTGTTTGCTTACATTACAGGGTCAGATATATAAAGTATCTATCTTTGAGACTTAAGAGAGATTACTGGTGTTTATATGACAACAACACCATTCAAGCCATTGCAGATTTCCATTATAATTGGCAATGTAACTTTTGGTGTGACTTGTTTCAGTTGGATGACGAGGATGTCATCAGAAGGATATGCATGCATGCTGTAACATGCTCTCACTTCCAATGTGGTTGGGCTTATCAGACATTCACTCAATGTTGATGTGCCTATTACTGATAGTAAGATTGCCATTGATTTTCATCAGGGAGTAATGATCAGAAAGTATAAGGACACTGGTGACCTGAGAATGAACCTGGGATGAGCCTCAGCTATAAGAGACATTAAAGGTTGTATCAGCGATAGCGGGGATATGTCACTTCTGTTGATGTTCAAACAAAACAGAGAGCTAGCTCGCTACTCTCTCCCCGTCCCTCCCGTGCAATTAAAACTCTCCTAAATGCGTAGGCTATCTCATCGGCTATTGGTTGAAACACTTTATTTTGCCTTTGAGTGAGTTGCCAACCCTTGTTGGTAGCAATTGTTTTTGTGTACAGATGTCGGAGTCTATAGGCTGCCTACAGAGACGCCTTTTTTTGACGGTCTGCTTATGGGGCAGACAGCTAGTGGATCGTTAGGAAAGATTAGATGAATGTGATCATTTATGTTTGGGCCTGAAATCGCTGATACAACCTTTAACAAAGTACTGTGTGTTACATAGCTGGGTATCTATGTCTATGTTTGAATTATTATTTTTAATGAGATAAGCAGCAGCAGCATAATATCACCTGAGGTGTTGATTAAGAAGTATGTGGACATATTTTAATTAGCAGTTAGCTGTTATGTAACGGATAGGAGTTAACGTTTTGATTTTATGTATTCTGTGTTAAGGTTTTAAATTTGTTTTGGAAATGTGCATGAGATAGACCCGTTTATCACCTATATGAATGTATTATTCTATGAAGCAGCAGCATAATATCACCTGAGATGTTGATTAAGATGTACGTAATCATATTTTAATTAGCAGTGTAATTACCTGTTACTACTGTAGGTAATGGATTCATTGTTTTTTGTTTTGTTTTTTTAGTTTAGTGAAAGGTTTTAAATCCAAAAATGATTATTAGACACCGTGGAATGGTGTTGCAGTAATACATGCCTTTATGAAAATGGAAATACTTGTTTCATCCAAGCTGCTGGGCATTTAATTTGAATGCAACAACATAACTGATTTCATTCTCATAAAACTAGGCTGCAGATCTAGTTAGCAATTACACCTCTACTAGGTCTTTCAATGGCTTCACGAGTTGGGTGTTACAAAGACAAGGGCGTACTGTAGGTTTGGTCTGAGCTTTGGTGGGGACACTACCCACTAACACCCCCCCCCCGAAAAAAACCCAAAACATTCCACTCTTTCACCAGCTATTATAGATATATAAATGTATAAAAGTGGTACTGTCCAACTACTATCAATGATTAAAATGTGCTACTGTCCAACTTGATCTAACTACACTGTGTAGCCTACATAATCTTATTTTAATATGTAGCCTAGGCTACAGATATGTAGGCTATATTTAACATTTATTTTCTATTTGGTCTGTTATGAAATCATGCCCATTTAAACACAGCTCAGTTTTAAGAAACTTAAATACATGCATGCTTAGCATTTTGTGAAAAGAAATCATTAAGGCTACATTGACAAACTCTAACCGTGAGCTGCCTGTATATTCTCTGATTCTAATATTTACAGATATCTAGACGATGTAAGCACAGCTCAGTTTTAAGAAATGCAGCCGAAAGACCATGTTGAATTTTGCTATAATTTATTTCAAAACCGGATTACTCTGGAACAGCTAACTATACACGGAATGCATTACACCTTTGTGTTCGGTAAGGTCTGCTGTTTATTCTGATATATGGTTTGTCATGTGTTGCGTGAAGAGTGTGTAGGCCTACGATATTCCACCGAGACGAATGGATGTGGAGATGGGCGCAGAGAATAATAATTAAATCTCTTGAAGTTATTTTTCTCACGAACTGTTTATCACAGCAAACAGTGGCTAGCTAGCACCGTTTAAAAGCTGAGAAAAGGCTCTTTCATGTGACACATGTGTGATGAGTAGCCTACTTCTCGAGGAGTTCAACAAAAAAGAATGGGTGAATTTGGACACACTTCATGCTTGAAGTAAAGCTGAAGCGCATGCTGCAGCTCACGGGTAGTTATTAGGTAACTTCAAATCAGCGAGATTTACCCTTATAGGCTACTGCACATTACGAGATATGTACGAGATGATCCGCAGCATTGAAGTGAATAATGATTTAACTCTTTGTGTAGCGCATGTGAGCGCATTTCAACCTGAATATTGGTGGGGACATTTCAGTCGTAATTTGAAATTGGTGTGGACACGTCCTTCGGTCCCCACGCAAATCTAAGCCCCTGTACAAAGATTAGGGGAATAATGTGTGCTTTGTTTTATTTTAAGTCTATGTTTTTTCTCTATTAATGATTTGAAAAGACTTCTTGTTGGCCACTAAAACGGAAAGGAAAATAAATTGGTATTCAGAGATGTTAACACATGATAGCAGCTCCCTTTTGACTTTTGTTGGTGCAGTTTTTCATGCTCTTGCTCCTCATTGATTCATTTTAAATGCTTGGGGGAATTAATTGGTTGGTAGCAGAACTCTTTAAATACCCCACCCCCCTCCACACTTTCCAAAAATCTACAGGAAAATAATGATCAGTTATTAAAACATCATAAACAGAGAAAATGAAAAAGCAAACACAGCTGGTTGGATTGGAAGCAGATGAAAAAAAGGTAGAAAAGCAGAAAAGACAACAGAGACAGGGAGTGAGGGACAGATAGTGAGAAACTGATTGACAATTTGCATCCTCTGGAGAGAGGATCAGCGGGACGTGATTGGATCCAGTGGGGCTGAACCTATTAAGGGCACTAAACTGTAGGAGGCCTGTCCTCAGTCCACTTACCTCAACAATGCCATGAGTCTTCATTATAACCCAGTCATACTGAGAGGAGAGAGAGAGAGAGAGAGAGAGAGAGAGAGATTCAACTATCCAGTATTTGCACACTGTTGACTTATTCTGACTGTCAGTGGTATGGAAAGCAGTGATGGCTAAAGTCCCCAAGAGCACAAGAGCAGGCTGTCCATGGATGCCTGTGATGATTATGTCAGAAACTGGGTGCTGAAATTGTGAGGAAGACATTTTTTTGTAATTTAGCTGCTGAATTGTATTTTGTGCTACTGGGGATCAGCTTTTAAATAGCGAAGAGGTAATTGACTTTTCGCCTGCTGGCTGGCATAGCGCTTGAAATCTAATCTAGCAATTGACATGTGCAGAAGGTGAAACATATTAATTAGACCAAAAGCAGTGCCACCAGCAATAATACCAGCAACAATGGAAACTGTCTGTACATGTTTTGTCCCTTTAGAGCACACATCAGCATTATGGGTTCTGTAATGAGAGAGATAGCTAAACTGTTGTTCTTTTCCTGCTATATGAATAACAGGTCTGGCTGTTGGGAATCTCTGCTTAGTATCTGGAGATCTGCAACATTTCAGTGACCCAACAAACCTGCTGAAGCAGTTCAGTTCCCTCTAACAGTGTGTGTGTGTGTGATATATATATATATAGTATAGTGAGATATCTATATCTCTAGATCTCTCTCTATATATATATATACATATATATATAGAGAGAGAGAGAGAGAGATGTGACTGTGAGACCATTAAGCTAGTTTCAGGGACAGACTGGAGACAGCTGGATATCTCGCTATCTTCCAGACACAGTGTGTGTCCATAGCTATCAAAAGGGGGAAATCCCAATGTTGGCTGCAGAGGAGAGAGGAGGTGACCACTAGCCACTGAGAGAGGCAGTATTAGGCTAATAATATTTCATTAATACTCTGTGGAAACTGGTATTTTTCCATCTAGTCTCCCTTGTCTGGTCTTGTTCCATGCTAGAGCAAGCAAGCATACAAATCTTTGTGTGTGTGTGTGTGTATTATGTTAGTTTTAAAGGATATACTGTAAATTTGTTATACTTTCAGAGAGTACACATGCGAGAGAGAGAGAGAGAGAGAGCTTTCAAAGGCCACAACATAAAATCAATCAACAATAGAACAGGAAGATGGAACAGGTTTTCTTTTCTTTCAATAAAGTTATTCAACAAGACCTTAAATCTTTCAGTGTGCTTGAGAAGCACTATGCCTAATGTCCACTGGTGCCATGGACACGGGACATTCGGGCTTCACTTAAATGCATTAAGCACAGCAAAAGATGACAGTGCAGTACATCAGAGTCCGATAATGAAGACGTACAGCCCAAATGGCCCAAGCAAATGCACACATAATTCTGTGGCAATGGGAACCCAGCAGCCAGCGAGCTCGTTGGCAGTCTAGAAAATGGATACCTGACCAAGCAGTCCAGCTGTCTGCCTGTCATTTACAGAGCCTCCCACAGCCTTCATGCTACTGCCGCCCGCCTCCTAAAATAGAGCCACTTTGGGATCATGTTCAAAAGGAGAACGATCAAGTTATGAATGTTCCAATTAAGGAGAAGTGGCCAGAGATAAGCGATTAAATGACTCTTACCAAGGTCTACAGTATTTATTTTCTCTCTAAAGTAGGTTTAATGTGGACAATAGTGGGGAAGTAGTTTCTTGGGGAAATTTGATGTGGATGAGGTAGGGGGTGTACACATGCAATGGTCCTAAAATATCAACATTTTCAGTTTTATTTTCAAAGTCCCATCATATCCCTGGTGGTCTGCATTTTAGCCTGAAGCTTCAAGTCAGTAGAGAGAGTGCACATTTACAAGCCATCATTTCTTTGTCCTGAAGCTTACTGTATGTTTCCAGATTTCCGTAAGATTGGCAGCTAAGTAGCAACCAGGCTACCAAAGTTTATGTTTAACAACAAACAGAAATACCAAGCCAGCAACAGGTTATCACATGCCTCCATTGCCAGCAACAAGGTGATTGTTCATATATTTGTTTATTTTTTATTAGCCAATTAGAATATCAGTGTGGTGCAGGGGAGGCTATTCCTATCTTGTAGCAAAGTATGCTATTAACTCCTATCCTAAAGCAAAATGAGAAATGGGAGTTGATGACAACTGCATAGACGTATCTCATCATCTCCTTTGCCTGTCTACCTCACAGATAGTGTAGTAACCTAGGTGATGTGTCATGTTTTACCAACTGAACTAGGTCACTGTGCAGTTATCCAAACCTTATGAAGCACTGTAGGCCCATACCTCATTCATATTTCTGACATATTCATATTTCTGGCTTAAGCATTCGTGCTTGTGGACTTGTGAAATATTACCTTGATGATTTAATGTACTGCTGTACCCTGAGGTGAAGAAAAAATAAATGGATGGCCTTGCCGCCTTGCATAAAGATCAACAGCCTGCTTAGTCGGTCAAATGATGGAAAGGAAAAAAGAGGGCATTGTCAATACTGTAGAGGGAACCAATACATTACGAGAGTATGAAGCTGAAATATAGGCTACTGTTATAAGTGCTGTGTACACATTTTAGCTATGTACACACTAAACACACTGTACTCCTTTTTGTTCCTTTCCATCCTGTTTTATCCAAAGACATGTCCTGTTGATTTTCTACTGTGCAAATGGTTAGACTGAGGCTAACAAGGTTAGTGTGCTCTCCTCATGTCATGGCTGAGGACTCAGTTAAGCATCATCTAAATAAATGAACTGAACGAGGCTGTAGTCTCTCTGTCTCTGTCTCTCTCTCTCTCTCTCTGTCTCTCTCTCTCTCTCTCTCTCTCTCTCTGTCTCGTTCATTCCTCTATTTGAATGCTGAGAGAAACCAACATTCCCTGCCTGAACAAAATTAATGTTTAAATGGATCAAGGGGTTCTACGTTCTCACTGAAAACACAAACATTTCTATTTTGGGTGGGGGTGTTTTGTACGCACATATTGCCTAGACACTCCAAAGAACAATTAAGTGTCCGGGTCCAGACGTTTCTTCCTGGAGATGGTCTCCTCAGATTACCCACCTTCGGAATATCACTTTAGCCATTATGAGTCCAGGCCAGGACATTACAAGCACTTTAATTAATTACATTCCCTCAGCCATAAACACTGGCTCTCTCCACGCGTCACTGGCTTTCACTTAATTCTGCCGATGCGTGTTGACAATCCTCTCAAGGCTGTCCGCTCCCCTCAGAGCTAACCCTGCGCTCCGGTCTTTGGTGAGGGCGCAGTTACATGGAGATGTCATCTGAGGTCAAACTGAGGTCTGTCAAAACTGAGGTCATCAAGCAAACAAAAAAAAAAAGAACAACACGTACACAAATACCACTTGAAGCGGTGTGCTATTACCTAAAATCAAAGCCGATATTCTAGAATCTACCGCATAATTGTTCCTTGGCAAGCTGAGGAAAAGAGTGTTGGGGTACGGCGTCCTTCTGTTGGAGACTTTTCCGCAAATTCTCGTCGAGCGGTTATATCCAAATGGGTCGTCTTAGTGCTCGCATGCTTTATTAATAGGGTGTGCATTGTCCTTTCAGAAAACCCTCTTTTGTGACTGCGTGGGAACGCTTTTAACAGGTTCAGCAGTCTGCCGCTAGTTGCTCACGATGACAAGAAAAAGCTGTCTCATCAGGATATGGAAGATATTAACCAGCACTCAGAAAAGGGCCATAGCAAGGGGCTTTCATCAGTGTCTTACAAGGCACACAAAATGGGATTTTAAGCAGTAGACAATTCACCATGTCGTTTAGACCCCATCAGTTACCTGAACGAACTAGGTCTCCTGTGGTTCGCTTCGCTTTGTCATTGTCTTTCTTGTTGTGTTTGCGTATGCATACAGTATATGCATGTGTGTGTGTGGGAATGTGTGTGTTTGCATGGGTGTGTTTTATTCTGAATCTGTTTTTATCAGTCTATGTGTGTATTTGTGTGAGCATGTACACACACTCAAATGAATGTGTTGAAAATAACACAATTTGTGTTGTTTCTTTGTGTCCAGATAGGGACAACACAGTTCATGTTGTTTCCAACACATTGCTTTTGTTATTTGTTACATAATATGTGTTGAAAATAACACAACTTGCATTGTTTTTTAACACATCTCTGTGTCCAGATAGGGACAACACAGTTTGTGTTGTTTCCAACACATTCATTTTAAGAGTGTACAATACATAGCTCATGTGTTATGGAATACCCTGTACAAGATGAGCTGCTGTAAAACCTGACCACTACACTGCTTCTCCTTGGAAGAAGACACAGTTGTACTAACAGACATGTTTCACAGCATTGAATTTCACACCACATCCACGCCATTAGATTCTGTCAGTTGAAATTGTAATGCTCTATGTACACTCTTGTGAACGGCATGAACTGAACAAGCAAGTCATATTTTAATGCTGTATTTTATCTTATCATGACCTTCATAAAGAAAAAATTACACAGCTAGGACGTTTAACCCATAACCATTTATAATATGCAATGCATAGTATCAGAACACAAAATCCACTCGTAAAATGTCATGATTATAATTGAGGCCATTTTTTTATCTAAAGGCTTTTAAAACTTGAGTGCTGAGAGAGTGTTTGACCATTCGAGTTATACAGCTGCCTATGCTGTGCTATTATCTGCAAAACTGTTCAACATCCTTGATGGAACACACGGTTCATATTTATTTCTTTATTTTCTTTTTTCGACAAGCCGTGTCCTCAACAGAGCCACAAGGACTTCTGTCTCTCTCTCTCTCTCTCTCTCTCTCTCTCTCTCTCTCTCTCTCTCTCTCTCTCTCCCGTTTTTGGTTTTCTTGTGATGTCTGACAGTATAGATCGCTCGCTCTTGCTATATCTCACCTCTTTGAACTCCAATATTGGGAACAGTAATAGACACCAGATAATCCTTCTCCAAGCACCATGCTGCTGTGATAAGGGACAGAATGTTCTGTTGTTTTTTATCCTGTCAGTTGTACGCTGCTACACAGGTGGAGAGAAGAGAGTGTTGGGATCCAGAGGGAGTTTAGCTACAGTTCTATGCAAAAGAACCTGGGCACCTCTGTGGAAATGACATTCTGACATTTTGTGATTTTTTTTTTTACTGTGAAAATTAAAATAAGTAAATACAACAACAGTGACAAACTGTAAGTGAACATCTTCCAAAGGTTAATACAATGTCACTTTTCATTTCACTAGAAATAAATAAAATAAAATAAAATAAAATAAAAATGGTAATTATGGCATGAGTTAGGTGCGCAAAACTGTCAAAAAAGATAAAGCAACTGATTGGTTCCGTTTTTGCAACTGAGTGACAATCATGCAAAGTGGGGAAAGAGAAAGGGTGATTTGATGCTGTTCAGGGCACCGGGCCTCTGCCCCCAGCGGAGAGATTTACAGTAATAAGCCTGATGCAGCGTGTGGTGCCGCTGTCCGTGGTTCTGAAGTTCCTTGTGCTGAAGTTCTGTGTGGCTAGAAGAAGAGGAGTGTGGTCTAAGCCAAACTACAACAGTGTGCACAAACTTGTGAATGGAACTTTCTGTAAGAGTGTGTTAAAAGAATGTCTGTGAACTTCAGACCTTGACTTTCTATGTGGCGGATTGCTCTCAATGTGATAATCTGAAGACTGAATGGGTAATTGAATTGTTATGTCATATTGTTGCGTTATGTAACCTAATATTCCTTATGAAAAATCTGTTGAAATCTTCCTGAGCTCCAAATGCTGACAGATTCTATTACACTGACATTTGGCAAGGCAACCTTTCACCTTTTCTTGTGCAGCCAGCCAGACACATTTCAGCCAGCTGTTAATCCAGGCTGTCTATAGTCTTACTGTAGCTATAATGAGGTGTTACTCTTCATCTTATATTTTAACTACTCTATACTTACACCATCTACAGTGAGAACATACTGTAAGGAACACATGATAGTGGAGCGGTTAAGCTCATATAATGAGAAGTATTTTATGACTAAAGCATGAAATTTTGTTCAGTGTCTCTACACACCATGAAGTTTATTTTCAGACGTGGAGCCACTTCAGATCTGACCTCTGGGGCTAGATATTTGCTGTATAATATGCACATCTTTTCGGAGTAAAATATTTGTACAAGTCATTCCAGAATTCTACTGTGAAGATCTAGAACTTACATTAACTGCCATTCAAACTGGTTGCTTGTGTTCATTATGACAGTTTCAAATGGAACCTTTAACTGGCAACATTCTAATCACATACAAATGTGATTTCTTTTTTCACCTTTAGACCTATAGTTTGGCAAATTAAATGAAGGTATTTTTCTGATCATTAAATATATAAAAAAACTATTTGTAAGTTAGAATGGCAAATAATAATACATATAAAAAGACGCAAGGTTGCCTATAGTAAGACGTAGTAGTAATAGCACATGAGGCAGTACTAGCACATTTAGCACATTTTATTAATGTATTAAGCACTGTTCCTTCATTAATATTGGAAATTCGCCTAATTTATGAAGTTATAACAGATATATAGATCTAGGCAAGATGATAGATAGATAGATAGATAGATACTTTATTGATCCCCAGGGGAAATTCAAGAAACACTAAAACACGGAGCTGCTGAGTAGGCTGCCACACCTGACGGCGCCGGAACCGGAAGGATGTACAGTATAACCAGACTTAAGGGCTCATGCACAGGTGAGAGAAACACTTCTAACATTCAAGAGGATATCAGAGATGCTCTCATGAAGGCCTGTGACCATGATCATGACAGTGATGCTATGCATTTGGTGAGAGCAGCACAAGTGGTGCGCAAAGAGATTTTTGATTCTATGTTTCACTTTGACGACTCATTCCATCCCAGTAGTCAGAATTATTCTGTCCCACCATCACTTTTTGCATTGATGATCTTCGATGGAGCAAACATCAAACACCAAGCTCAACACAGACCACCATGGCTACAAACATTTCAAAGAAACACCCAGCAATGCTGAAAGAATTCCATGCTAGGATGTTCGTTGTGCATAAGACATGCAACAAGTTCTCAGCCATTGTAATAGACCAGTGTCATGAACAGAACAATGCACTCATCAAAGGATCTGGTGGACCAGTTAGACTAACAGAGAATCCCGGGGCACTGCGACGCTGGATGGTAGCTTGGCCCGGCCCTGAAATTGCCAGAATAATTATTGAATTTAAAAATGGAAGGTCACCACAACCTGAAAACCATCACCAGCATTGAGCAGCACAGGAAGCATGTTAGGTCCCTCATAACAGTGATTGAGGAGATGGGTAACCCATTTCTTGAAGAGAGCCAAGATCTGCTGGTCCTTGATACCAATGACATCAAACTGCATGGGAGACATGGAAATCTTCCACAGAAGCTTTCAATGAGCTTATGCAATTGAAAAATGCTCAGAGTGAACTGCTGGAGCGCTTTATAGTGCTAATATATAGGACAAGTGACATCATGGAGGTGAATGAGGCCAGAAAACCTGTTTGCAAAGAAATGTAGAGCTTTAGAGAACATCCCACCCACAAAGGCTGCACTTGAGCAACATATTAAGCGGGCCAAACCATAATGCATAAGAAAGACTTAATAAACTAATGTTGAACAGATATGCCTTTAGACCCCTCTTGAAAGACCCAAAACTATCTCAGGAACAGAGAGCCCTGGGCAACTCATTCCATTAACAAGGAACCACTGAGGAAAAGAGTCTTGAATTTGACCTAGCGTTTATGTCTGGTCGACACAACATCATCAGAAGTCAGGAACAGATGTATATAAACTTAGTTGTGCAGTGTTGACATCATGAATATAAACTTTCTTTTTACAACTATCAATCCAGTTGCTACAGTTTTCATATCCATTATATGCATAGTAAACATATAAAGTCCAAGAACCACAACCATATAAGGTGAAGATAAAATCAATCCCAGCAGGAAGTACATAATGCAAGTAAGCATTGAGTGCCCAACTTTGTGACACCTCCAAGTGGGCAGGTCAAAACTAATTGAGAAAGTAATCAATTTTGCATTGAACCCAGAAAGGAGATATATCTACTCTCTAAAATATTCTATATATTTTAATAATGGTCTTCTCCTTAATGGTAATCCTTAGACTAGAAAATCCAGACCCTGATAATCTAGAAACTGGCCCAACTTGAGGGGCGGCACCAAGCATGCATTTGAAAATCTCACTGCACGCAATTGGATAACACTACGACCAATGTTTACTGACTAATTCCGGACTTCGACGCAATTGGATAACACTATGACCAATGTTTACTTGGTCATAGTGCCGTCATTTGTTTAGCTCGCCTCTGGCCCGCCTATATCAGATACACCGATGTGATTGGTTACACAAGATGCAAGGGGTAAAAGTAACGTGCATCATTACTCATTGCCGGAGTCTCTTGCAGAGAGAATTCAAATTATGCTCTTGTGAGAACTCTGGATTTCCAGGGTAGGTAATCCTGACAATTCTCTGAAACTCTTACACAGTAATTTTGCTTATCAGTTGTTCTACCTCATACAAATCCAAAAAAGCCACAATAAACAGTAATGAGAAAAAAGAAACATTATAAACAGGAAAGTAGCATTTACCCATAATCCCTAACTGCTTTGTATCAACTGTGCCACTAGTTTATGGGAAAATAACACTGATTTCTAAGTTATTATGACCGCCGCGCAGCGAAGCGGCGGTCATATAGGTTTAGTCAGATTTTTTTTTTTTTTTTCCGTCAATGATTCCCGGGACACTGAAAGACCGGGGTACACGAAACTTGGTGGACATGTAACCCCACATGGATAGCATGGAACCATCGTTTTTCGTTTTGATCTATAGCCCCCCCGCTGAATTGGACCCCCCGAAAGGAGGGTAGGGCAGACACAGTTTTCTGTGAATATCTCGAAAACCGTAGGGTTTAGGAGGACCATTTTTTTTTTGTATGTTGATCTCAAGGGGCCATGTCAACCCATTCCATAACCACTCATTTCATGTATAGCGCCACCTAGTTAAACACAAAAAAGTAAAAATGAGGTGGTGTAATTGAAGGTATCTGTGACCTAACATAGTCAAAACTGCACGAAATTGGAAGTGTAGGATCATTATGACACCCTCTGTATGCACGCCAAGTTTTGTGGAATTCCGTTCATGGGGGGCCACACAATAAATTAATTTATGTTACTATACACCAACTGGCCTGTAGGTGGCCGGAGACAGTTTTCTGTGAATATCTCGAGAACCGTAGGGCCTAGGAGGTCCACCTTTTTTTTGTATGTTGGTCTTAAGGGGGCATGTCAACCCATCCCATTACCACTTATTTCATGTATAGCGCCACCTAGTTAAAAATTAAAAAGCAAAAAATTAGGTGTTTTCATCTCAATATCTCTGGCTGACAAGGTCAAAACTGCACAAAATTAAAAGTGTAGGATCATTATGACACCCTCTGAATGCATGCCAAGTTTTGTGTACTTTCGTTCATGGGGGGCCTTACAATAAAATAATTTATGTGTACATTTAGTGACGTACACCAACAAGGATTCCCGGGACACTGAAAGACCGGGGTACACAAAACTTGGTGGGCATGTACCCCCACATGGATAGCATGGAACCGTCATTTTTCGTTTTCATCTGCAGCCCCCCCGCTGGACTGGACCCCCCGAAAGGAGGGTAGGGCAGACACAGTTCTCTGTGAATCTTTTATGGTATGTTGGTCTCAAGGGCCCACATCAACCTGGCTCATAATCACTCATTTGTGATTTGCCCCCCCCGGTAAAAAATGAAAATCAGTAGGATTAAAAGAAAGCCAAAATAAATAATATTCATCATCATCATCATGGCTGCATTTTCAGTATTGGCGAGAAGTAGTCGTTTGTCCACTAGATGGCGCATCGTTGCAGTGAGACGTAATTTTGTTGGAAGTTAAAAGTGGGTTGGAAAAAACAATGGACGCTTCATACAAGGACTGTAATTTACCGCAGCGAACATCTAATAAGGATAGGACGATGTTCACATGAAGTGTAATTCCCATTTCTTCTTGAAGCCGAAATAAATCTGAGGATGTTTATCGGACATGCTTGGTTTTTACTGCAGGTACGTTAATCTTGTAATGTCAATAAGGACCTAGGTAATGTTACCATTAGCGTTGGTTGAGTGATGGAGGCATTTGATTTATTGCATTTGTAGAAAACTATAAATGCGGTTATACCAAGCAAATGTATAGCAGCACTGTTTGTATCTTTCGACTGTCATTTATTGCACGTGCTACAAAATCATTCTGTGCAATGGAAGATTTACCAACGTTACACCGGTCTGATACAGTTTTGCCTATACATGCGTGAGACTGAGACGCCTGTTTATTTTGTTTTAAGTGCGTGCAGGGTGTGAGAGGGGAATCGATGTGCTTTGATTACAGCTTGGTAGTTGTAGTCTGTGAAATTAAAAAGCACGTGTGTGTGAAGTATCCAAACAATGACACCTTCATTTCATTATGGCTGCTTTAGCAAAACACCTTAAGCTACTGTGTAGTGGGTCCCATTTAGAAGTGGCTACTTCATTCGCGCTTTCCTTGACTCATGGAGCTGCGTGAATGTTATTACAACTTTTCGCCACGATATGACAGTTTAAGTCCGCTTGATACTGTAAGGCGTAAGCCATTGGTTTCCAAAGGAGATTTTATTTGTGTCGCCAGCATAGCCTATTGACAATTTATGTTGTAAATAGGCCTACCTTATAATCCTACCTGTAGCTTAGGGAAGCTAACAGCTTTCTATTAGGATCTAGTTTGTTAGTTACCGTTTTGTCATAACTCCCTGATGCATTGTTACATTTAGAATAGCCAGAGCGTGTATATCTCAATCGGAAAATTAAACAATATCGGGTGCCTATGGACTAGGCTGGGTGAACCCAGCCTGATCTGCCCGCTATTTATTTTTTGATTTCTTAAAAGATTGAGCTTGGTCTGATGAAAGCCAGACTAGCCATGGACCTCAGTTAAACAATGCAAGGGAACATGAATCAGCCTATATTTGCACTAACAATAACGGACAAAAGCTCTTCAACTTTGGCCCGTTAAAATGTGTATGAACAGTCTAGCGACGCATTTCATCAAGGCCCATTTGGACATGTCAGTTATTTGCACCACTGGTTAGATGTAAAACAGCATTTCGTTTCAGACTAGGCTACTGTTACTTAATTTGTGCATTAACAATAACGTTTCAGACTACTGTTACTTAATTTGTGCATTGACAATAAAGTATTACATGAACTAAAGATGACTAAAATCTTATGTAGAAGAAGAAACATTCACAAAAAATCCATCCATCCAAAAATGACCTTTGTTTTTGATAGCTGTTGAAAACGGCATGGAACTGACAGAGATGTTTTTGTTTAAAAATACATCAAAAATAAATAAATAAATAAATAAATAACATTATGCTGATACCTTTTGCTTTTCCCAAATACAATGTAGCCTACAGGTGTAAGTGACCTTTCATCAATCCAGTTGCAATGGATGAACTGTGATGAACTGCCCTACTTGTGATTGTTTAGAGATTTTAAAGGTTTTATAACAATTCTACATCTTCTTTGGCTATTCTACAATCTATTCACCTTTTCAGCACCAGTAGGGTACTTTCTGTGCAGCCGCACACACACACTCAGGCATGCCAAACAAGCATACACAAAAGTTTCAAGAGTGGGGGATGGAGTAAAATATGGAGACAAATTGAAGTGTGATTTATTTTCGCGGAACGGATGTACAGGACTGAGCGGCGGTCATATTTTGTACCGCTATGCGGTACATCTAGTTTGAACAATAGTCGTGAATCATAGTCAACTTCAGACATCAGACAGGATGGCAGCCATTCTAGACCACTCTTCCAGAGGCCTCCCATGGCTGTTATGAACCGATCCATTGTGGCTGCAAAAGGGTGTACTATGCGTTGCAGGTGCAAGAAGGCTGCCTTCAAGTGCACTGATCTTTGCTCTTGTTCAGGAGACTGTTAGCCTGGACACAGCCAATAGAGACATGACATTAAAAAAGGAAAACATTGTTGAGACAAATACTTGTGTTTTTTTGAAAGGGGTCCTTATTAAATTGCTCTTTATCATATTATTTACTATCTACCATTCCACTATGCATCTATCTATCTATAGGCATAGCAGTATAGGCCTAAAGGTGAAAAAATAAATCACATTTGTATGTGATTAGAATGTTGCCAGTTAAAGGTTCCATTTGATACTGTCATAATGAACTCAAGCAAACAGTTTGAATGGCAGTTAATGTAAGTTCTAGAGCTTCACAGTAGAATTCTGGAATGATTTGTAAAAATATTTTACTCCTCAAAGATGTGTATATTATACAGCAAATATCTAGCCCCGGAGGTTAGATCTGAAGTGGCTCCACGTCTGAAATTAAACCTTAGGGGGTGAAGATTATATGGTGAAACTTTCATGCTTTAGTCATAAAATGCACAATTGTTTTGCTTATCAGTCTAACTATGAAGGCAGCATCTGACCTGGATGGCTCTGCTGGACTGACTGAGTTACAGCATGTCTGTGAGGTAAACGTTTTCTAAAACCTTGCAACTGTAATTTGAAATGACAAATCTTTTGAAACTGCTTGTAACAGCTGTCAACGTCTTGTGACATCTAATTCACAGCTGTCTAGTGAACTGTTCATTACTCTGTGTCAACCTGTAATTACCTTATTCAGAGCCTTTATAGCTATCTCTTGTGTTTATACACAATTATGTTAATTCATTTTGCTATCTTTTTCAGTTGTCACTGGCTTGTTACTGGCTTATTTCATTTTTAAATACTTTTAAATAAATATTTTTGAACACCCATATGTTGCTTTATCACCAGCTGTACAGGATTGCTTGAGAGAGCTTAGAGCGATAAAATAATGATGATGATGATGATGATGATGATGATGATGATGATGATGATAATAATAATAATAATAATAATAATAAAATCTGCAGCACTCCATCAAACCATAGAATTTTGACCCTCACAGGTATGAGCCCTCAGAAGAATAATTTTAGCCTGGCCCACCTACACTACTTGGCATTGGGCAAGTGGCTATTTTCAGCCATAGATGCCTGCAAGTAGACCTCATTCAGACAGAACATCTTCATCTATACTCTCAGAGTGGCTATCACTCAAAGATCCTCTATAAAGAGGATATTTTTTACAGTTGAAGACCTCGTTTTTTATCAGTAAGAACACTCCAAATTCCCATTACCTCCCTTCTAGCCCTGCACAATGCTGCTGGTATGTGACATAATAAGAAATAGAGAGACATATTTGATATGATTTCTCATATGCCTCACAGTCAATCATGGAAACTGCTTGAAGCACTAATATAACATAACACACAGGTGCACTATAGACTAGATTAATCAAACAGGAATCCTCTGTGAACTTGGAGATGAAAGACTATGTTAGAGTTTTGGTATCATGCATACTATGGTTGGTGGAGGGCCATAAAAGGAAGACTGTAGTCGCTAATGTTGTGGTTTCCAGGTCATTAGCAGAATTGGACTCAGGTGTGTTTGATTAAGATTGGAATGAAATTCTGCAGATTGACCGGTCTGATGAAATGAACACTGGCACTATCTTAATTCTATTGCTTTTTCAAAATGTGCGTTTTGTTTCTGCTTGGGTTGTAGGGTTTGGCCTTTGGTTTGCATATTTGGTAAGCATTTATGAGCCAGCAAATACTGGAACACAGTGCAGATCACTATGTAAATGACCAGCATGTAATTTCATACAGTCTATGCAAATAGTGTGGTTCTTAGGCTAACATAAAGTAATTGATATGTCATTTATGTATGCCATGGATTTTATTACATGAAGAAATAGATGGTGGGCTCTTGTTGAAGTTTCTCCCCCCCCCCCCAAAAAAAAAAAAACTGTGCATGGGTGCATACAGGAAGTGAAAGCAGAAGAATGCTTTTATTTCTCCCTCACTCTAGGATGCCCAGCTGAACAAAACCAATGTTTCAGTACCAAACTGTATAATTGTATCTAGAATTCAGTTAGTAGCAAGCATTTCTCCCACTAAAGACGAAAGGCCAAAGTAGTATAAATACAGAAAAAGTTTTCATTTCATTTGAGACAGTTATTAAGAGAGGCTACAGTTCTATGCCTCATTGACATGAAAAACCACATACCCACAGACCCACAAGTGCGGTTGCTAAACTGACTCCATTGGTGTTGGGAATAGTATGACTGCCTGGAGAAATGCCTCTCCAGGTGCTCTTCTCTCATGTATCAGTCCCTCTTAATAGATTTCTGAGCCTGTGGTCACTCATCATTTCTATGTCATTTGAGCCGAAATGTCAGAGGGCTAATTCGACACATATGTCTGCCACATAAGACTCCATAAAAACACGCGCTCAAGTCCCATAGAATACAAGCAGATTTATTGTTGTGGTTGTGTGAAAAATATTGGCTGTTGCTTAAATTTTCCCACAAGTCTGAATTTAAAAGCATTTTTAAGACATTTACTCAATATGCACAATTAAAAGAGGGTGTATAATATTGCCCCTGAAGGTTTGACAGGATAAAAATAAGAGTTTACTAATGAAGCCTGAAGCTAAACCTTTTTTTACTCACACTGAAGTGCAAATAAGAAAAATATGGGTGGATAACACAGCTTGCAAGGTTTTGAGAGGGCATGTGAGGTTTTGTATTTAAAAAATCATTATTGAAGGCATGTTCTGAGGATGTTCTTTTTCTCAATGTTTGCTCAGATTCATGCAAACACGATTTAAATTTCCCTTCAACAACTGTAAGAACAGTGGGCTCACCCCCTCATGTCACCAATAAAGAAAAGTTCACTGAAAGTGAGAAACTCCCAGAGCCCCCGAAACTAAGATTGGGTCATATACCTCCTGCTGAAGTATTAACTTGGCCTTCGCCACTGGATCCCTCATTTCCCTCCTTTCATTTCTGCTACAGGTTACTAACACACTAGCTCCCTCTCAGGAGGGACAGCAAAAGCAATTATTACTCAGTATGTCTCCTGATATCACTCACTGCTCACTGAAACTAGCCAGCTCTGCAGCCCACTTGTGTGTGTGGGGTTTGGCTCTGTTAATGCTACTCAAGGCCAAGAGTTTAGCACACTGCTGCAGCTAACTGGACCATGTGCAGATGGGCGATGCTCTGCCACCGGTTGCTACGGCATGGATTGCATCTCTTTTTTTTTCTTCGCTGTACCTTTTAGCATATGGCGAGAGACCAAGAATAGTTCTGACCTAGTTGGAGCTCTGCAAGTTCACAAACAACTTCTGTCTCCCTCCAGTTCTCGGGCCTGATCGAGGCAGTGATGGAGCTGAGCGTTCTTCCGTATTTCACCCAGTAAATCTTGCTGTCATCCTTAAGTCAGACTCATTTTTCATCATGCTATGGTTAACCTGCCAGCACTTAGTTAAATTACAGTCCGCAGCTCTTGTTTCTGTAGAATTACACCTGAGAATAATAGTATCATAACTACTGCATATAAGCTATCTCATTAGGCCAAAATGTAGGAGGAAACAGTGCTTTACATTAATACTTTATACATTAACTTGGAAGTGAAGAGGAATTGCAGTCTTGTGAATAATCCTTTATGAGACTCAGAACAGCAGCTCATTGTTAGTATTGTCTTCCAAATTTGTGATATAGAATCTGAGAATGTGAATGCCTTAGGCATCCCTACAGTAAACATTAGAATGTAATGTCCAGTATTGATGCAATTATTGGTGATAGTGGTATACTATTGGGTAATGACAAATGCTCTTTGGCCAACCTTGTCTGAGATGCAGAAAAAATCTCTAGATACCAAACTATGTTAAGCACTACAGAGTGCACATTCACAGAAAATGAGTCATAATTGAAGATAATTGCTTTTGAGATTTAGCAAACAAGATTCACTGGATATAATACACCACTCATAAATGCAGTAGTAGTGGACTCTTGATCTCATTCAAATTTGAACAATATTCTCACACCTAAAACACTTTAGGGCAGGTGCACTAATATTATAGTGCCTTTGTTGCAACATGTGCATAAAATATGGCATAGTACAGTCTGCACATGACAAAAACACAGTGGGCAGACAGAGTTAATCATGCAGGGCACGTTGGGCTCTTCTGACTTACTGTTACGTCCCTAGCTGTTTGTGTTCCTGCTGTCTCTCTGTATTTTTCAGACACTCCAGCAGGGGCTTAATTGCTGGACCAGCCCTATAAAAGGGGTTGGTTGACGTCACTCCAGGGGGGCCGGCTCCTTTTTTGGTTCCTCGCAGAACGCCACCGCTGCCACGCTACGCTTCACTTTGTGCTCCGCTTTCCGCTCCCCGCTCTCGCCCACACTACAGTACGTCCCCACACTACGTCCCCACACTACGCCCCCACACTACGTCCAGGTCTCCAGCCCCTCTCAGAGTGAGAGTCTGGGAGAGAGGCCTGGAAATTGGGCGGCTTTGTTTTTGGCCTTCTGGCCTTCACTTGCTATTTGTTTAGAACATTGCTCTTTGCATTAATTTGTGTTCTAGTTTAATCATAACATTCAAATTTATTTTCAAATTTATCCACCGTTGTCTGCCGTATTTTGCCCTTGCTTTATTTAGCTTTGTTAGTTCCCTGACCCTAGCAGGGGGCATAACACTTATGCATATGCATGTGTGGAAAGGCTGTTAGAAAAGTGGGAGTTTTGAGCAAAATGATGGGAGACATACAAGGAGTGACTGATTACATATTGCATTGTGTGTATGAAAACTGTGACGGACAGGGCAGGTTTGTTTAGCTTTATAAGCAGGCGTAATGCAGATTGCAGTCAGAGGAGAAACTTCTAGAAACTATGGAATCATTAATGTTTTGAGCGCCTATTTTGGGCATTTGTATTGTGTTAAAAGGAACCCTTATTTCTGTTTGTCTTTTTGTATATTGCCATCTCTTCATCAATTCATCCAGTCTGTTATAACTGCACCACCACCATAATAACATGATGACATGCTATTAGCATTAGCATTTTCAGATTGCTTAAAGGGACACCAGGCAAGCCTGATGCTTTTTCTCTACAAAACTCCACCTCACTCGGTCTGAAGCTCTTTTCCTTTTCTTTGCATCTTCCGTCTAGCCTGGGTGTTCCCATGCTGCCTTGCGCGCGATTTGATTCACGCTGCTAAGGCAGCCTGGAGACCATGGAGCAAATTTTCGCCTGAGATAGGGAACCAATCACAGAACAGGTGGGAAAGCAAGACGATGATGAGCTATGCACAGACGCATTTGATAGACATCCGTGGCACCCAATAAACGAATCTGGGCATTTTTTTCAAATACGAGAAAATGAATGTTTGGTTCCCAGACCACGTCTCATTGAGAAGTGGTGGCGCTAGCCAGGCTATCTTCCGTCAAGGGCGCTGCTTCTTCGCTGGCTCTGCCATTATACACACGTTTGCAACAATTGCTAGCGTTTCGTTAGCCTGCCTCTGTGCTGTGGATGCAGGATGTAAACTGATCCTGCTTCGGTCGGCGGGTACAATACACTGAACTTGCAAGCAGGATATTCTTCCTACAGGCAGTAGGGGCGGGCGAGAGAGTCTTCATTCGCCCTGTAATGAGTCATTTAACCATATACCGACATACAAAGATGAGTAATTAACACAAAAACGTTGCCTGGTGTCCCTTTAACTTTCCATTTCATTTATGCCGCCTTCATGCCACATCGGATATTCGGAAATTCCGGCATGAGGCCAGTATTAATGTCGGTCAGCGGTTCCATGATTCCATTCAGTTATGCCTGTGATTGAATGATTATGTTCCATTGCAGGCACTCCATTTTACAGTGAAAGGGCGTGACTTCCGTTGATTATGGAATCAGCTACTGCTACAGGTTTAGTACATTCAGCGTAAAATGAAAAACCAGAACATGTGCTTTCTGTGAACTAGCCCAAGTGTAATTGCAACTGCTCCCTCTGACCATCCATATGAGTACATGGTCCTTTGTGTGTGTGTGTGTGTGTGTGTGTGTGTGTGTGTGTGCTTGCTCTTGGTTTCTGCTTTTAGATCTCTAAGACTTAATCATTGTTTCTGATGTGGATCGAAGAATCTTAGCTGGAGTTTTGTGTATTGATTGACCGAGTGGGACGGGTTGAGAGCTCAGACTAGCAGATATAACTGGAAATAATCAATTTCCTCTCCATTTGCAAGACTTCTCCATTTGTATAAATAAAGGTCAGACAATCAATGGGTGGCAATAGTGAAAGAAAAGCACCACAAGGTGTTACATTTTTAGATCAATCTGTTAACAATCACCCTTTTTTTAAACCCATTTATTTATGCTAATAATAGTCTATCAGCGTCCAGCACTTCCCTGTCAATGATGATCCCCTTGGGCTGCCAACTTAGTTGAATACTTAGCAATTATCTTATTGTAACGTTTTTTTTGTTGTAAATTCCTACTTTTTAACATAGTTAAACATATTTTCCTTCACGCTCAGAATTTCACACAGAATTCTCGGAGTTATGGAGCTTGTCTGACACAGGCTTTAAAGAGGCTGTTTGGCAGTTTTTGTGGTAACTTAAATTCACAAGTAAAAAAACCCCATTAATTTGCTGAAAACTATTTTGACACAGTTTGAAAAAGAATAATTCTCTGTACATCTTTAGCTTTAGTTGTGGAGTCCCCGGCCCCGACAGAAGGCTTTTACAGTTGGCGTCTGGTGGCATAAATAAAGAACAGTGGTCCAACCTCAGAGTTAGGACTCACTCTCTGTGACAGTCTGAGGTCAGCAGGGGGTCGGCGTCATGGAGACGCCCAGCCGGATGGAACTGAGTTGATGTTGGCCCCCTGCCGGAAAAGAGAAAAAAACATGACCCCCCTGCTCTCAATTAGGTCTCAGCACAGTCTGCAGTACACCTCCACTGGGCTGCCTGTCTCACAAAATTTGTGGCTAGCAACCGGATTCTGGTTGACAGGATGTTTGCATTTTGTCTTTAGTTATTAGGTTCTATCGGGTTATCCTGTCTGATAAGTCAAAAGGGCCCAGTGGTGCAAAGCCTATGGTGGAGTCTGAGCATATCTCATGGTCCCCTAACTTCATTATTTTCCTACCAATACCCATCAACAATGACTAAGCATCATTTCACCGTTCAATTACTTCTGATACTGTGAGAATGTGAATGTGGACATTTTTTTTTTATTCTTGTCATTTCTTAACCGGTTTTGTATCATGTGGTTTTGGTTTGCAGTTTGGAAATGTCTCAAATGAAAGTCTAAAATTGTTTTTTTTCCCCTTTTGTATGGAGACAGCAAGTTCTTTGACTGAGACAGTGGAAGCGCAACACATACTGTACCAAGCGAGGATCAGACACTGTTCCAGTTGTTACAGACCTCGTGTGTGCTGGTTTAGGGGTATTAAGAGACCTTTAAAAGATGGTAAAAGTCCTTGTTTGTTTTCATTCCCTCAGCTCTGTCAATTAAAATCGACTCGACATCATGGCACATGCTGCTAACTCTCTGCTATGCCGGCAGCCTTCACACTTTGAAGACTAATTTGCTACATTACCCTGCCTTTTAGATAAAACAACACCTGTGGTAAAGGTACCTACACTTTCCCCCTATCTCAACACTCCCTTGTTGTTAATTAGCGCCTTGTAGGAATGGTGGCAGAAACCTTCAACCTTCCTGACTCCCCCATGAAGAGGCAACCTGTGGTGGCAGTTGCTAATGGCAGTAGGGGAGAATTTTATTGTGTTGGTGTTTTTATCTCTTTCCAAACATCCGTTCTCTAAATAATCAATCCATTATAAAATGCCCTGGGCTAGCAGTAGGAAGGTCTCAACTGAGTATGTCTCTCTTCCGTAGTCATTGGTTTGATTTAATAAGACAAACACTGCTCTGAACGGACACAATCAGGCACAAACATTTGGAATGATAGGAAACAAATCATTTTGTGACATAAAATCAATATCCTTACATCACATGACTATTCACAATACATCCTAATCGTTCTATCATTCCTAAAATCTCTCAACTCAAAATTAATCAGAAAAATAAAACATATTGTAATGCAATGAAATCCTTCCTACTTTTCTGGAAACTCTGGACTAAGACTGCTGACAGTGGTCTGGTGCCCATAAGCCCTTGGTCAGCTACTGCTGATAATTCCGAAGGTGACATGTCAAAGCTGGCCTGATGACTCTGTGTTGGCTGCTGCCATTAGATAAGGTCCAGTACTCACAGCGCCATCCTGCTTGATGCTCTGGCTGTTTAAATGTGATTGATCCTAAGCCCAAACTCATAAGGGGACAAAGGGGATATACTGTATCGCTAATGGAAGCTCCTCAATATCAGCTTTAAGTTCATTGAGGTGACTTGCGAGAGTAATCATTTCTGTCTCAGCTGATGGTGTATAACTCTGGGAAATTTAGCACCGGATTTGTCTCTTAGCAATTTTCCATTTTGCCCCTGTAAATGTCAAAAGCTAGTCTTTCATAACTTGTGAGGTGCAACAACAGACTAGAAACAGCACACAAAGTCGGACAATTTATGTACCTGATAGCTAAATATAAGTGGTTGAATTTATTTAGATTTTTTTTTAAATTGTGTCACAGACATATTTTTACATGGTATGTGTGGTGCCCCACAACATTTGAGCAACATAAAAAGACCAGCCCAAGCATTGTGGCCCTGCCCAAACATAAACACAGGACTTGGAACAACAGTGGTCTGCAGTGAACTGAAGCTTTTGTGTCAGAGACTGTGCCCACACTGAAGATGCACGTGCCACACTCTGTGCTTAAGTGCACTCTTGCATCCATGTCTTTGCCCCTAGAGATCAGAAGGAAAAATGAAGCTACTGCACCCTGACAGGACCAATGGACTGTTAAATAAATTTCATCTCTGGAAAGCTTTTCATTTATTAACTTACCTGAAAGCAAAGCCATGCATTATCACAGACTTGGTTGTGATTCCTCAGCGTTTTGGGACTTCCCTTAGATATTGTTGAGTCTCTTTATCTTTGTCACAAACCTTCCTTTTTACCATCTAAGTCACAACGGAGGAAGCAGCTAGTTAATGGCAGTTTTAAATGGAGTTTTTGCATCTGGCTATAATTTGTCTGTCATACTGATTTAATTTTATGCAAAGGGAAGCTAATGTAAGCTGTCATTTCAAAACTTGATTGCTAATGTGGTGCATACACACACCATAGTAAATCAGGGTTTGATGTGCTGGGAAGAGGCTTATGAACAGTTGTCTGATACAAACCTCTCCTCGCTTGTGTTTCTTCTAAACATTTTATTATAAGCTATTCAAGAGCTGTGTGAACAACAAATAATTCTGTGCTACACACAATGACTGTGACCCCCTTGCCACATAAGACTGCACAGAGTGACATAAATGAAATGGACATTCACAGCTTTGACAGGAGACTTGTTAATGAATGATTTTTGGTGTTGCTTTGCTTGCCTGTTTGGTCTGCTGTGTGGGTTGCATTGCCATGCCTTGTCTACATTAGGTGTTGCTTTGCTTGCCTGTTTGGTCTGCTGTGTGGGTTGCATTGCCATGCCTTGTCTACATTAGGTGTTGCTGTAGTCCACACTCTCTTGGCCTCTATGACATGTGACTGCACAAGACATTTCGCTCCAATTAACAAACTGCTAGCATGTCCGTATTAATAGAACGTTGCAATGCCAACAAAGAGCTAAAAATACACAGAAATGGATAGTGTGTTAGAGATTCACAGACAGGACAAAAAGTAATGTAGTGCATTAAAACAAAATGATTCCTGAAAGGTCTACTTTTGGTCTCATGATGAATATTCACTACTGTATAAACAAAACAAAAAAAGAAAACAATACAACAGGCACTCAAATTATTACTATGCTTCCATGTTTCTCTCCATATTGAATGCTGGTCTCTTATATTGTCCATATTGAATGCTGGTCTCTAGACTTTATTCCTGCACTGTTGCACTGTTGGACTTATTTACACTACCACCATGACACACACCTCATAGAGCACCTTACCACTGCATACTGAAACACAGTGTCTGCCCTGTCACTGCAAGCGCCTCATGCTTATACATCCTTAGTACATTTATGGTGATCCTTGATTGGGTAGGGGAGAGCTGGGACGATTGAAACACGGGACGAATTAAACATTCCAGTTTTCTCCGAGTGTAATGATGATAGACAGACGTCCTTCGGTCGACAGACGTCCTTCGGTCAAAACATAGAGCATGTTAACCTCCTTCTATCAGCCAAATATTTTCCTGCTATGTTATTTTTATCACAGAGTTACAGGCGATAAACTAGTTTTGATGCGCAAAAGTAAACTTCATTAGCGGTTACATTTTTTCGATTATTAATGAGTGTTTTTCATTTAAAGGTTCGACTTAATGCTTATTCAGTAGACCATTTAGTGTTCTCCACAATCCCAGACTTTCATATTGCATGCTTGTTTACCTGGAAAGCAAAACAAGCTGTAGTGACATATGTCTGTTTATCTATCAATCGTCCCGAAACAAGTGTTTCAATCGTCCCAACCAGGCTGTAACTCCATGTATTTTAAGTAAATGCACAAATATCTGTGTTTAAACAATAATTTATGGAGGTGAGACATGGAAAAACAGTTTTAGGAAGATGAAAATACATTTGGGCCCACCAGGTAGGGGGTTGTGTTTTCCCATGTTATCCTATGGAGACTGACGGCCGGTGGGTCATTAAGCCTACTTATTTGGATGTGCAGTGGCCTAACCCACGTAAAAACCTACATGTAGTGAAACGACATTTTCAACAATAGAAACATGATATAAATGGGAAAGCTTACCGTTCAGCTATAAACATGGCAGAATCATCCACAGGGCATGATATTTCAAAAACCGCTTCATACGCTTCACGATGATGGCAATGAGTTGTTAACAGACATGCACTAAGACGTATAGCCCTGCAACGATCTATCTAAAATAACACCTTTTGGGAGTACCATTCATGATATGTAGTAAAATTTTGAAGTTGTGGGACGTTTATATGGCTTAAACTATATGTTATATTCATCACCTTATGTTGTTTCAACTGTCCCGACCAGGAGGGACGAATGAAACATTCCGCACGTCCCACTTTTACTGTAATAATTCCTGAACGGTTTTGTTCAAAGCTGAAAATGCATTTGCTTTGTAAATTATGTTTAATTAAAAAGTGTTTCAACTGTCCCGGCTCTCCCCTATCTTTTACTGTCCTTATTAGTCATGTGGATTTTTTGTTGTAGTGTATGTTGTGTGTGATGTCTTGACCTTGAATTTCCCCTTGGGGATAAAGTATCTATCTATCTATCTATCTATCTATCTGTCTATCTATCTATCTATCTATGTCTATTGGAATATCAGGAGGAAGGAGTCTAGCTCATCCCATACTTACATCTAGACAAGTACAAAGTAGCTGTGTTCAGCAGCCTCCCTTCCTGTGAGAGGGGAGATGGAATAAAGGGGACCAGCTCAACTCGGACCCTCCCTCCCTTCAGAGGCTCATAAAGCACGTAATGTTTTACGACTTTTGATACACAGTGACTCATAATGAGCCCGCTAATGACGGATCCATAAAGCCCAAGCGAGGGAAGACAGGCTCAAGGTCACCGGCCCACTGCGGCAGCACACCTGTGCTGCCAGCACACACACACTCACACCGGTTCACCTCTCTCCCTTCTTTCCTTCTCCCTGATGGAGGAATAAGACGTGCATGAGAGGTGACCTTTCTGAGGCAGGCCTTTTGTTTGGTCGTGCGTACAAAGCGACACAAACACAAATGACAAAGTCTCACAGCAGGGATTTGCATCCCTCCTCCCCGTGAAGGCATATTGGTGTTTCGACAAAGAAAGCTGGCGGTCCGGACTAATGACCTTTTTGACGCAGCGAGTCAATGAATCATGCCAAACCCACGTCTACAGCGTGGTCGATCTTTTGGCCTCTTGCTGGCTGCAGAATCCTTCACAGCGTGTGAAGATTTATACTTTCTCTCCACCTTACAGACTGTAAGCAAATGTGAAAAATGAAATCTGACAGTGAAACCTGACTAGTGAAAATCCCCCCAAGCACTACAGTAAAAATAATCAATATTGCCATATAACATTAACATACAACATATAACCATATAACAGTGGTTCTCAAACTTTTTATGTCATTCCCCACTTTGGAGGTGGGGAATTTTGAAGCCCCACCTGACCACATTACCCCGGCAAAATGGTCACGTTAAAATATTATTTTCATAATTTCCTGTCTCAATTTGCTGAATCTAATTTGCCATTATAATCCATACGTCTGTCTGTTTATGACTCCTATGTTTGTGTGTGGCCTTGTCAAAAAAGAAAGGCATTAAAGATAGGCATAAAGAAAACAAATTTCTTCCTGTTCATCGCGTCCCACCTGTCATGTTTCTATTCCCAACTAGTGGGGCCTGCCCACAATTTGAGAACTATTGCCATATAACATTCAAATCCATCTATAAAAACATAAGCTGTTTTAGTTATGCTTGTATTGCACGCAGTTGAGGCATCATATTACACAGTTATTGCCATGTACTGTAACTACACTGTTTAAACAAAGTGAGGAAACGTATTGAACATTTATGAGTAACAGTCTGTTGATAGTTTGTTCTTTCACTAACTAAGGTAAGGATTTCTAAAAATATCATACTCAACTGGTGACAGCTGGTTTCCCATGGCAGTAGCAGGCAACAGTCTAGAATATTAGTGAATTAAACAACAATGTGTCAGTGCTGAAATAGGCACTGTTATGTTTTTTTTTATCAAGGCTACATGTGGCTTATATGGCTGAGTCCTTTTGTTGTTCTGGCAGAAGTTTCATGGTGAAATATGTACTTATTAAGACTTCATGGAACAAGCTGCAGAGCACATTACACTTTTAAGTACTGCTGAGGGGGAGAAAAACACAATGTGAGAGAACAAAAAAAAAAACATCAGCAGATTTTTGCGGTGGGGGGGGGGGGGGGCTTTCTCAGGGACCACACATAAAATTAGTCATAGCCTACTGTGGCGTCGCCTCACAGAAAAACACTGTGCCACGAAATTGTAATACATGGTTAATGACCTGCCGTGATCCACACACGGGCAATTTCCAAACAACTGCAGAGCCTTGCACTACTGTGTTCCATTTACATTTCAATCGCTATTTCCTCTGGGTAATGGCTCGCAGAGCAGGCGGTGGGAGGAGCCAGCGTCTTCCCATTGACAGCGCCGCCGACTTGAATCAGAGGTCCTTAGCCGCCAAAACAGTTTCCCTTTGTTGCTTTGGTCGGCCCCTCGCAGAAGCACTGATGTGTGTGGAAGCTCTGTTTTTTCGCTACTCCAGGGATTTGACGCTCCTGTGCAATTTCATATCAGTGTGGTGCTTGTGGTGAATACTCATTTATTTCACAAGCTTGCTGTTCAGAAATAGTTTTAAGATATTTGTTTTCAATCGCATCAACTCTCCACACTCTCCATACATTGTTATGAGTGTGGATTGCTAACACAATTAGAACACAGTTATTAGTCCCGTGTTGATGCATCTTGCTGTACCCAGCAAGGGACACTTGTAAATGTACAAGGTGTTTGCTTGCACCGTCGTTCACACTGACATGCAGGTTCTGTCTGTGTGGAAATGAAATTCAATGGTTAAAGCAGAGCATCTTTGTCTGTAATAGTTGGCTTGCATACCAACCTTGGCTAGCAGGCTTTGTTGAGCCACACATGCAGCTCTTACATGTATGTAGGCTGCACTAATGCACACTGACATAAATAGGTCTCACACATTTGGCAAAGCTTGGTAAAGATATATTTGCCTGAGTTGAAATAAAACATCCATTTGCTCTCTCTGTCTGTCTCTCTCCCTCCCTCTCTGTCTCACCAAACACACAGACTATACACAAGCTTTCTCCCCCTCTCTCTCCCTGACTGCTCTCTCTCTCTGTGTCTCATCTCCGGTGGTGTTGGTTTAATGTTTTGTCATGTGTTCATGCACAGGCAGAAACCCACAGGTCTGGTCTCTCTCTCTCTTTCTCTCTCTCTCTCACACACATACACACACACACATGCCGTGTTGCATCATGTTTCACTGAGCAGCCATAGCTGATGACGTGTGCCGGCCCTCGACCTGGTATGTCTGTTAGGAAGCGACGAGGGCAGGTCAGCTGCTGCTGGTGCCCCATGATGCTCCTCTCTTCTGTCAATACTGTAATATCAAGGAGCAGCTTGGCTGAAATATAGTAGAGATAGTTTGGCCCAGGAAGGATGCAATCAATGGGCCCTCTGGCATGTTTTCCAGTAATATGCATCGGTAACATGACAGAAATGATTGGTTAATCATAATGATTTTTCCCTCCTCCATCTGGGCACTTTGGCGTGTGTCAGGCATATTATAGGAGCTTATTATATTGACCCTTAAAATGGGCTACTTGATCATTGTAGTTTATCTGCTACTTCCAAGTCCCGTAAAACAGCCATAGTAAGCATTGACAATTTTAATGATCTGCAAACAGATCAGACTCCCCGACAAGTCAGTGCAAATCAATGCAACTATTCACTCACTCCTGAAGTATTATTTTGGCAATGTAAGCAAACTGCAAGGCTGTTTATATTTTAAAGCCCGCAGCACAATTCCACCTCTAAATTGTACTACAAGAATTGGTATCATTTCAATCACTACAATTTCTTGTATCAAACATTTGTTTTCATTCAAACAGATTTTCAGTCAGCCAAAATATCAGCCGGTCCAATCACAACCATTTTTCTGATGTGGGCTTTATACCTTATTTGATGACAGAGGAGCACCGTTGAAGCACTTTTGTAAACAACCAATGGCTACTATCAAACAACCTGGGCAGTGTATTTTCTTTTAAAGAATTTCAAAGTAACTACATTTAAAGTCTTCAGTGACAGAATACGGTAACACTTTATTTTAATGTGTCGCTGTTACAGTGTACTTACCTAATTAGGTACAGTGGTACAACCTGTGTAACAACATGTACTATCAGGTACTATCATTGTACTTGCATAATGTATTTGTGAGTACCTACATATAGTTGTTACATTGTAATACTGAGTGCTTTTACAAAACTTTGCCAATTTGCCTAAATTTTCATCAGAAGCAAAGAGCTGACCTGAGACCTGCTGGATGGGGTAAATCGGGTCATGATAGATTTGATATACAAAGCATGCTTAGCTCCAGTCAAGGCCTCATTGTCTTCAGTGTACATATAACAGCTGTGCTGCTACAACCTTGTTACTCTTTGATACAGTGGAATAAACTGGAACAGGTCTTGTCTTGGAACAGGTCTACTAATTCACATGTACTGTGTGGTGTAACAGCAGACACGTTTCAACACATCAATTACAGGATGCATAACATCATTGACAGGATGTATATATGTAGATGTAAGTACTTAACTGGTACACTTTATTTTAATGGGTTTATTCCACTGTATCAAAAGAGTAATAAATGTGTACCAACACAGTTGATACATGTACTACAGTATGTAGGGTAATGGCAGACATGTTCCAAGACACCAATGACACAACATACATGTAATATGTCATTGTAAGTACTTAACTGGTACACTTAATTTTAATGGGTTTATGCCACTGTATCAAAGAGCAATAAGTGTGTACCAACACAGTTGATATATGTACTATGTAGTGAATTAGTAGACCTGTTCCAAGACATCGAAGACATAACATACATGTCATATGTACATGTAAGTAATTAACTGGTACACTTAATAGGTTTATTCCACTGTATCAAAGAGTAACAAGGTTGTAGCAGCACAGCTGTTACATGTACTGAAGACAATGAGGCCTTGACTGGAGCTAAGAATGCTTTGTATATCAAATCTATCATGACCAGATTTACCCCATCCAGCAGGTCTCAGGTCAGCTCTTTGCCTCTGATGAAAATGTAGGCAAATTGGCAACGTTTTGTAAAAGCACTAAGTATTACAATGTAACAACTATATGTAGGTACCCACAAATACATAATGCAAGTACAATGATAGTACCTGATAGTACATGTTGTTACACAGGTTGTACCACTGTACCTAATTAGGTAGGTACACTGTAACAGCGACACATTAAAATAAAGTGTTACCCAGAATACATGTATTTTCTGAACTTGCAATAGGATTGGGTAAACCTTTTAATGTAGAAACTTAAAGGCATCCTATGCAAGTTTTTTTCCTGAATATAACAGCTTCAACAGAGAGTTATTTTGATGGTAAACAAACTTCGCAAGAATAGCGCGCCCTCTGCACCCCTAGCGTAGCCAGCTTCAGTGAGCCAGCCTTGCAAGTTGCTTGCCAACATCCCAGAATCATGGCAATTGTGCAATAGCCTATTATTTATATTAAATTGTGTAATAGTGTAATATTGTGTAATATAAGACATGGCTCTTCAGCAATTATCTTTGCCGGTTTGTAAACAAATCCATATGTATCGTGTCTAGGAGGAAGGGTGCTAGCCAGAGTGGTATTTACGACCGTTATGTAAAATGCATACTAGCAACTGGGAACCAAATAGCACAACAAACCCTAAACCACATTGGTAAGTTACATTACCCATTAGTAAAATAAATCGAAAATGAACTAATAGGGTGCAGATGCCGTTAACCAGACTAGGCCAAGCGTGTTCTCAAAAAAGCTTCCCTCTCTCAAATAACAGTCACCTTCAGGAACGTGTAAGTGTGATGAACTGGTTTGTGCTAATTGGCTAAACATTTCACACATTCAAGTTCACCTTTGAAATCTACTGCAATTAATTTAGTAACAAATCTAACTATCAACTGTCTATTCATTAACTGTTTTCTGCAGCATACTGTAGATAGTACTATATGGTTACTATAAGGAACATGTGTGTAATAAATTGTTTCTCCATATTCTAAAAACAACACGCTTCCCTTCTAGGCAGAAAAAAATCCATACAACTGAGGTTTGGATGGTTGCCCAGTATAGTTCCAGGAAAACCGTGGACTGGAATTTTCAAGCCCATCTGTATACAGATCTGACGTCCATGTTAAAAAGATGCATGAATGAAACATTTGCCATTGCTGATAGCCCACAGGGTAAATCCGCTGTCATTTACATCAGTGAGCTGCCGAAACAGACAAAGCAAACACATCCTGGCAGGGATGAAAGTGCTTTTGTAGCTGAGGCTGCAGAGCACTTCATGGTTTAAGGGTCTGTTCTACCGAGCATTCAGAGCCCTGATCTAAACCCTCACATGAATAGAAAGATCCAGATACTCGTTACTGCTGTTCACACACACATGCACACACAAGCGCACACACACACATACATGCATGCACACATGCACACACACACACACACACACACACACACACACACACACACACACACACACACACACACACACACACGTAAAACAAATATGAACACACACAAAGATGGATGCTTTTGTTTGGGTAGACATGATCCAGAGAATGTTTTGAGTTATAATGCAAAAGTACACAAGACACAGCATGACCTGTATCATTTCTTAAAACAGACGCTTTCTATATAAATGGTGGCCTTTTTAATAAACACCCACAGACATACACTCAAGGTCAAACACAAAAGATACATAAGATACAAGCGCATACACATATACTGTATATACACTATATGTGTATGCGCTTTCTCTCTCTCTCACACACACCACACACACACACACACACACACACACACACACACACACACACACACACTTTCCAACACATACTGTGCTGTATATATAAACACACACACATTTAAAGTCTCAAACAAACATATGATTTTTATATGATATGAAACATTGAATTGCCTTATCTTGTTCACACATGGGCATGCTATATTTTATCTTGTTCACACATGGGCATGCTATATTTTATTTTGTGGAAAATAATAAAAACCGGTGCACAGACACAAACACACATTCATCTGTCCATCACAAGATGTTGTATATTACAGGAGTGTCTGTATTTAGGATGAAAATGATGAACAGAGGATGGCTTTGTGTGTTTAAATAAAGCACATATGAACAGCAAGCCAATCATTTGAAGACCCTTTTCATTATTCTAGCGATGGGTTTCTACAATAGGAACCACCATTAGTATTGAGTATTGCAGTGGTACCCTGGCACAATATAAAGAATACAGAAGAGAGAAGTGGCCTTTGATCTAACACTCTCATTTGTGTCTACTGGCCCTTTCAAGACTGATTGAGATTTTTTTTGGAAAAGATGATGGGAACAGTTCTGTTGGGGACTAGTAACAGCGCCATGAAAATCGTCCGTGTCTGTATTTTTTTCTTCATAAAACCAGAGCAATTATTTTTTTAAAGAAAAAAGAAATGTTTCTTAAAACATTTGTGATATTATTGATAAAATCATATTTGTTTGAATCCTCCTCAAACCACTTGATGGGCAGAAAGGGCAGTATCTCCATAATGTATCAGTAAAAAGATTCATTGTATTCAGAGCGTGGGGTCTTGTCAGACACTGTTTATGTTCACAAGTCAAATGCACACTCTCTCTAATCACAGATCTGCTTACCCCATCACATGCAACATTTGTGCATTCCATTTGTGGCTTTTAGCTGAACAAAATATCCCTGAGATATTTAGCCCCATGACTTCTAATCTTACCACCTCTTTATTAAATATGCATGATGCGATTCACGGCTTTAGGGATGCCAGATCACAGCTTTCGTCTGCTCTTCAAAATTAAAACTTGCCATCATGAACTGGCAAGTTTGTAAGACCGGATTTGCATACACATTGGTTATGATACTTGAACAAACTAATTACAGTTAACTGTTTACCAATAGATTTGTTTGAATTTTACAACTTTTTGGATTGTCTTTTTTATGTTGGTCATAATTAATTTTGTGTTTTGTGTAAGGACAAGAAAAAAATTCCTAATTTGAGTCCAATAAATGACCATAACATAACTAATTTACATGGACATGTATGCTCCCACTACAAACTTCACCTTCTGTGATTTTATCTACATGAAGCAAGATAGTGTATACAGGTGCATCTCAAAAAATTTGAATATTGTGGAAAAGTCCATGGCCCTGCCCAGACTGAGAGATTAAAGACTCAGGAAACCATTGCCGGTGGTTTGACCTAATTAGCTGATTAGAGGTCCTCTCAGGCTGACATATCTGTATTTTAAATTCTTTATTCTAATATTTTGATATACTGGATTTTGGATTTTCATGAGCTGTAAACCGTAATCATCAAGATTAGAATAATCAAGATTAAAACAAAAAAAAGCTTGAAATATTTCACTTCATGTCATGAATCTGTATTATATGAAATTATATGAAATTATACTGAAAAAAGATGTACCTGTACAGTAAATTGCATCAAGTTGAAGACCTTTGAGACACCTTACAGCTGTCTGTGAATAACACACTCTCTGGGTATAGTGCTGATTAAAGGAAGGTTCGAATTACGGCACCACAATGTCTGAAGCCTTCAAAAAATGTCCCCTTGGCGCTGGTAAAGCTTAAACTAACATGGACCAAGGCACCCTCTGTCTCAATCAATGACTCCTCAGCTTAATTGTTGGGAAAGCTTTGCAGCATCGCACGCAGGTGGAAATCCATTGCCTCTGACACAATCCAGATATGGATATCCCTCAAGTACCTATCACCCCGAGGCAACAGCAAAAGGAATCTAGTAGCTGTGGTTTCCTTCAGTCAGTAAATGGATTTTTGACCATCGTCCGTAGCCACATGTTCAAAAATTAATAAAATAGGACTGAATAGGCCCCAGCCGTGGTGCAACTGACTGGGGCACCTGCACTGTATGCCGGCGACCCGGGTTCGATTCCCGCCCCGCGGTCCTTTCCGGATCCCACCCCGACTCTCTCTCCCACTCACTTCCTGTCAGTCTCCACTATCCTATCCACAATAAAGGCATAAAAGCCCCCCCCCCCCCAAAAAAAAATAGGACTGAATTACATTGCCTTTTACACTTTGGCGTGTTTGACTATTCATAATTTAGCAGTTGCAATTTTGAAACATAGCGCTTTGTTAGGAGGAGTCAAAATAGTGGCAGATTTTGATTGCGATGAAATTGCGATGTATATTTCAGCACTTGTCCTTGTTAAACAATAGCTTTGCTAACATAAAAGGAGTTATCCATCTGAAAGATTCTTTTTGTTTTCTTCCTTTTTCTTTAATCTAAGTTTTAAAGTGCCTCATCAAAATTGCATGATCTGCTGTCCTCTTGTCTTTGGTTGATGGCTTTGAAGTCTGCTGGCACATCTAGTACCTGAATCTTATGTATTTTTTATTTTTCCCAAACCTTGATTTTTCTCAGAAGGTTTTAGGTCAGTTTGGACTGGACAGTTTTTATTTAACTTTAGTCAAGAAATGTCTTTGTCTTCACTAACGTTAAAAATGTATATATATATATATATATAGAGAGAGAGAGAGAGAGAGAGAGAGAGAGATAGATAGATAGATAGATAGATAGATAGGTCATAGATACTTCAAAAACTGTACTTTATATTCACTGGCTGATCAACTGTCCAATAGGCATTAGTTTTGCCACACACTTGTTGAATAAACATGTCTAAACATGGAATATGAATACATAACCATTTTAGGAGCCACCTGGCCAACATTTTCACACCTTCTCTGATATCACAGTAAGTAAACTAGTGGTGGGACAGAGAGAATATATTATGAGGGAAAGTGTTCAGGGAGTCCATGGGGTGGTGGTGGTGGTGGGGGGGGTCCTTGCCTTGGCTACGTGTAGACCTCAAAGCTCAGAGGGTCATTAATTAAATGCATGCACTCCACGGAAGTGCCCGCCTGCCATGTAATAAAACAAGTTTATGGCACATTGGTGTCTGGCCTCTTTTTCCTCTTTTCATCAGCCTGACAGAGTGCACTTCCCTGGGACCGAGCGTAACTCTTCACCCAAAGACAGCTCTGGGGATTACAAGTGTGAGACGAAGAAGAAAAGGCTGGAAAGCAATGAGTCGCGTTTCCAAAGTCATAATGGCAGATACCAATCTCTTTCTCTCTCTCTAACCAGACTCTCTGTCTCTCTCTGTCTCTCTGTCTCTCTGTCTCTCTCTCTCTCTCTCTCTCTCATGGATGTCCTATAGAGCCGGGGAAATTAGCCTGCGTGGCCAGGATCGGATGGCCCAGACCCGGCCTGCAGCTACCTGATCCTGGGCTCTCTCTGGAGGCCCAGGCGCCTCTTCCTCATTAGCAGGCTGAGGAGACGCTCTGGATGGCTGGGACTGCTGATTACCCAACTCTGACTGCGGCTGCAATGCTCTGCTATTCTCATTCCAAATGGCACATCTCTCTCTCTTATCTCTTTCTTTCCTTCTCTCTCTCTTTTCCTCTATCTCTCTTGCTCCTTTCACCCCCTGAACATGCTTAACTCCTCTCCACTCTCTCTAATTTTCTATGTTCTCTCCCTCTCTTTTTAAAACATCTCTTTCTCTTCCCCCCCCTCTCTCTCTCTCTCTTGGCTCCTCTCTTTCTCTGTGTGAGCATGATTTTCTATTATCCATTATCTCTATCCCTCTCTTTTCTTCCTTTCTCTCATTTTCACATCTTGCTCTTAAAATATCTTTTCATCTCTACACAACTTTCTTCCTAATCATCTCAACAAAGTAACCACCTCTCTTTTTTCCTCTTTCAAATTTCTCTCTATCAGTTTATCCCTGTCTCTCTCTCCAAACCCATGACTCATGGGTGTCACTAGACCCCTTTAACTGGGGCACATGCCCCAGTACTAAACTGCTGTAGTAAATAAGTTTAGGTTTTTAACTAGCTCCTGTTGCCTATTTGGCAGCAAAATATTATTATTATTATCCCTAGATTTGGACTGTGCCCCACTAGTTGTTGGTCTAAGTGACGCAACTGCCGTGACTCTTCTTCATTTATCACTTTCTCCCTGTTTATCTACCTCTGTGACTTTAACATCCATTCACCATCCTGTTCTGTTGTTTGTTGCATCACACAGGAACAATAACGTTGCCACGGTGAACAGAGAGCAGGAGCACTGGAATTCCCAACGGTCACAACAGAGCCGCCGCCATGTCCTGGAAATCCTATTGGTGGGATGCCAGTGCCATAGCACTCCATTTATTAGCACTACGGCGAGACACAGGTGTTGCTTTTAGATTACATTGTGCGCTCACATGAGCCGGGAAATGGTGGTAATCAGGTTAGTGGAATATAAAGATATGGCTGTCCTCTTCATGAAATTACATCCACTGCACACACTCAGCGCCACTTATCCTTTAGTTGATCCGACGACTACTGTCTGTTCCTCTAACTGAGCAGGGGTGGGGGGCTGTTTGTAGTTGCAGCTAGCTATTATCAGTCTGATTATGTCTGTTATACATCCCCATCCTGGTCCAGGGTCTGCTTCTGGGGAAACTCTGCCTGGCTGTAAATACATTTAGCCAAGGATTCAGTCAGGAAGCGTCTGTCATTTATTCCAAATCTGTCTATGATCCCCGGAGCACCTGCCATCTCTCTGGTTATCTGTACTGTATGAAAAGACCCCAGAGCACATGTTAGCTGAGCTTATAGTGGGCTCTCCCAACACAGGTAATGAAGAGATACATGGAAGGAAGCGACGTAAAGCCCACACTCTGACAAGATATAGGCTGCGTCTCAAACTGCCTACTTGCACACTTCAAATACCTAGTTTAAGTATATAGTGCATATATTAGGACAATACTAACCATCGAAAAGTGGGCACAATGCAAGTAAGTCCTCAGTGCACACTAGCATACTTTGTGCCTGGTGTGCATGTGGAGAATGGGCAATCAATCTGAAAAATGAAAGGGGCTTAATTGTGTCATTGCATATTAAGTCAAACCTGAGGACAATTTACCCCTGACACGCGCATTTCTCATCCATTCTACCCGCATTCACATGTGGAATTAAAATATTGATGTTTGCCATAAGCTGTTTCTCAAGGCTACACACATGGCTTTGCAGTCGTAATGAGTCATTCAGTGTGGAAGCACACAACTTAACTGCCATGCGGTAGGCACTAGGCAGACATTGCGCAGACACTGTTCTTCAAAAACAGAATAATGTCTCAGATTGCATACACGCCCTACATCATGTACATAAAGATACTAACGCTATCACCAAGTGATGCGAAATATGACTGCTGCAAATGTTTGACATCTTGCTGCACTGCGCGTTGTGTGTGCGTATGTGTGTGTGTCTTTCTGCTCAGATAATCTTGTATAAGCACACAGGCTCAGCACATGCTCCACTGATGGTAGAGGAACAGAAGGAAGAGTCCCTATGGTATTTCAATAGGTGACCAAGACAAGAGCCTTCTGGCATTTGTTGCTTCCAGGAAGCATCATGGAGTTCACTTGACTCATCCTGCATATACATACGTACAGCACAGACACTTGAGGAAGCTCACGTGCACAACCAGTGCGGTATGGCTTCGAGGAGAGAGGCACCATGCTGTGTCTGGCATACATCTGTCACAATGTGGCCCTTCTGTCTCAGATTTCTCTGGAGGCTTCTTTTGAAATCTCATAACTTTGATGTAACATCAGTATCAGGCTATCGTGAATGCTGTAAACACTGTCTCGGATGCCCATGCTAAAGACAAAAAAAAATGAAAAGACGAATTCTCTTAAAATAGCTGATACACTGTCATACTAATGCATATTTTGTTATCATGTGGGATTTACATACAGTGGTGATGGCGTTGATGAGAAAATCAGGAGTATGGGTGTCTGAATGAACCGACTAACGACTTTGTTTTCAGATCTTACTCATAAATGTAAGGCCTCAGCTCTTTATGTCTAAAGGAGAAGAAGCCTTTCCCAATGGAAGAAAACCACTAGCCTTGAACTCAATCAGAGACCCTGTCAGTTAAAACCAAACAAGGCATTGATTTTAGAGGAATGCGTTTTAACCTCAGAAGAATGGAGGTCCTGAGTTATGCCTCAACAATAGGCTATTACGGATGACACAACCTTTTCCTTTCCTCCGTGGGCAACACATTTTGATGACCTTGGTTACCCACTGACCACTCTGCCTTAGCTGTTCGTTTTAGTACTCTTTTCGTTGAGTGCTCCACGTTATTACCCATCTCATTCCTTCATCTCTGCATGGCTTAACTTGGCTAAAGCACAAAAAGATATTGCTGCAATTTCGAGCATTTCCTGCAAAAGCTTGCCTGTGGATCCGTCAGTGGGTCTGCATGTCTGCGGTGTATCATTCCTTACCTCTAGCAATCATGTATGAGGACATGGATTTACATGTACAACACAGACATTCAATCCTTCATGCACACCATGTTCCTGAAGACAAGAAAGCACTTAGACAGATACACACATACCACAGAATACAACAAACAACACAACAATAACAACACAATACAGTAAAAGGCAGATGCAGAAAGAGGAACATTATGGTAGTTTTGGTGTAGAAGCCCCTGTGGAACTTTGGATGTGTTACAATAGTGGAGGGTGTCTTGGCCTACAGAGGTCGTTTGGAGGTGAAACATTTGCCTCCTCAGTGGTCTGATTGAATCAGCTCTGCTCCCCTTCTCCCCAATCCAAGGTACTGAAATGAGTGTCTGTCCTTAGAGGATTTCTGCCAGAAAACATACTGAAGAATTGGGAAGAGGCCTCCTTGACAAACAAACACCTGAAAATCTGTGAAGGTATGCGATAGATAAAAAAATGTAGTTATGCAGAACAAAGATCTGCATGCTTCAGTGGGGAAAATAAAGGATTGCTGCCACCAGAAATTACTTTCGATTTTGAAGAATTAAACAGAGAGACTCAGATATTTCTGACATTTTTTTTCTGCCAAGCAAGTAATGTATTACCTTCAACTTCAAGCTCCCCGTCTGATGAGTTGAAAGAACAAAGAATGTCAATTACACACCTGAGGAACTACCATCCACCAATCAGTAAACACTAATTAAATGCAATGAGACTCCTGAAGAATCCAAATTGAACAAAAATGAAGCTTCGAAGAAAAGGGAGATTGACGGAGTATGCATTCAAACACGCACACCGAAATGATACACGGCCACAAAGTAATCTCTGCAGAATTTAATTTAACTCCATTAATTTTTGTCATTACACCACAAAATGGCCAGTTATTACCGTATAAGCATCTCTGCTTTTCCATTTGGGCTCACCAAATGTCATGCACCTGTAACACAATTACTGATTGCAAGACCCGCCCTCCACAATAAGGGAAAAAGTCAATGGAATGACACCTTAACAGGTTATATATGAAATAGCAATATCTTGATTTTTATGTATAAAACTTTATATCGAAGTCCACATGCATTGACTGTATAGGGCAACTTTTTTTTATTACGGATGCTATGCTCCCGTTCTTTTGAAAACACACACACACACACACACACACACAACACACAAACACGCACGCACTCACACACACACACACACACAATCAGTCCCTTTGGTCTTCTTCTGTTCTGACGTGTTTCTCATCAGGAGGCACAAGGTCAGGAGAAATGTGCTCCATCTCACATCCGAGGGGGCAGTGGAGGCGATGGCCACAGGCGGATGGATGGCCTGGCTCCTTTCTCAGAGACTCCAGTGTAAATAAAACAGTTAGATCTTGCTCCAGGTGCTCTCTCCTCAAAACAATGGGGTATCATATGAGGGCAATACACCTTTCCACTCTGACTGTGTTTATATAGAAGCATTGTGATAACATGACTTTGTATACACGCACTGAGAGCGGCGGGGGTGGGTGGGGGGGTGGGGGGTGTCATAGGTGCATTTCAACACACCTCCTCTCCTACTCACGTTTGGGGCACGCGGCTTTTCTTCTTTATTTGCTTTTTTGCATCTGTTGGTGGCAATGTCTCTCGCCTCTGCAAGAAAAGGAAAAAAAAAAATACAATACCGCCATCAGCTGCATAAAAAATGATGCAATACCAATGCAATATGAACAGATATGTACATGCGTGTGTGATTCAAGCGGGTGAACCGACTGTTTTCTCATTACACTGTTTTAGAATGAAGTGCTAAAACCCCAGTGCAGCAGGTCTCGACTCTGAAGGCTTCTGCCCTGGGGGAGGGCTCCTATCCAGATATGCCCCAGTGTTTTATTGTGCTGCTCACCGTTTCCATTAACAAATGCAATCAGAGTTTCTTTTCGGCACGTCGCAGCTTCTGATGGAATATATTCATGAGCGCTGAAAAATGAATGGGCCCCACTTATGTGATCACAGTAGGGTAAAAGCCCACAGCCCCGTTGCTGCATTTAGGGTTTTTTTTGGAAACGCCGCAACTCCCTCATGTGTGGTCCTTGAGGTTCAGAGACGAGCTGTCTCGGAATGCGCTCCACGCACAGGCCGCAAGAGGGAAGGTAGGGAAGGGGAGCGCGTGGCACGTCTCCCCAGGGGAACCTGAGGTGCCTTGGGCGTGGTGTGGTGCATGGCGGTGTAGAGTAAACTCTGTGTGTGCTCTGTGCAGCACATGTGCCGTGCGAGTGTGTGTGTGTGTGTGTTTGCTCTGAATGTGTGCCATGCTTGCTGCGGCTTAGAAGATAACTTATGATAAACTTTTTAATGTTTTTTTTTCTGCCCCTGGGGGATTGGTGCACTGCATCAGATACAGGAGTCAGGTGAGCAGCTGAGTGTATGGCGATGGGTAAGGAGTCATGTGTGCTGCTTTGTGAATGAGAGTTCTCATGTGAGAATCAGCGGGCTTAGAAAAGCAACAGTGGTTTATAGCCAATCTTTACGTTCATAGGGGCACTTACAACCACACTGAGACATTGAATGAATATATATTGTCTATGCCTATACCTACATGCATAAATGGATAATGTAATGTGGATATCATCTGAAGACACAGTCATATGCTAACTGCTTTACTTTTTTCTTTTTACCTTTCTTTCTACCCTTTTTCCCTCATCTATCTTCCTTTTGAATTTCATCCTTTTCTTGAGCCAAACTAAGCTCACATTAGTTGGGTTCTGCTTAAGATTTTCCCCGTTAGGAAATTTTCTCTGGCCACTTTTGCTATTTACTTAGGAGGTAAGAGCAGTGCTTTGACAGAATGTCAAAAGAAGCATTAATATAATTATTTAAATAAGTCAAATTGAACATTTGAAATTGAATTACAGGGGAACTCTGTGGTGTTGAGGAATTGTGAATGGTTGCATCACATGTGAACAGAGAGCTCCAAATTATGCCCTTGACCTGGAGCCCAAACTGAGTGGGAAGACCCTTTTAGAAGTGAGAATTGAATGATGTTTACCCTTAAATTGAAAGCACACATCAAAATGAAACCAGTGAGCCTCTGTGTGATGGTTATTGGTACTGAAAAACTCAGTCTTTTCATGTGAATCAGTTAGAGACAGAAAGGGCATAACATATTAATTAAACTATCCACTTTTCCAGCTTTACAATCTTTATTTTCTACTTTTATTAAAAAAAGGTATTTAGAATTGTCTCCTTTGCAACATTTACCATTGTGAAAGCAACGGCTTGATACTAAAATGTTACCTGACGTATTAGCACACAGTTTCCCTACACCACAAATAATTATCTCCCAACATTCACTCGCGCATTAAGTCATATTTCCTCTCTTCTCACCTCGGCTGTTTTTTCCATCTCTCTTGGTGAGCTCCTGAATTCATAATGGCCTGTGATTTACACCAGGGGCTGCTGACTTTCATATTCCCATAATTTATGTTTCGCTAATCTTCACGGAGGATGCTCATCAAGTACACACCTAGCATAGGCACGGCGGTTAAGAACCCTATTGGTATGTGTCCCCCGCACGACACTGCAGGGATCCGATCTCTCCCAAACTGCCAACGGGGTGTGTGTGTGTGTGTGTGTGCGCACATGAGCGTTCCAAGACCTTGGCCCATCTTGTCTCCTCTTCCCCCCTGATATTAGCGCACTGCCAGGGTTGGAGACGGGGTGGTGTGATGAGGGCACACCTTTAGGAGCACCCCCGCCCTTCCCTTCCTTGCGGTTCCCCTCTCTACAGATAGCTCTCAGTGGGCTCTGTTGGCTTGAGAGCATGGGCCACTGTTTTGGTGGACTCTCTTGTTTTCTCTCATGTAATTTGCACATCAGGGAAAAGTCTCCTGCTGTGATGAAAGGGAAATGATTCATAATTCATGCGGTTGTAAATGTAGGCACACGGGCTAATAGTCTATGTGGCATTATGTAATAAAATAGAGTGTAATGATATTTAAGAATATTTTATTGCCCATTATAGATGCCAAGCCTCACTAATGAGATCCAGACTTATTTCTATACATGGCTTGCCAAATCGACTCTTCTGGAGAACAGAATGGTCTGGCTTTGGACTGCTTTGAAAATGGAGTGCTTAATGCTGACTTAAAGCAGCCAAAAAAAGACTTAAAGCTCTCCAGAACATTATGGTTTTGAATAGCCAGTGAGTTCAAAATGTTATGCTTTTGTTCTACCCTGCTGAAAACCCCCTATTATATTTAAAGATGGGATGTTGTGTTCAGTGTTAACAGACACAGATCATCAGATACAGCTGGCTGCTATCTGCCTCAGAGATATTTTATTCGATTAACGTTATGGATGAAACAACTCCACAATATCTCGCCAGAAGATTAAAGGAGACATCTGGGTAAATATGAGAATGTGCGAGTCTAGAGGGCAAAAACACCTTCACATCCGATGCCACCAGAGGTACAGTAATTAAATTGCCCTCCCACCCCCCCACCCCCCACGCCCAAAGATGCAAACAATCCTTTTGTGATTCTACTGCAGTCTGCCCCTCTTGTCAGCTAGGCCATCTCCTCGGAGGCAGCACAAAGAGCATTATGCATGAGGCCCAGAAGGTCTTTGAGCATGCTCTATGCTGTCACCCTGCTCCTTGATGCAATGTCACCAATCCATCCTTTACCGATCATATTCAATGTGGTTAACTCACATCAAAGTAAAGCAATTAACATGTAATTACAAGGTGAGTCTGCAACTACACTGCAACAGCTGCTGCTTTCTCGATGAACAAAAACATTTAAAAAAAAAGTTTTAACCTCTGCTGGGTAAACTTCTGCTATATTCATACTGTAGGTGACGTTTAAGATTCTTTTGAAGCACCAAAGAAGGAACATGGAAATCCATCCCTCTCTGTGATATGTTCCTAAGCAAAAAAGAGGAAGAAAATTCATGCAGGAGACATGAATAGGCTATTCTGAAAGTATCGTGCATTCTGCAGATATGTCAAGATGGAGAGGGGAGGGGCAGGACACACAGTGCCACATAAATGGTGCTTTTTTTTTTTTAAAGTATATTTTTTTGGGCTTTTTATGCCTTTAATTATAGGACAGTGAAGATTGACAGGAAGTGAATGGGAGAGAGAGCAGAGGTGGGATCCGGAAAGGACCACGGGGCGGGAATCGAACCCGGGTCGCCGGCGCACGGTGCAGGTGCCCCAGCCAATTGCGCCACAGCTGGGGCCCATAAATGGTGCTTTCATTCCAACAGAGAATTCACTTAGATGGTTGTCCCTGATTAAAAAAGGAAAAAAAGAAAAGGAGTTACCACTGAGGGTGCACCATAGCAGCCTTTCAACACACACAGCCATTTATTTGTATACACAGGGAGCACTGTAGTCTGCACGGATTACACACACGTGGTGACCTGCACTAAATATGTAATATGTAATGTAATGGGTGAGCTCAAATCTGGCTTTACAATTTGTGTGGTTTTCAGCAAAAAACCCAGGGCTGTCACTTTGGATTCAAGAGGGAAGGGAAGGCAAAAGTGAGAGTTCAGACAAATATTGGTTTTGTGTCAAAAAGCCAATTGAAAGTTAGATGTGTTAATCTTCGAGCTAATGGCCGTCTTCAGAGTTCCTTAATATTCTCCCCCCATTCTCCTGCAACAGGGGGTATCTCCACAAGGTTAATTAGTTGCAGGTCTCTTGAGGTTCCTTAACCGATGTCAGCTTACGATAGCCAAGGTGCCACCATACAGGACTTCAGAAGAAGGTTAATGGGTGCTTGATATCTCCCTTACAGACCTTTGTGGCTTGTTGACTGGGGTGAAACTGAAGCCTTTAGAACTAACTGAAATCATAGCAATACAGTCAGATAACAAATGCTTTAGTTTAAACACTAGGGATCAGCAGACATAGTTGAAGAATTTCAGTGCTGTTGAAACTTTCTTGTATATTTTGGGCCATGAAAAGCACAGATTCCCACAAAACTGTAAAAGTTACAACTTTTGGGTAGGGTGTTGTCACTGTGTCTGTGCAGGCTCGAAGAATTGAATGTTCACTCTTCAAAAGCACAGAGCAGAGACTGCACTGGTCATTTGCTTCTTCAGAAAACAAACATTTACATTCCAATGTATTGCTGTCACATTTGAAATCGCACTCCACGCAAGGCGCATTTTCTGCACCTCCGGTGCACTCTTGATCACAGCAGTGGATGTCATGTGACTCCATGCCTCTCAGCGTGTGTCCTGCCTCCCAAACAGCGACCAGGTGGCATAGAAATTTCATGATTTATCACATCAATATCCCCCTAACCACCTTTCTGATTGCTTTGATACCTTTATTGACATTTCCCCCAGATCCTATGGACATGCATGGCCTGTGCATTTTTCATTTCTGCCCTGGGACAACATAGCTCGCAAATTCTAATCATAATAATAAAGATTCCTCCTAAAGCATTTGCTGGAGGTTTTTACATGGTGCCATTACCTTCAATGTTTATGCTTTGAGCATAGAAGGGGGGTGGGGGTTGTCCTCTCCACTTTATCTTTGGGGGCACCATGGTGATCCCTCCCCGCCCCCACCTCCTCGCACCACTGAAAGATGACAGGATTCCAGCAGCGGTCATGGAGGGAACTGAGAACAGGTTTATGACCACCATCCAAGCCAGACCCAACCAAACGAGCACTGGGAGATGAATCACACGGCAGAGGGAGAGAGAGAGAGCTGCAGAGTGGGGTTTAAAAAGTGACCCTGCTCTGCCAGGCGGTGGGGTGGCGCAGCAGGCTATCAGAGCACGAGCGGTGGCTTTGCCGCGTGACGGGCAGCTTCATATGCACTTCTAAGCAACCCTACACAAACACACACACACTCCTCACTCCCACTCTGCGTTCTGGTCTGTGGAGGGTGCAGAAGCAGCAGGTGTTGTGTTTTTGTGTAGAGCCCATACCTCTAATGTGGTGTGGTGCAGCAGAGCAGAGGGAATTTAAAAAGAAAAAGCCAGAGGCCTGCAGTATACAAAGTCACCCCAGGAAGTTACAGAAGAACAAGAGCACACCTTGTTTTCTTGATTCTATTCTAGAACACATCTGTAGGGTACTGATTTGGGGGTTCTGACTTGGAGCAATGAGCTGGATGATAGTGATTTTCAGTCAAATTCGCTATAGATTCTCTGCCAAGCTTATCATCAACGTTTGTGTTTGTTTGTTTGTGCGTGTGTGTAGAGCATTTCGTTCCCCCCTCAATTTTGTGTACAGGGTTTTCTGATTTCCCGTACATTGCCTGTAAACACAAATTAAATTATGCAGCTGTGTTGGAAGCCAATAAGACTCAAATCTCCACTGTTGCGTATGCAATATGATGACATATTCCAAGTTTGTGATACCTCTATCAGGGGTCTTAATAGTATCTTTTCTTTCATTTTAATTTTCCCTCTAGGCAGCAAGTTTGCTCTCTGTGCAACTAAGCTCTGAGATTCCCATGCTGTTGACTCAGCAGTTAAGTGTATTAATTTCCCTAGCTTGCAGAGTTATTTCATATTCCTCTGGATAGACAACAAGACCTTCTAGTGACTGCCTAATACCACACAAATCTGTGAGCAAACATATAATAAGATTGAATTTGAATCCATTGCTTTGATGTGGATAATGTTCTTTGTGACAAGACGTGCACAGCCCCTCTTGTGCAGCGAACAATGTGATATTACACTCATCATAGGCTCTCCGACGTCCATGAAGTAATGAAGTGCAACCTATCCATGAAAAGAAATTGAGTTTTTTTCTTCCCTTCTTACCTTTCAGAGTGAGTGCAGACACAGGGACATTGAAACAAATCTACTCAGCTTTAAGCTGAAGCACAGGATGAGCTTCATGGCGAAAGCTGGGCAGAGCCAAGCAGCCAATACAGAGCACCACGGAGGATAGAAAAGGCTTTGTCAGGGATACCCTTAGGCTGAGGACTTGTTTTGAGAGTCAGTCTGTGGGAGTAGGCAATTGGATTAGGGCTGTCTTCCTCCTGCACCATGCCATGCTAGCGAGGCTAGCTGATGAGGCGGGCACCTCCACACTCACTGTCAATGTTTCATTGACTTCTGAGGAAGGGGGTCCTTGGCTACAGGGTCCTGGGGTAAGGACTCACGCTGGCGCTGGAGGAGCGAGGTTAAACAAACTGATCAGAGGAAGTCCAGACACTGCCGGGTGGGAGAGCGGGCAAACCCCCGCCCGTATGGTGAACCCGCAGGGCTGCTACGCTAACCCCCCACAGGGGCCGAGAGCAAGACCACACAACACCATCATGAAAGATCTGTCACTCCAACATCCAGGGTGCACAGCGCCTGCTGAGGGGAAATTGATTGTTGTTTATAAAGGAAAAAGAGAAATAAAGGATAAACTCTAAGCTCTCATTCAGCCTTTGCCAGTGCTTTGTAGTAGAAGATGTTATGTATACACTGCTGAGTGAAGGATATCTAAGCTACTGACTACTACAATTAAAGGTTGCGTCAGCGATAGCGTGGATACGTCACTTCTGTTGATGTTCAAACAAAACAGAGAGCTACTTGCTACACTGTAAAATCCAATAAGTAAACCTTACTTAAAAAAACCATGGAAACCGATTGCCTTGAAAAATCAGACTAAAGTGGACTAGGATTCTAAAACTGAGCTTACAAGCAATTCCTTAGTGTAGTGTATTAACACTACAGCAAATTCCTCTTTAACCTACCTAGCTATTGCAAGTGAAGTGTACTTTAGTTTTCATTCATAAAACTCATGTTCTGAAGTTGAGGTAACTAATCAACCAATTCCTCATATCTGGAATATGTAGTAACAGTTACTTGAACAGCAAGTTAATCTTACTTGGTGAAACCATGGAAACCGATTGCCTTCAATTTAGCAAGTAAATATTACTCATATACACAAGTTTGAATAAAAATAGGCTCTATTCTAAAATAATGACATTTACAACTGCATCAGGTACAAATACGGCTTTGAATTATTTATTATTCTTGTAAAAACAACAAAATTGTGTTGTTTTAATAAAAATAAAAAAACATCTTAAAATGTCTTAAATGGCACAATTTAGCTGTAGCAACAATCTACATCTTCCCAACATTTTATAAAAATCTTTTTTAAAAGGCCTGAAACTAAAATATACACACTTTAAGTATCTCAGTAGCCTGTACCAAATAAAAATCAACACAGTAGTCTAACGTAAATTAACACAATACATGAAATATACTGTCTTCTTAAAGGGATATTCCACCATTTGGAGAATTACACTCATTTTCCACCTTTCCTTGAGTTAAACAATTGATTTTTACCTTTCTCTAGTTCATCCAGCCGTTCTCTGAGACTGGCGATACCACTTTTAGCTCCAGCCTAGCATAGATCATTGAATCGAATTAGTCCATTAGCATCTCGGCTGCTAGCATCACGTTTAAAAGTGACTAAGATTCCCAGTAATTTTCCTATTTAAAACTTGTCTCCTTTCAAGTAAGAAAGTGTAATAAGACCAATGGAAAATCAAATGTAGAGATTTTCTAGGCTGATTTGACATGGAACTATACTCTCATTCAGGCGTAATAATCCAGTCACTGACCGATTCGTCTGCTGCAGCTCAACTTTGTTGCTGGAAGTTAGCCTACAGGGACTATTTTCAGGTGCTTCATGATATCATTGTGCTGCTGTGCCCATGGTGTTCCTTGATTATTACGCTGGAATGAGAGTATAGTTCCATGTCAAATCAGCCTAGAAAATCGCCACGTTTAATTTTCCGTTGGTCTTATTACACTTTCTAACTTGAAAGGAGACAAGTTTTAAATAGGAAAATTCCTGGAAATCTTAGTCACTTTTAAACGTGATAAGCTAATGGTCTAGTCAGATTCAATGATCTATGCTAGGATGGAGCTAAAACTGGTATCGCCAGACTCGGAGAACGCCTGGATGAACTGGAGAAAGGTAAAAATCAATTGTTTAACTCAAGGGGAGGTGGAAAATGAGTGTAATTCCTCAAATGGTGGAATATCCCTTTAAACTTCTCTTAAAACTTAATCGGGCCACAAATTTATAGGGCCAAATTCTAAATGACTTACCACCACAGACTTAAAGGGGAATTCCGGTATGATATTGACCTAGTGTGTTGAAACATGATGCAGAATGTGAACGTATGTCTCATAGCTCATCTCGTTTGTCCCCTGCACTCCGAAATCTGGCACTAGTTAGCCGATGCTACCAACAGCTTTTTCAATGGGGTTGCCTCGGCATCGGCCTAGCCATGCAAATAAATCACTGTTTCACAGCATTTACGAGGCTCAAAATATCTCCACACTTCATTGGTAGACTTCCGAGGGCCCTGACATTTAAAACGAGACATTGAGAACTTGGAAAAAGCACTGGTAGTTTATTTACAAGACAATTTATACAGACAGTACCTTAAGAAAGTTTACCGTTCGCAGCCATCTTGAATTTAGTCACGATAAGTCGAGCGACGAGTACGAATGAACAGGTATGATAAGGGATCAGATTCCAAAAATTCCTTCCAGTAGCAGCAACTGGAATCCATGCATTTCCACAGAATTGAGTTTACCAATGAAGTGTTGTGATATTTTGAGCCTCATTAATGGTGTAAAACTGTGATTTATTTGCATGGCTAGACCGATGCCGAGGCACCCCCATTGAAAAAGCTGTTGGTAGCATCGGCTAGCTAGCGCCAGATTTCGGAGTGCAGGGTACAAGCCGAAATGAGCTATGAGACATACGTTCACACTCGGCATCATGTTTCAACACACTTTAAGTCAATATCACACCAGAATTCTCCTTTTAGTTTAGAACCATATAAGCTCAAAAAATAGAAAACATCTCAGCAGAAGATTTTTAAGACTTTGCCATTTTGGTGGTAGCTTGTTCTAACCCAAACAAGATGCAGAGTGCCTCAGGCAAACTTTTGAGACCATCCATTACCAGCCTCCCCTCAATGATGATGGCTGTAGACACTGGCTCCAGGTGGATAAGAGTTGGATCAACCGGTGTGTCATCATCAATGACCGTCAGCAGCCCAAAGGAGACTTGTGCCCACACGTCCTCACCATCAGTAACCTGTAAAACAAATAGAAACACAAAGACAACAGTTAAATATATGACTGATTAGTTATTAGCGTCCAAACTGTACCTTGCTGAAATATAAAATGAATTAACGGTAATGCTGCTGCAAGTAATCCAAGCTTTGTGTTGATCTCTTGAGGATGTCATCAGCATGAAATGATACAAAAGATTTAGAAACATACAAGCAATTTTCAGCATTGTATTACATCCATGGAAACTTACCACTGATTTATTTGCATGGCTAGGCCGATGCCCGAGGCACCCCCTCGGAAACCTGTTGGTAGCATCGGCTAATAGCGCCAGATTTCGGAGTGCAGGGGACAAGCCGAGATGAGCTATGAGACAAAAGTTCAAGGTATCATGTTTCAACACACTTTAGGTCAATATCATACAGAACTTCTCCTTTAAATGTTGAATACACACTAGTATGAAAATCACAGCCTTCATATGGGCATGGAATGTTAATTTCAAATGACTACGCACATGTGTGAAAAAATCTGCTTCAGTGCAGGGCTCCCCATATGACTAAAAAAGTGCATAAACAATCCATATGAAGACAAGGTATTGGTTGTTGCCGAATAAACCCGCCATGTCTTAGACGATAATGCTTAAATAACTGACCTCTTTTGTCTGCCGAAAAAATGCAATGCGTACATTTCCACTGCATGCTTACACTACCATCTTCTAAATTCGCAGCTAACCTTAACTTTGATTCTGTATTCACTACCTCCTGCTTTAAAATTCTAAATTAGCTGCCAACTTTGAATTGGACAGTAATTTACTAGTAGTTAAAGTTACACATTAATTTATCCTATAACTGTTAATGCAAAACATCTGTGGTGTGGTGGGGGGAAGGGGGTCCATCGATCTAACGTTAGCTCCTTTGAACCAAAAACATGCCTGGGCAAAATAAAAACAGTTCACCAACATGTATATCCTTACAGCTTACCAAAAAGTCTTCCGAAAGGAAAAGGTCTGATGTTTATTTTTTATCTTCTGAATGCTTTCAACAACGATTCTTCGGAAGAGCAAACTGAGAGGGCGAAAATTCAAATCACTCCAGCACAGTAACCTTAACGTCTTCCTTGCATGCTCCCACTTCTTCTTCTTCTTCTTCTTCCCTGCAGAAATACGCGCAAGGGCGCCTCCTAATGGTAGAAATTTGTCACTGTTGAGGTTACTTGTCTCAGACAAGTTGACCTCAGTCTTATTTTGAAGTAACATGCTTTTTTCAACATGGAAGTAACTGTTACTTTACTCTAATCATTAAAATGCACACATTTGTTGCTGAAAGTAAAGTATACAAGGTTAATGCAAGTTTACACAAGTGTTAGATTTTACAGTGTACTCCCTCCCCCTCCCTCCCGTGCAATTAAAACTCTTCTAAACACGCATGTCGTCGGTTATTGGTTTGCCTTTGAGTGGATTGTTGGTAGCAATTGTTTTTGTGTACAGATGTCGGAGCCTAGGCTGCCTACAGAGACACAGTGTTTTGACGGCCTGCTTATGGGGCAGACAGCTAGCGGATCGTTAGGAAAGATTAGACGAATGCGATCATTTATGTTTGGGCCTTTTTTGGGCCTGAAATCGCTGATACAACCTTTAAGTCAGTCCAAATGTCTGTGTGTGTGTGTGTGTGTGTGTGTGTGCATTTGTTAGACATAATACAATAATTTCAGGAGAAACTACATCCCAATAGTGACAAGTATGAGAAGTCACCTGCTCTCCAGAAAAACACAATTTTGTAATGCCCTGAACCACATGCCACAAGTTAAGTAAGCTTACAGATGCCAAAGTAAGGTTTCTGACATTCGTCATCCTTGAGTGTTTTGCTACTACATTACTGTGAGTATGCAGTGTTTGCTCTTTATATGTAAAATATAAGGCTTATGGACTGAAGATGACTCAAGAGATGACTGTATTTAATATTATATTTTCCCATGCATATATTTTTGATTCAGTGCATGAATAAGGTTGTAAAACAACTGGCTATTTTCTCTATGACTTTATAATATTACTATGAAGAGGTGATGTCTAAAGAAAATGGATGTAGGCCTACTACCAAAAGACCAGATACACTGAGCATAGGTATAAGAGGAAAACTACATGAACTCTCTTTTATAACGTGGGCGATCCATAACCCTTCCTTTGTCTCACCCAGGCCCCTTATGCTGACACTGACCAATTTGAGGCAAATTTCTCTTTCTCTCACACACACACACGCATGCACACACATAACCTCTCTCTCTCTCTCTCACACACACACACACACGCATGCACATACATAACCTCTCTCTCTCTCTCACACACACACGCATGCATGCACACACATAACCTCTCTCTCTCTCACACACACACACACACACATTCTCTCTCTCTCTCACACACACACTCTCTTACTCTTTCTGTCATAATCTCCTCCTTTATGATCACTTTGCCCTCTCTTCCTTTTGAAGATGTCAGGGTAATGAGAGCTTTAGAGGACTGGTTGAGTTGGTTATTTACTTATTCAGTGAAGCTCACTCTCGATTAGCTTGTGCCCCCTACACAGAGGTCTGAGGCATATGCCTGCATGTGTGCAAGGTCACAGGTGAGCAATGAGGATACGGAGCCATGTATATGTGTGCTAGCCATGAAAGCCTTTAGCTTTAAGCAATGTGTGTTCTCTTCTCTCCAGCTCCAATGATGTGTAGTGCTGTGCACCACACCAGCAGAAGTGTTCTTCTGACTATTATGTCACCAATTGTACCTCAACGGCAACACATTAGAAGTGTATGAGACCGCTGAGCCGATGTGCCTATGCCCCACATGTATTATGTGAGCCTTCAGAGCTTCAGCAGTCTCTTCAGTATGCGTCATGGCACATAAGACAATTTCCAGTTTGGTCAGTGCATTCTTTTTGCTGTAAGAACTCAACCTTTTACTATGTTGTCTATCTGCTTTTTTGTCTGAAGGGGAAGAGCAGAGGCTCTTCCATGAATTTTGAGTAACCTTCCGTCTTAGGAAGGTAGGCTCTCTATCAAAGGAATACTTTTGATTTCTTCACCCTCACCCACATTACTGAATTGATATTGTGAACTGCCACTTACCACAAACAATAATTTCAAGGTTCTCCTTTTTAACCGCACTAACACTCATAATGAAACACTCCATCTTTCAAGCAGGTATTATTCACTCCATGCCCTTGGCGAACACATACATTTGAGTACTGTCTATTGAAATTGAGTTGGGATGTACCCTTTTTAAGACTATGACCTGAGAAGTGCAGCACCATAGAAAATTATTTGTGCAGCACCAAGAATCATTGTTGTGAGACCGAATTTTAACAACTTGATAATTGCAGTGCATGAAAATCAAACTTAGTAGGTCTTGAAAAGGACACTTGAGCAATGTATTTTTCATTTTTGTAAACTTCATACTTTTTGAGATATTAACAAAAAACATGCTTATTTTTCCCATAGACTTTGCATTAGCATTATGACATCATAAAGGGCCAGCTGCTCAACTAGGCCCCCACAAGGAGCCAATTAAACTGATTTGCACCTGTATCAACTGCCATCTGCTCAACTAGGTGGTGTCTCTCCATTCTACAAGGATATAACCTCTCTCCATTCTACAAGGCTATAACCTTTCAGCCAACTTTCTATCGATTCATCTTCTTCAAACCATTCACCCATCCACCCATTAATGGATGTTCATAGTGAGAAAGTTTAATGGATATTGATAGTGATGGTAATTTTGATACCATAGCTTTAATAGAGACCCAGTTCTCACACACAGATATACACAGGGACAGTACATATCATACAGTCATTACATAGAATCATACTTTTAGTATCAGAGTGACCCACTAATGAGAAATGCAGAACATTAAACCACATATTGAACATAATGTTCTATTGTTTAATGAATGTTGATAGGCAGCAGATTGTTTAATGAATGTTGATAGGCAGATAGTTTAATAGATGTTGATGGACAGAATGTTTAAACTATTTACATTCATTTTTTAAACTATCTACTTTTAAATAGGGATGGTCCGATCGACCGGCCGCCGATCATTATCGGCCGATATTCACTCAAAATGGTTTGATCAGAGCACTCTTTGAAGGCCAGTCAGAAGAGCCGAACAGATGATGCAAAACTCCAGACACTTATTTACACAGGGCTCTACAGTGCGGCCATTTCACTTTCTAAAAATTATAGCCTGCGAGTGAAAAAAATAATATTTAGGAGCATTGGTGAGAATGACTTTTATCCACATAGCCTAAATGTTTGTCGACAAAATACACTGTAACATCGAAAAACATTACAGGTGAGAACCATATGACGTTGTGAATGCAGCATAAAACCCAGACTACATGCACCTAAACGCTAGCAGTTTCGCATTACTTAACCTGAAGTTTCTCAGTTGCTAGTTATCAAATTCAAGGGCTGTAATATGCCTTTTAGTCCAGTTAAGGGATTGGCTGGAATATGCAAATTATAACATTATAGCTGTAGCAAACAGGGACAAAAGCAGCCTCCCATCATACTCCCATTTTCTTCAAAGGTAGAACACTACTGATGACTTGCATTCATGCTTGTTTACATCAAATAGCCTACAAGCTAAAGTAGAAAACAAATGTAACATTATTGCCCCCATCAGATCGCCTCGCAAGTTAGAAAGTGTAAACGGAAAAGGAAATGTGGCGATATTCTAAACTGGAACTATACTCTCATTCAGGCGTAATAATCCAGTTTCACTAACCAATTTGTCTGCTGCATCTCAATCTTGTTGCTGGAAGTTAGCCTAAGGGGACTATTTTCAGGTGCTGCATGATATCATGGTACATTCGCAACGTTCCTTGATTATTACGCCGGAATGAGAGTATAGTTCCATGTCAAATCAGCCTAGAAAATCGGCACATTCCATCTTCCGTTAATCTTATTACACTTTCTAACTTGCGAGGACACAAGTTTTAAATAGGAAAATTACCGGAAATCTTAGTCACTTCTAAGCATGATGCTAGCAGGTGAGATGCTAATGCTTTAATCCGATTCAATGATCTATGCTAGGCTGTCCACACGTCCACACGTACCAAACCGATCTTTTTTTCCTCCGTCTTCCCTGGAACCGTATCAAGAATATTTGCGTCCAAACGGATCCACCTCAACACGACTCAACACGTTACTTCATACCCCAGGCCTATAGATGGCACTGTTTCTTTACAGAAATTGACCAAAACTTGCGCTTTACAAACAGACAGAATAGGCTACGACGAAATGGCTAGTGCAAGGAAACCAGAATTGTTTGTGTGGACTGATGGTGAACTGTCAACTGTAGTCAACAACTAATAAACTTTATTTTACGGTTTGTGCAGTCCCGTCCTTTATTTGGCTAACGCAGGTAGGCCTACTAATCACCTTTACTTTCTTTGGTTGTAGGATAGTCTGTGATTCACATTGGCTATCACCGCAATTAGGCTACTAAACGCAAGGCTTACCCAAGTTCTAGGCTATTCTGTCACCACATTTATAATATTGCTATAAAACCTTCGTTAGTAACAGTCAATACTTTTGCCTGCATCAAATCGCGCATTCGCATTCAGTGTGCTACCATCGGCTTAACGTGAGTTAAGCGTCTTTGTATGCTTAAATCTGATTTCACTCGACTGTGAATGCATGTATATATGTTGTAAGACATGAAAAATAACTGAATGACACTGGCACTACGCACAAATTAATGTAGCCTAAACTTACACCGCACCTAATAACTTAAGTTCTCTCGCTTCACTGACAGTAGCTAGAATGCATAAAAAAACACCGGGAAAAACAGTGTTCAGTCCACCAAGTCATAAGCTATCGGCGCTGCGCAGCACCAGTTGTGATATTTATCTTACGGAGTGTAATCGTAGGTAATGTCATGTATGAAAACTAGTATTGTTAGGCAATACTATAAGTGCAAGTCCAGGGCAGCTGAGGTGTGGCGATGACATCATCGATACGCAAGCAGGATGTGCGGTTACGCTGTCTAAACGAATTCAAACAGGCTTTCAGATTTTTCCACTCTGGGACCAGGTTTCAAAAAAGTGCGGTTTTGGGCAGTGCGTTTACAGGATTCGTCCAAGGCCAAGACGAAGCAAAACCTCTGCGTTTAACCTAAAAAGTGTGGACAGGCTCTCAGAGAACGGCTGGATGAACTGGAGAAAGGTAAAAATCAATTGTTTAACTCAAGGGGGGGTGGAAAATGAGTGTAATTTCCCAAATGGTGGAATATCTCTTTAAACTATCAACTTTCATTAGCCCTTTAATGCCTAAACCAAGAAATAATGGACAGAAAAATCTATTTTTTCAAATCTGAAGTCTCTATTAAGCCCTTTAACAAAATATAAAAAAAATAAATAACAAAAATAATTTGCAGGTGTGTTTTTTTGTTTGTATCATATTTGATACTTTGGGCATTACACACAATTTTTGTTTGTATCATATTTGATACTTTGGGCATTACACACAATTTGGGCAATAACAAGAACTTTGCAATCTGTAAGATCTTTGGATAACCATAACATTCAAATCTTTCTTTCTTTAAACAGCTGGCTTTTTCCATCCTTTTCTTTCATTTTTAACTTCAAAAACTCTTTCTTTGTATAACATCTGCATCTTTGAACGTTGAAACGTCTTTTCTTTCCTTTACTTTGCCAAATGGTAAGCAAGGAAACAGATCCTGTTCTTTTTTAGGCAGAGGTGGACATTGCATTTTACACCAAACACATAGAAGAAGTGAGGAGTTTCTTTGCAGTGCTTGCACCTTTGTCGTGCCCAGGATGGGAAGTGGTCAATCCCATCTCTCCTAACATCTGGAGGAACACTGCATAGTGGCCTCGTCCTTGGTTCGGTATGTGTTTGTGATGGTGAGGAGTGTGGTGAAGGGGAATGTGATGGAGAGGACAGTGGCCTACCGAGCCTGACTTTGCCTCTTCCTGCTCTTATCAGGCAAGAGCCAACAGAGGCCTGAAACCTTCTCAGGTCTTGTGCCCGCAAGTCTCTTCGGTACAGGATCCAGGCATTGAGCCATTGTGACACTATGCCACCAAATATACAGGGCAGAGAGCATATCCAAAAACTCAACACCACCCATAAATTTGTTGTAGGTCTCCACAATGGCTGGTCTGGGAACCATAACGTATATGTCTTCCGATCCCAGTGTTTCACCTGACCTTGGGGAGTGATGTTCAAAAGTCCAATTTCTATCTTCGCGTCGGGGCCGTTTTACAACCTCGACCGCATTAACTTCTGTGAACAGACCACCGTGTCGTCCATTATCCCGCTTATTCCACTGTTGCCACTTGCGTTGTGTTCATTTCCTGTTACAATTTAAATGTTTTAATCGCTAAAACTGTCTTGTTTGTAGAACTACTTTCTTCCGACACATATCAACGAATTTCTCAACTTGCAGGACAAACTGCCGTTACTAGTTCTAAATGGATGGTTGCTACGGCCAAAGGCCAGTCGTTAGTTCTATCTCTCCCATTGTCCAGCGGGAGTATCCCAAGATTCTGATGAACTTTAGCTTTGAAACATCGCTATTTTACCTAGCCTGCTGTCATCCATCTAGCTAAAAGCCACCTCTGTCATATGCTACAATGTTACTATGTTCTGAACGTCTGCATTTTACAGCTTGGATGCAACGTGATGGTTCATTTAAACTTCACAACGAGTTCCGCGAATTAATATACAAGTGTGATATGGCCAAAAAAATGGATCTACTTCATAGGTGTGCAAATAACATACGGTTAATGGTCGTTCTAAATTACGTAGGACAATGAGAAATTCAACCAAGCAGTGGAATATAACATCCAGAAAAAAATAAGTATGCCCATTGAAAGATTTACCACTAAATACCTGCTGTATCAATTGTGATACAAACATTTTCTACTCGATTTTACACCAAACTACATTTTAACATTTTCTGAAATTTTACGTTTTTTGAACAAAGTAATTTTTTATCTTAAAATATTGATAAATATGTAAAGGTAAATCTCACCATAAAATTATGAAATTACTAATATCCTTGACCTTGACATAATCAGCAAGGAACTAATGAGATTCCGCCATTTTGAATTCTAACAAACTACATGTCAGAATTGTTTTAGTGCAAAAGGTTTCCAACAGGGGGCAGAGGACAAGTAATAGATTGTATACAACAGGGTTTTATGCAAAGTTTATATCTCATGGTGATGCAATGGGTCTCAGAAATGCATGTCTCAAATATGACACACACGGCAACTATGCAACAACCAAGTATCCTACAGTAGTAACCATCTCTGCATTGTCAGTTATAGGCTACCTATACAAAATATTTTACATCCTTATATTTCTAGTTGATTTTAAGTACCCTTAAAGGAGAAATCTGGCGATTTTTCATAACATTTAGGAGCATAGATCTCTGTTTCTCGAGGTCACCAAGTACTGTCGGTACGGAAAAAACGAAAATAATCAGTTTTACCTAGCTCAAGTTGCTGCAGCCAATAGCTAAAGTAGCCAGGCAGCTATTTGCCTTGTTCACCCGGTGGCCAGAACGAGGCTAAAGGGTACACTTGCCATTACATCTCAGTCCAGCAGATGGTGGTGGTAGTGCACTCCGTTTGCAAACTGGCCAAAATAAGTTCACAGAAAAAGAAGGGTTCACTGGCCTGTTCTTCAGTGAGTTTTTTTTTTAGCAGTTTGCAAACGGAGTGCATTACCACCACCATCTGCTGGACTGAGGTGTATGGCAAGTGTACCCTTTAGCCTCGTTTTGGGTGAATAAGGCGAATAGATATAGCCTGACGAGCCAGACCCACATTAAAATGTAGGGTCTGGGCACTCGCCATTTGCAGTGCTCAGTCCGAGGGGCGGGATAATCGGTTGTCTTTCAAATTCCCTCTGCACGCAATAGGACAGCGCTATGAGTCCCATGCGTTTTCCCACCAGCGGAGCTAGTTGGCTAGTTCAAACTTTTGCCAACTTAAAAAAAGCTTAACTCGTGTCACACTGTTCGCCAACAACATCCATCTTCTTTGTTTTCAAGTAGCAGGGAATTCAAGCCAAACCGTTGCAACTCTGCCATCAATCATTATGTTAAGCCCACCTATAACGACTCTATACACGATTTGATTGGCCTGATATCGTAACACCCCCAATTATCACCACTTTTGTTCAGAAATTCTAAAACAACGATGTTTTATAACACTTCAAAATAACATTTGCCAAATGAACCTTACATTTTTCAGTAGCCATAGGTGTGTAGATTTGAGAAAAATCTGGTTTGGTTCTTAACGGGAGCATTTACTGCCTGAAATATCCGATTTTGTGTACACGCATGCCTTACAACACTGTTTACAGATCTTCGAGTCACGGTAAAATGTCATTTTTAGTACATAGCTAATTTAGATACACCTATGGTGTGGGTGGTTACGTTTCTTTAGGAGTCCGCCGTCTTGGTTTGTATAGAAATGGATATTAAGTGACACATACACGCAAGACGGCGGAAATACGGGACCGACAGTAATAGGGGGAGTTCCGTTAAGTTAAATTTTTCGAGCTCACAAGCCAACGGAGAGTTGCTAGACTAGCCCTGGCAGCAAATCTAGGGTGCGTCTAGATTTCTAGGCTAGATACTCTACACTCCGTGGCATGATTGTTTTCTTTTTTTTCGTACCGGTACGTGATCTCGAGAAACGAAGATCTATGTGAAAAATCGCCGGATTTCTCCTTTAAACATGTCCCAACTAGGGCTGCACAATTATCGCAATCGTAATCGCAATATGAAACAACACAATTACCAAAATGCAAAAGCTACAAAATAATTATGCATAGTTAATTTTGTTACATTTCTTACTTTTATATTAATTTCATCCTCCTTGACTATGCCACTTCTGGTTGGTGGGTGTGCGTGTGGGGCACAGCAAATCGCATTCACAATATCTGTCACAATATCTACAGTATTTTCAAATCGTGAAGCCCTAGTTCCAACATCTGCATTGTGAGCCAGATCATATGGAGGATGATGTAGGAGATATGGTGACCCACCTTGTAGGTTATGCACATGTTTAGCCTACATCAGACAAGTAGACTACTTTCAGTTATGTGAGATAGGACACACAGTCAGACAGACCCGATTACAATACCCTCTCTTCCCTACCAGGGGGCAAGGGTACATGCCCAACCATTATCTAAACTTCAAACACATATGAGCATTAAAAACTATGGGCTACCGCTTCAAGGAACTTTGTTTGTCACTAGCTCTATCAGACTTTGTTTATTTTCTTGAAATGTGTTAAGTCTGCATGCTGTAATTTAATGATATTGTCAGTGGTTTCACAAGTGTTGTTTCACACAATGCCCCCACACTTTTTGTCAGCAGTATAGGCTAGGCTATTAATTATTATTTGTTCACCATCCCATGACGAAAATAATGAAATAGGATGTCATAACATGTCATGTCATGAATAATTGATCAATTCCACTGTTGCAATGAAGTCTGCTTATTTGTTTAGATTCCTCCCCTATGAAGACAACATTGTCACACACACACACACACACACATGCAGACACGCATGCACGCACACACAAACCTTGGTAGCGTACTTGGTTTGTGGTCATTAAGTTGTGTTCAAGATCGGCGTGTCTGCATTAATGAGATATTGAAAAGTATGATCAGTCACTTTTTTCCAGGCTGTACCCATAGGCTGTACCAGGGAATGTCTAATGGCTGTACTGACTGGACGACTTGTGTTACGCCTCTTTCTGTGAGCCTCCCAATCAGCTTTCAACGTAGTTCCACGATGGTACTCACGTGCGTGTTTCCTGTCCACACTTCCGGATCATCATGGCGGCATCCATGGCTTGTCAGGCTGTTGCAAGAGGTCTGCGTGGGGCAAGTGCCAGTTGCTTGTTTCTTAATAAAAACAAGGTAACGCTTAATTATGTTCTGTTCACATTGTAACTACGCTTCCTACATGGAAGTCTGACTTGTCTTCAGTGAGTGTCACTTGAATAAATGCCGTTGCAAGCTGTGCTACCAGCTGTACTCGTGTTGGTCATGAAAGTTCAACCCACCGAAAGATTTAATTTACTGACACTTATCCACGGCACTTACTTCTAGAAAAAAAAAAAAAAAAAAAAACGCTGATGCATTTTTTTGCAATCCGTGGACCTCGGCTTGCAAAGCTGTTCGTTAGCTAGCGACATATTTTAGTTAGCTTGCTAACTTAGGCAACGTTTGCTAATTTAACTTTCATGTGCAACCTATTTTGAGGTTAAGCGTGTCAGCCAGCTCAGCAGTGTTAAGTAACGTTAATGAAACATCAAGTGAGGGACCTCTGACAACGAGGACAGAGAAAATGACCTTGAGAGAATCATACCTCTGACAGGAACACTGAAGCGAAAGCATAAAACTTTCCTGTCCTTGGTTAGTCATGACCGTTAGCTGGCAGAATGAATCAGAGTGTGGGTGGTGTGGACCTTTATATAGGCTAATGTAAATCGCAATGTGGTGTTTGTTCCCATCAACGCAGCAACATGTTTTGCTCCCAGACAAAAAGTGCAATAGGCTACCACCTGAATGCACTCAGGTTACTTTGTTGATTCACGCTCTCATTGAACCACAGTTTTCTAAGCCCTTGAGTTGAGCCTACAGGGAAATACACCACCATCTGACAGCATATAAGACAGCATATAACTTTATGAAGAATAGCATCTCTTTTTTGAAGCAACCCGTGGTATTGATAGATTTATAAAAAAATGTGTCATGCAACATTGTCATCCACTGAGTTTGGAGCCTATTAATAACCAACGAAGCCCATGTTTGCATGCCCAATGTTCCTATAATCAGACACATTAGCTTGCTGACTTTGAATAGATCTTTGGACTGAACAACCTTTGTTCTGAGCTATGTTAGCTACTTTAGCAACAGTGCAAAGGGTAGCTGTGTTATCAGTCTTTGAAGTGTAGCCTACTCCTGATAAAAGCTGTGACATTATCAGTATGTTTTGTTAATCAGAACAAGTGTGTTAGTGTTAGCAGCTCTACACTGTTAATGTAAGAGTCTTTTATAAATTGTGATTGCATTGGTGAAGATTATTTTAAGCATTCAACAGATGGCATTTTTCATGCGGATTGATTTGATATGGGCATCATACAGCCAACAGATTGTTGCCCTATGATCCCAATTAATGATCCGCCTGTTTGCATGATGTAGGCTAAGGGTCTGTTTAAATAAAAAAATAAATAAAAAAAAACTGAGTGATGTTTCGACAAGACTGAACTGTGGGCCTTAGTGGAGCTTTGTACTCTCTGAGTGCTTTTCTAGTTTCTTCATATTTTAGAAAAGTTTCCTTAGAGCAAGTGAAATGAATAATCGCTGTGTTATATTTTAGAACTGCGATGTAAGTTAGTTAACTTTTTTTCCACTTATATCAAATTGATATGCTAAAAGCAATTTAGGCTAGCCGCATTGTTCGATAGGCTACCATAAGCTTTCCATTGGCACATTTTTTGGTAAATGATCAGGCTTTGTGTACTGTACAGTGAGATTTTCTTCCATCCCATGATTGATTTATGTGTATTTATAATATTTCAAATGACATAGCTAATTCTTAAACATCCTTTGTACTGTATTGCCAATATCTAATATCACATTTGCACACTGCAGTGTAATCTGTTTGCAACACTTAATGAATTGTGAAATAGTGCAAAAACAAAAATGAAAAATGAGGAACTGAATGTAATGAAAATACTCAGTAACGGTTTCTGTAACCAGTAACTCTACAAAGTGTTTTGACTGATACTGATGTAAGTCAATTAAATTGACTGGATCATTAATGCTGTATGAACATCAATGTCACAGCCTGATGAGGCTTGCAAGTAAACTGACAGGCTAGGAGGGTTAGGCATAGGCAACTCAAAGAGTCAATGTCTTGCCATTGATATTAGACTAGTTATTCATCATTAAATTCTCTTTATTTAATTATGATGACCTTTTTTATCACAAATTGCAGAAAAGCAAGATTTTATTTTGTTTGACTTTGATCCAACCTAACTATCTTTATCCAACCTAATTGACCATTTTTTGCCTACTTGTAGTAGGCTAGACCTATGCACATTGTATGGGTGATTGGATAACAGTCTACCAAATAAGTAGCCTACATGTATGCTTCTTCAGTAGCAGGAATGCCTTGCACTGTATTGAAGCCTGAGATGTCATTTCAAGGATGCATTTATGGGTAAGAGTAAGGTCACCCTTGTCAAACCCTTGTTTATGTATGCATCATCAGTCTGGGTTTAAGTTGTAATTCTGGCAGAGAAGATCACCGCGAGCTGTTTACTGTAAACCACCTCACAAGGGAAGGATGCCAGTGAACCGTCTCGCTCTTCTCAATGGCTGAGTTCAAACTGGGTTTTCTGTGTTATGGAGGAGGACGTGTTTTTCTCTGGCAGCGGCCGGCAGGGAAAGGACAGAAGGAGAAAAAAAAGAGGAATAGCCTTTGCTTGATGTCCATCCACCCATGATGCATTCACTGCTCTCTGATGCAGAACTCAGTGCAGCACTGCAGTTCCAGCAGATCCACACACATCATTTCCAACCTACTGCTCAGACTGCAGTCCACGCTCCTTTTCCCACAGCTTTTGCCCTGGTGCTGACCAATCGGATCATTTATAAATGAGGCTGCTAGTTTCAGTATTTCATAAAGGGTTTAAGTTTTTGCCATTCTGGTTCCTGTGTGTATACTGTAAAGGAGAGGAGGTTGATGCTCTTGGTTGACTGAGTGATGGTGTGTATAGTGTGTTTTGTTTTCTTTGTAACTTAGCAGGTTGTATAGACAGGTCAAGTTGAAATGAAACACTCAGAGGCTGCCTGGTATACAGATCAATACAATCTTGCTTTTTAGGTATAGTTATCTTCTTTATCTAAAGACCGCCTCTTCTCTTTTCCTTACTGCTCTGCAGCCAAATACACAGACTTTCACGGCAGGAAGATCCAGTCTAGTTTGGCATTCTGCACTTCTTAGTCAGCATATGTTTTCATCTTGTTGGTATAATGAGACATAGCTGGTAACAGGGGACCAGCCTCATCTGTCTGGAAGAAGGCTTTAGATAATGAAAAAGTACACAGTGCCAAGTCATATTACAGTGCATGTCTTTATTGAAAAGTATTTGTGTGCCAACACTTGCTTAAATTCGGAGGCTACCTTTCTTGGAACATGTTGTACTATACTTTAGATCAGAGTGTGTTTTGAAAATGCTTTTTTTTTTTAGATTAAATTGGGGAAATAGGTTCAATTCAGCTCCTGTTATAAAATGAGCAGTTTTAGCATACTGCAGTAGCTAACAAGCTGATGTTGAGTATCATTATATCTTTAGAGAGTCTTGGACATTTGCCCAAAAACAATGTCCAGCAAGATCGGTCTGCCACATGTACAATTAGTCCTTGCAAGTCCACTCTAGGTCCCACCTGTGTTTTTCTCCCCTCATCTGCTGGCCTCTTGCTGACAGGATAAGGGTAATGATCTAAGAACATCCAGTCCCCCTGGCCAGGAGTTTGCTCCACACTTGACTGACAGGTAGCTATCACCATGATCCGGCCTCTTCGTCTATGGCAGCCCATTCCACAAGGAATTCAATTTGAGAAGGTTTGTCAATAACAATGCAAAAGAGATCACAACAATTTTTTTTTTTTTTTTTTTGAGGAAAGATGGTTTGGAGGAAGGGGAGCTGATAAATCAAATCCTCTGGACTGCAAGTCTGGTGCGTCAGATAATCCTCAGGTTATGCCCTTTTTTTTTACCCCCTCCTGCTCTCTGCTAATAGGAGTGCTGCACTGCGCTGCATTTGGAAATCACTTGCAAAGTTTGAAAGTGTCAAAGCAGCCTTCACCTCATATTGCTGCAGCAGTTGGTGGTGTGTTGAAACAGTGGAGTCGGCTGAATGAATCTTGAATATTTTAGAGGGGGCTTGGGCGGTGATGGTGGTGGTGGTGGTGGTAGTGGGGGGCGTGAGTGGGGGAGGAGAGGGGGGTGACTCCTGGCGCGAGGAACTTCAAACGGCGGTCGGCTTCCCCATCTGTCTACTGCACGAACACATTTACATTTCCTCCCCGCAAGGGATACAGTAGACCAAGTTTGCTGTAACTGGATTTGAATATCATTTCACCAAGGTTAATAGCCATTTCTGTTGCTCATAAGAGCTGTTTAGGATTTTTCAATAATTTAGAAGGCTCGCGATCATTCAGAATATTTTGGCAGGCTCCAGCTCGGTGCAACCCTACAGGGACTTGGGTGTTCTACACCGTGTTTCAGGGTGATGAGCCTGATTCCTTCCCGTATTTCGAAGACACTGTCAAGGGCGTCTGAGAACAATTAAACACTGAGAAAAGGAACATGGGAAGGAAAACACGATTAGGCCCATCTTCCATTGGGTGCTACATAGAAACGGCACATGCTCTGACGCCTCCAGTTCCTATGTTAGCATACGCATAGTATACTATACTAACATGTTTACTGTAGTTTTAGCCACGCTCGCCTGAAATATAATAGTTTTCACACTTTCTCTTCAGACCTGCGCAGCACAATTGCCTCTACATGGCCATATGTTACATAATGTCTAAAGTATATTTTCTCCTTTTCCCCTGAGCTACCTACCTTCAGCAGTGTTTGGTTTATTTCTGGGGCCTTCTGGGCCACCTCACTCGCCTACTGCGTTTGAATCCCACAAATAGTCTGCTAATGATGCTCCTCATTAGCTATGCTAATTGGTAAAATTATTATCCGAGAAGAACTGCTTTGCTTAGAGACACCAAGCGTGCCTCTGTGAGATTAGGCCTCTCTTCCACTTCTCAGAATGTAGATTGCTGTGATCGAAATCCTGCAATATGGCATGTCTTTCTTCCACACTACTCTTCCCTGTCTGTTGTACCTGATCTTAAGCTCTGTATGGCTCATTCGTATTATATGACCTTGTAACTTGTGAACAAACATGCACCGTGTGGTGGAATAGACTAACCTGTTACAAGCGATGTGAGAAGAGCTCTACTGAACTTTGGAGTTAGGACTGGAAAGAGCTAATTGAAAGGGACAGTATGATTCCCCCCCCCCCTCCTTAGTGACGACATACTGGGTTTCTAGTTGTGTTGCATGTGCAAAATTTAAACTTTGTACTCCTTGTTGATGTTGAAGTATTGTAGTTCTGCCTTAGATTTAAAAGTTTCTTGTCTCTGTCTCTACCTGAATGAGACAAGCTTTGTGACATTTATTTGTGCCACTTTGTTGACAGCCAATAAATCTGTCAATTAGTTGCATAGATTAACAAAAAAAGAACAGTAATTACAGTAAAACAAAGTTGTGAAATTGCCCTTGCGCCTTTCAGGTTAAACACAAATGTGAACTGAGCAAATCAATTGTGTACAATCACCGAAATTAAAATTGATTAATTTCTTTCAAATTTCGAGGAAATAAGTCCCGTAAGGATCATTCTTTTTAATGAACTTAGAGGCCATTCAGAGGTGCTAATTAAGGAGAGACATTTCAAAGGTTTAGGGCTTAGCTGAGATGCCAGTAATGAGGATTTTATCCCCAGGGATTCAGTAAACTGCTACTGTACAGGAGTGATCCAGGGCACTAGACAGATCTATTTTTTTAAAGAGCCATTCTAATCCATAACTTGACCAAAAACCAGTAGGTGGACCACAGCTGTGCAGAGTGAAAAGTTAAAGTTCCATCATGTTATTGTATTTTTAAGATGTATGTTTGTGTGTGTGCAGGCTATGGTTAGTGGAAGTCATGAAATGAGCCAACAGTTTGTAGAATATTAACTTGTATGCTGTTTTAGTAATTACTTTCCAATCTTATCCCTTTCGTCAGGGACTTTTCTGGTGCTTGTTCATTTTGAGAATGGTTATTTGATTAAATTTCAAATGATAAAATGACAGAACTTGGAATGATAAACAAAGGTAAGGTAGTAAATAAAAGTTACATAAATAAACAACGCTCTGACAGAAATTACTTGAAATTAAAAATGGGTTTGTGGTGGGACTTGACTGAGTTGACCACAAATGAGGGTAATGCTGTTCCAGAGACCCTTAATAACCAATAATCTGAAGCGTCCAAGAATAAATGAAACCATAATAGAATTTTAAGGAATACCACAGCAGAAGAGTGAGTTTGTGTTGCACACTCCGTGAACCGTCTTGTGACTCTATAGTACTAGAGACTGGAGACCGCCCAAGTGCCTTCTCCAAGATCTGTGGGAAGTCCTTGAGAGGTTTCATGACTTTAAACCTCTTTGTTGGAAAAGCTCCCCATTGAACGTCAGTAAGCCCCACTTCCTATTCCCAAAGAAAGACTTCTGCGGTCAATACAGATTTGTAAATAACCCCTCATGAATATGGAGAAAAAAGTTTTCCCCTGTGGTGGAGAGGCATCTGCTTTTTTATCCTCCACCTCACAAGGACTCTGGAGTCGATGCTTTATTGGTATATTGAGTTTTCCTCTTGCTGTAGTTCTAATGGAGATGCTTTCATTCAACCTCTGAGACAGGCTAATGATTATAGCCTCCTCATATTAGCATGAAGTGCTATACATTAGGGAGCTGATGGGCAATTTCCATGCTGTTTATAGGTTTTACTTACTTGCCAATCCTTGAAGGAGGATTGTAATGTTTATATCCATACTTTCTTATGTTTATAAACATCCTAAATGTCCTTTGAGACGCACTGAGGGTATGGCTAATGCCGCTTTGGCTCTGGCAAGGAGAAATTGTTGATCCCTCCCTTGACATTTTTTGCATACAGTAGATACTTTGTCATCAGTAATGTTGGTGTATTGGATTCTGACCTATGGAAACAATGGAAAGAGCATTTTAATCGATCTGGATTGCTGTACAGCATGACAATATAGCCCTCTTGTTAATTTGAAGATTGACATATTAATATTGACAAAGTTTGGAGAACATCAATGTAAAATACCTAATTTATGTACACGATTTGTTTCACCTTTTGAATGGCAAGAGTGTAAAAAAGCCTCTCTGTAGCTAGGGATGTAACGATTACCGGTATAATGATAAACCGTGATAAAAATGTTGACGATAACAATTACCGTTTTCATTTGAAATATCATAATTATCACGGTTGATTACCACGGTGTTGAAACCGTGTGTTTCATACTTCCCCGAGCCTGCTTTTAACATACAGTAGGCCTGGTACAGTGAAGCAAAATTGGTACCCTACTGATTCTGTTGTCTAATTGATGGTTTTAACTGCTATTTGGATTAGACTACTACTGATTTTAAAAGGCGGAACATTTTCACCGCAAAACTTGCACTGTATCATTTAGCCACTCTGCGTCTTTTTATGTTTGCGTCCACATTAAATCCATTACACTCACGTTAGCAGAAGAACACAGTAGCCTAAAATTTTATTTCGAACACTTAATTTGGTCTCACTGGGGGTAGGAATTTCAAGGCGGCCACGTCGTTGCCCCTTGCGTTGGCCGTGATGTCCCTTTGAAAATCAGAAGTTTACAGGCCACGGTGGCCTTGGTGCCCTTCTTTCAATATTCTGCTTTGCGTCCTACTAATAGCGAGTTTTATTTAGCCTATGGCCTGTCAAAATATTCACAGCGCAAATTAATTTAGTCTTTTACACAGTGGAGAAAGTGACAGCGCAAGCAAGAAAGTGCGTCTAAATTCACCCATTCTTCTCAGTTGAACTACTCGCGAAGTAGCCTATATACTCATCACACAGACATCACAAGCTTTTAAACGATGTTAGCCGCGAATTGCTGTGATGAACGGTTTGCGAGAAAAGTAAATAATATAATTCAATTTAATCATAAATGAAGGTTTTGCGTCCATCTCCCTACCCATTCCTCTCGGTGCAATACTTCACGAACCTTTCGTTTAACACATGACAAACCATATATCAGAATAAACAGCAGACCTTACCGAACACAAAGGTGTAAAGCAGTCCCCTGTACAGTTAGCAGTTCCAGAGTAATCCAGTTTTGAATTTGCAGTAAATTTCGACATGCATGGATGTCTCCAAATTAGGGCTTTAAGGTTTACAATGTGTTTAAATTGTTCCACATGATTTCATAACGGGCCAAATACAAAATAAATGTTACAAATATCGCCTAGATATCGGTAAATCAGAGGACAGCTGACTAAGAGTTTGTGAAAGTAGATCACAAGATGCTAAGCATGCATCTAGGCTATTTGAGTTTCTGTGCTTAAATTGTTCAATACATGATTTCATAACAGGCCAAATACAAAATAAATGTTAAATATAGCCTAGATATCTGTAAATATTAGATGGTCAGATGATTTGCAGTTCTATGTAATATGTCATGTTTCATGTTTTTGTAATGTTTCATACAGTGATGCGGTGAATAGGCTATACAACTTTGATAATTTTTATAGCCTACTACTGTATAGTTAACTTTGGCCTTGGTGCCCTAACATGTGGCCTTTGTGCCCTCCACCAAATATGCCCAACTGAAGGCCAAGTGGCCTTGCCCCCAGAATGGTGAAATTCCAACCCTGGTCTCACTCATTGGATCCAAATAACAGTAATAGCAACCTCCAAGTAATGTTAGGGTAAGTTAAGCTATACAGTAAGCACATAGCCAATTAAACATGAAAAACTGAACGGGACACTTTTTGAAACTATTTCAGCTTGTGTAGGCTCAGTGCTTTCTGAACATATTGAACACACTTTTAAAAATACCGTGATGATACCGAAAATCGTGATAATTTTGGTCACTATAACCGTGAGGTTAAATTTTCATACCGTTACATCCCTATCTGTAGCTAACCATAATATAACCCCTCTGCCTTTTTAACAAGTTAAGGGAGTCATTTAACAGCAGTAGTCCCTCTGCTTTGCTTTTTTCAGATCTACTTTGTGAGTGACAGATTAGATTAATAACAGCATTGGCAATGACACACACTTCGTTAGCCGCACTCCGGCTCAGTCAAGCAGCCTTGTCGAGGCTGTTTATTGGTTGGCTCAGCGAGGGTAGCCAGGCTTTGACCTTCCCTTCAAATGGAGCACTTATTACCCCAATAAATCCTTGGGAATTAGAAGACGCCTCTCCGTCAGCATGGGGGAAGGAGCTTATGACATTGTCGTCCACTTGCTGAAAGAGATAGGGGCTTGACGGTGCACTCACTACGACCAAGTAGAGTTGGGCGATGTCCCCTTAATTGGCATCTGACGATGGGTACAGTGAAACATTGTGATTGATGATGAATTCGTTGGTGGGGGCGTGCGGGTGGTAAACACAGTTGTGTGCTAGTTGCACTGGTTTGAATCCACAGTTTACGTGTTGAATACACAATACAACGTGTTTTGCAGTAAGTTGCTGGTTTATAGAATGTTGCAGCTCGCTCTCGTCGCGAGTCCTGGCTCTCTCTGCCTCCCTCTCGCCACCAGCAATTTTAAACTGCGTGACATAATAAAAAAAAAAAACATGGCTGACTTGGATTCGGGCTGGGCTTGATGTCAAGCCCCGCCTTCCCACAGGCTGCAGCGAGATGCTCCTTAGAGCTTGAATTTCCTAGTCGTAACAATAATAATTCATTAGGACTATTTTCTGCTAAAACATTAGGCTACATAATTTACGTTGAATGTACAGTATGTTGATATTGCAAGACATGTAAAAAAATGCATGTTAATAATTTACGTTCAGTGTATGTTGATATTGCGAGACATGTAAAAAAAGCAGGAATTAGTGCCTGGCATGTGGGAGCGTGGCATCACAATGGTTGCTCCCCATCGTGATGTCTGTCAACCATCGTCCATCGGCACAACCCTACGACCGAGAGCTCCTCTTTTAAGCTTAACAATCAACCTGCAGCCTCACACTTACTTACACTTATAGATGATACTCCAGCTTCACATCTACAGACTTCATCTACATCTCAAGTTATTAAAGATGCCTAGTCTGGTGTAGACTGACTTGTCCAAATCAGTGAGAGTGCTGCCGACTTTGGCACAATGAGAGAGTGGCGCTGTAACTTTTTTTGTGAGGGAACTTTGTGTTGGCCGTGGGAGGAGCACCTCTGCCATCTGCTCCCTCATTGCTGAATGTGATGCAAGTGCTGCCTCAACTCTCCTCTGCCCTTGTTTTGGCGAGCACAAAGTCACATCCCACTGTGAGCGTTATTGAAGAAGGCCTGTGACGCATTTATGAATTACTAGTCATGGTTATCATGGATTTATCATGGTTATCGGGATTACAATATGCTGAAGTCATTTTGCCTTTTCCCCAGTTTATTTATTTTCATTGTTGATGAATCTGTCAATTATATTGTTGTTGATTAGTTGTTGAAAATGGTGAATCATATCTGTTTTTCCAAAAGCCCAAGATGTTGTCCTCACGTGTCTTGTTTTATCCACATTCTACATATTCATTTTACAATATAAACTGAAATTGGAGAAAACCAAAATATTACAATAGCAATACATGTAATACTTGAAAAACAATCAAATAATTGTCAAAGCTCTTTAGAACAGTCAGTATGGTGCTGTATGATACAGCTTCAGTACCACCAGCGTGCATGTGAACTTAGCACGATCGTCACATGCAGAGAAGCACTCGGCATTAGGGCCCACAGGCAAACACTGATAAATGTTTCTATGCTGGTGGTAATTGTTATGGTTGATGTCTTACTCCACCCCCCCCATCATCCTTGTAATCATCTTCAGTTCCATGTAGCTCCAAGCCCATTTGGCTTTGCTAACTGGTTTTCCTTTGTTGTGTGAGTTCAGTCAGATAATTGACTCTTAAGTGTCATCAAATGATAATGGACAATATGAGGAGAAGTTTATGTAGTGTGACGGAGTTGACAATGCTACTCATCATTGACATTGGGTGCAGCAGTAGCGTTATGTTTAGTCAAAAAATACATTCATGAAAGATGTACTGTCTTGATGTTCTTTTTGCTGTGTTTTTCCATCCACAGCTAAATGTCATGTTTTTCGCTTCACAGCTGCCAGGAGCAGATTGATGTTGTACAAAACATTTTGGTTTCAAGCTATCCGTGGCCTCCAAAGCTCTGACCACTTACCAAATTTATCTTTTTTGAAATTCAAGATTGTATTTATGCACTATTTTGCATATGCAAGAGCAAGGCGGATACTCAAGATGGTGCGCTCAAGATGGGGGCATTTCATATTCCTCTACACAGTATGTCCTACCACAATTCTGAATTAATCATTTCTCTCCCGGTCAGTTTGCCCAGAAATGAGCACTGTGATGTCTGTTCACAGGGTTGGCCTGTGGAGGTAGTGCGGTAATAAATGTCGAAGGTTTCCCTGTTGTGTCCTGTGTGAAACTGGCAGGGCGGTAGAGAGAGAGAGAAAGAGAGAGGCCTGACTTGTGCTCACTCATGCATACCTGCCGAGACCAACTCCTCCATTTCTAATTTCCATCCAAGCAGGGGCTGAATTATTGCTTTTTATGTTTTATGATTTCACTGCAAAAGAACATTGTCTGTCTCTCGCTTTCTCTCTCTCTCTCATTTCCAGAATATCTGCAAGCATTTCTTTCCTTGACAGGCTGGCTTTTCTCCCTCAGCTTCTATCGTTGTTCTCTCTCTCTCTCTCTCTCTCTTGTCTCCCTTTCAGCTGACTGTAATTTTTTTAGTTAGACTGCTGGATGGGTGGTAAAAGTGTGTGTGTGAGAGAGAGAGATTGTTTTTGTGTATATTCATAGCTAGTATTTAACAGGCCTAGCAAGCCTGTCTCCTGAGTACTGATGAAGATAATTGCTGTAGAATGAGTGTCTCAAGGGAGAGCTGCTGTCTGCCACACATTGCTTCCTCCTCTCTTCTGGGGCCTGCCTCCACTGCACGCGCTCAGTCCGTCTCCCTCTGCAGGCCCTCCCTGGCCCAGCATTCCCTTCCCAAGAACTAGTAACCTACAAACACAAGCTACGCCTGGGCGTTGAAGAATTATGGGCCAAACCTCCTCAGGGACAACCCCTTACTACCCCATCTCCAAGGGTTGAGTAATGTTTCCGATAGTTACATATATTGGCATTTTTTTCCCTCTAACTAACCTTGAACAGATGTCAGTGGTGTTTATTGCTACTGATATGAACCAACGTTATGGCTTTGTCGAAACAGGAAAAAGATGTGGATACACAGGTGGCCGTCTCATGAGTTTCACATGTGAAATTTCGAACAGTGATGCCACCAGGGAAGGAAAATTGATAACGGAGTAGTCACCAGGGGAGGCAAATGGCAGATGTCTTCATGATGGAGGACAATTTTACTGGTTGCGGTCCCAGCTACGCTTACCTCCTGGTACCCTGTAGGTGTAGAGGGTGGACGAAAATAAAGTGCTTTTCATGTGTTGCCTCTGTTTTTCTGTGCCCCAAGGTAACTGACAGTGCCAGAAGGGACGCCGGCAGCCCCATTTCTCACTCAGCATCTGCTATTTTCGGGAATCTCTCTCCCTCTCTTTGTATCTCTCTCTATCTTCTCCTCTGTTGACAGTAGGGTCTCCTCTGATTGGTTTAAAATGTGTCGTCACTGTCCTGTCTCCAACCTCTTTGCGGATATAGTGAAGAAGACTTAGTTAGGCTGCTGTTATTAAGGGAGAGTTCCCACTTGGCAGGAGTGAGCGAGAGTGTGTGGCACAGCGTGCCACTGTACTTGTCGGGTCACGTTAACATCTTTCTGTCCGTTTTTAATGCCCTGTGCTGTTAATTATCCACTTACTTAGGCTTTTCTTGTGCATGGTGGACATCTTTCCAAGTATTTTGGACCCAGTGTCTGCTGTTGGTGCTCTTTATCAGTCTGTTCCCAGACTGCTGGGCTGTTTTGTTGTGTTCATTATCTTTTAATGAAAGTCCTTTTTTTAATTTATCGACATGCCATTTTAATTGGTATGCAGCGATGCTCAGCATGTTATCCTCTTCAGTAAACTTGTTTGTTTTTTTCCTCCTCTTTTCTTTTGCACACAGTTAAGGCCCTGGAGGTTAAACTTGACATGAACCTACAGACTGAGAGTTGATTCGACATACAGTATATCCTCTTAACCAAGCTTATAAGTTGTGCGTGCTTATTTTTCTTGCTGAGCCTTAGCTTGGAAAGCGACGATGAATTTATGACAATCAGGTCAAGGTTTTAGAATCTTCCAGAAAATCCCTTGTCCCTCTGTACTCAGTGCTGAAAAGGAAGAGTTGTGGAGCTCTCCCGAAGAATTGCGTTGGCTGGCACTTAATACGAAGATAAATGCAGCGTTTAGACTGGCTATGTGTTAAGTGGGACAGCTGGAACTTTTCAATAAAGGTAGGTGAGCGGAGTGGTTCGTTTTCTTTGCCTTTGTGTGACTGTTTTTAATACCTCCTGTCCTGCCATTGAACCCTTAACAAAGCTGCAAGCCTGATAATGAGAGCGGGCTGGCTGGCAGATGCAGACGATGAGCGTTCTGTGCCTCGTAGGCCTGGAAGGGAATAAAACGAGGCAATGCAAGGCGCTCTGGCTCTCTAGATGCCTCTCTGATCAGTATGGTCTCCTTCAGGTGTCAGAAGCTAGTTTGGTGATGGAAATCTAGAGACTAGAAATAGTTACTTGATTAAAAAAAAAACCCCAAAGGAATTCAAAAGCGTTATAAGACAGGGAGTGTCAATGTGGACAAATGACCTTGATAAAGTGATTGTTACTGTTTCACTTTTTTTTTTTTTACTGTGGTAAAGCTATAGAATGGGTAGGACATATGACCCAGGCAAAAAACAACTTTGAAAATATTTTACTTATGCTATGCATACCTTGGGGTTTTGATTAATAAAACACCATTCCTGACAGTGATGAGCCCTTTTGCCTTTCTTTGCAGTTCTCACTATTTTAACTTGTGCGTGTCTTGATGTGCAAGGTGGTAGTATGAGAGCACACTCCTGGTGCTAACTTTAGTGGATATCTAGGGAGCACAGAGCATAAGAATGTATGACCTATGACCAGTTATTTGCATTCTGTTGCTATTTGTAGGCAAATCTTTGAAAGTGTATTTATAGCCCAATAATTAAGATGCAGCTGCCAGTAATAGCCTACTTTAGCCAGCTTTTGATTGATTGGATTATAGTGCACTCTTTCTGACTCTTGTCAAACCGCATTCTGGAAATGCTGCTTTTAAAAATCCTCTTTAAGCACGTTCTATGCAGATGTATCAGACCATGTAGCTTTCCCCTTTTCGGAAAGATATTTTGTCAAAAACCTGAAGGGATTAGTCTAATTAGGACCCCACCCTTACTTTTCGTCCTCGGTGTAGCCAAACGTGCTGGATCGACCGTTGTTGACTCCGTTTGAATAATTGTGAGGTTTGCGGAGGGTGAGCAAGAGTGAGTCGGTATTGTTAAATGAGGTTGGGGGGGGGGAGGAATGCGGGGTTGTGTGCTGCCCCTGTGCTCTCTTGCTCAAGCGAGGCCAGATGCTGCGGTTGCCACGTCCCCCCCCCCCTCCCCAACCCCCCACCCCACTCCACCCTTCCCACTCCCGTGCTCATGAATGATGGAGACGCAGGAAGCTTCATTTAAAAGTCACGTAGTGGCCTTGTCAGCCCTCTACAACCACCATGTCAGATGGCACCGACCTCTTCTTACCTCCCCATCCACCCCCGCCACCACCACACACCCTTTTTCTTTTTTAAAGTACCCCTTAGTCATTCCTCCTGTCAAAACCCATTTTTTGAAAGACTCCTTAAGAAAGGTCTCTTGTTTGATCAGCTTCATAGACTTTGTTGTACTTGAAGAACATTGAATTATTTATCAGCTGTGCTTGTAGTTGATTTTTTTTGAGGGGTGATGTGCACAGGAGTCATTAGAAACAGAGACATGGAGTAGGGAAGAAATTATTTTAAATTACTCAAATAACCTGAAGTCCTTTGATGCATGATTTCATCTGCTGTTCTTTCCGATTCTGTGAGTTTGTTACGTAACTCCGCCGATGCAGGAATACGGTTCACTGTCAACTTGACACTAAGTGTTTCTACAACAGCTGCTTGGTTTTGCCAAGGGAATATATTGTCACACATCATTAACAAACCATGGCTATGGAGCGTTTTCTTTCTCTAAAAGCAGTTTGGACCTTAGCAAAGCCAAAAACTCTAGTGGAAGTGGGCTTTCGTTGTTTGGCCCCCACACTATTCCCACATCAGAAAGAAAGCTTGTGCATTTGCATGTTAGCTTCTTACCACAGATTTAATGATGATTAAGTCAGGGAGGTCTGAAGGACGACCCCAGGCTTATTTTTCATTCCGCGTCCTTTTCTCACTTTCAGTGTCGATGGCTTTGTTCTCCCTTATGAAGTTGGCTTTGTTGTTTTCCCCTCCACTGGGAGACTGGGGGCCCCCCTGACGGAACAAAAAGAGAAATTAACCCCAGCGCCGCGCATCTCATATCAGGCTGTCTTTTTTATGTCTTTTTTAATCACGCCAAGCAGCTGGAGTCAGCGCTAGGCTGGTTTGCTGAGCAAACAGATTGTGCGTAGACGACACCTGTCTGACCCTGCGGGTGTTCTCAGAGGCTATCGAAAGGCAAAGATGAGAGGCCTTTAGAGAGGTACGGTGTGCCAAGATGGGTGGTTCAGAAGTTCAACTTCATCAAACGTGCTTGACTTCATACACAGTCACGTCTCATGTTTGAAGCCCACCCTCAGTTTATAACAAGCACAAAGTAAAAAGTGATTGTTAGTCTTTGCAGTGGAGTAAATATAGTAGATGCGGTCTAATAAGTTAGTCCATTGTCCTGACCTGAAGTAGCGGTCATTGTGCTACAGGAAAAATAAAAATGTGCTATCACGTTGCAGTTCAGTAGTTGCAGCCATGAACATCTTTTTTGGACTTCCATATTGTTCATGCAATTGACTCACACCACTTTTCAATATGTGGAACACAGCTGACTGAACAGTGACTCCGCTTTAAACTTGTTTCTTATTTGGCTCTGCTGTTAAATGTCTTCTGCCATTCACAAGCCACCACTTCACTGCCAGCAACGCCAGCGTTTTGAAAGCGTTCGGGGGAAAAAAGCCTCATTAACACAGGCAATTTACAGTTTGTTTTCAAGGTAATTGTGTCTGCCGTTTCTGAGGAACGAAACCAGTGTCAGCCTGAATTCATCCGTCTCATCCAGGTTCAGAGCTTCAGAGAGACAGGAAAGATGAATCAATGAAATTCTCCCTGCAGCCATCGCCTAATCAATAATCACAGAAGTTTAGTTCCAGCCTGCCATTTTACAACACTTCCATTGACCCCATGCTGGCTACAGTTTAATGTCTGGCAGGTTTAATGTACAGGCGCTGGCTCTGAGCACCTTGTGAACCATTAACGTGAAGGGCAAAGAAATTAAGAGTAAAAAAGAAGGTCAATGTTTGAAGTGCAGTGCAGTGCAGCTGTGCTGGGACACATCTCTTTTAGTGCGTTTAATGAAAGTCACTTTCGTTCGTTGCCATTAATTCGTGATCTCCTGTATCAATTAAATGCTCAAACAGCCCTGTTTAATAGTTATGGCATACAGTATGTATCCCTCTTTGTCTGTATCTCTTTGCTCCTATTCTTCTCTTTTTCTCTCCTCTCCTCTCTCTCTCTCTCTCTCTCTCTCTCTCTCACTTATTCTCATTCTGGTTTTCCCTCTGCAGTTGGCTAGAGTGAGCTCCCGGCGATGGCTGAACTTGCAGGAGTACCAGAGCAAGAAGCTGATGCAGGAGAGCGGAGTGACGGTGCAGCGCTTCTTCGTGGCCGACTCCGCCCCGGAAGCCCTGGAGGCCGCCAAGAGGCTAAGTGAGTAGCGCCTGCGCCGGCCGCTCGAACCGCACTTTACGCTTGCAGCCCTCTGTGACAGGAGAGGGCCCTCTGCGTGTGCAGATGAGCTAGCTGCAGCGGCAGCAGCCAACAACAACAACAACAACAGCAACAACTTATGTGTTATGATAGTCAGCACGTTTGGTTCTTTGTTGAGCTGAGGGTTGCCTCACATTCACTAGCAGTAAGAGATTTTCCATGTTGGCAATTTATGGCGCCCATTTTTCACACTTTTCCCTTTTTGTTCTCTCTTCCTCTCCCCCCCCCCCCCCCCCCCCCCCTCTCTCTCTCTCTCTCTCTCTCTCTGTCAAAAGCTGTCTCCCATTGTTGCCTTCTTGCTGTTTTGATTTCACACTGTAATACCCCCGATTGGCACATCCACAGAAACGTGCACTCGCTCACTTTCACGCCCACTGCCCACCACCACTGAATGTTGAATTCATACAAAAAACCTCTTTTCAGCTTCTCTCTCTCTCTCTCTCTCTCTCTCTCTCTCCTTCTCCCTCCCTCCTTTCCTTCGCTTTCTGACAATCGTGCCACCTCACAGAGACCGCTGCGAGTCTTGGCCGAGCTGGTGGATGCGGTCCACCTCCAGTATTAACAGCGGCAGCCTTCGCCCGATGCAGTGCCAAGATAAACAGTCAGGGTTTGATATCACACCATGGCACCCCCACTTGCTCTCCCCTTCACTCGGAGAGGAGATGCTGTGTGCGTGTGTGTGTGTGTGTGGGCGGGGGGGGGGGGGCTGGGGGGTCTGGAACTGGTCCAGATGCGGGAGCCTCTCCACAGCCTCTCCCTGTGCCCAGCCTTGGCCGGTGTAATCGGCAGCTTATCTCTCACTGCACAATGGGCCGCACCACTGTCCTCTTGTCCTCCCACTGAATGCTGTAATTCGGTGTGTGGCCCTCATGTTTGTTTGTTTGTGTGTGTGTGTGTGTGTGTGCGCGTGCTCGCGCGCCTATGTGTGTGTTTGTTTGAGTGAGAGAGACTGTTTGTGTTTCTCGCTGAAATGGCTTTATAGACTTAGAGTTGCCATGGATCCCCATTCTCAGATTTGAGTGCATGGTGGTGTATGTGTGTGTGCACTGAGTCAGTCTCATATCAAGTGCGAGACTTTTTCTAGGGCTCTTCTTTGTTGTCGTGCCATAAGTAGCAGGGATGAACTCCTCACCGTGTGTGTGTGTGTGTGTGTGTGTGTGTGCGCTGCAGAACCTTTTGGTTCTGTGGGGGGAACGTGGCCCACCGGTGTCTGCGCCGAGGCTTACGGGCAAAGCCAGTCTCTGAGGTTCTCTCTGGAGAGAGGGAGAGAGAGGTAGGCAGCCTAAGAGCCCAGGGTAGCAGGGGCCTGATGGGGGATTTGAGGTGACCAAGCATGACCCAAATGGATTTCTGTGTGACGGCGATACAGCGGTGAGCCTTGCCTCGCCGGAACAGGGCTCTCTCCATTGGGCTTACCTAGCCATGACGCAGTGAAGGTGACAGCTCAATTGGTGTGCCGTGGTATCTCGCTCCACACACACACACACACACACACAAACACACACATACATAGAGAGAGACACACACTTACACACAGACAAAGGCACACCAGAGCACTGCATGCTGCAGTGGTGAGATATCACTGTGGTGACGTTGATTTATTGTGGCAGGTGTGGATTCGATCTTAAATCATCACATACAGTTTGAGGATTTGGTTCCTGACATCTTGTGTGCTTAGCAGCAGTCACATGCTGTAAAGCATCATACGCACAACATAGATGTGAGCATGAAGCGCTAGTGCTGGCTACAGTTGCTCTACTCGCACACACACACACTCTCACACTCTCTCTCACACTCACACACACACATAGACAGACACACACACACTCTCTCTCTCTCTCTCTCTCTCTCTCTCTCTCTCACACTCACACACACACATAGACAGACACACACACACTCTCTCTCTCTCTCTCACACACACAGACACACACACACACACACTCTCTCACACACAGACACGCACGCACACACACACACACACACACACACAGAGTCTCTCTCTCTCTCTCTATCTCAATTTGTCCCTTCCCTCTCTCTTTCTCTCTTTCTCACTCTTTTTCTCCTTACTGTCTTTGTTAGCCGCCCTCTCTCTCTCCATTCATCTCTCTGTAGTTATGATCCAGCACCTGTCCCGGCCCGCACCCATGTGCCTCTGCGCCAGACAGGGACTCAAGAGGGGGTGTTGCTCATTTTCACACTCATAACAGAAAAAGCCTCCGGCCCTTCCCTGCCCCTCTCCTCTCCTCTCTCCTGCACTCTTAAGTAATCTAGCTGTCACCGAGGCAGGCCCGATGCTGGCCTCATCAGTCAACGCATAGAGAGAGAGAGCGAGCAAAACAAGAAAAGAGTATGTGTGTTTTGTGCGTCTCAGATTATGTAGCCAGTGCCTGTGTCTACTACCGGCATTGCCATTCTGGGAGACGCATAACAGAGGAGGGAGGTGTGAGTGGGAATTGGGGCGGGAGGGGGGGGGGGGGGGGGGGGTCACAAATGTGCGGCGTCCGAGAGCTGATTGGAAGATGGAGTGTGAAAGTTCCGCGCCGTGTGCCACGGGGCATCATAAATCAACGCGCAGCCGCCATTCCATATCTCATCCAGCGAAAACACTTCACAGTACCGCACCGTAAACATGCACTTTGCAAATGAGCAAAGGAGGAAGCAGAAGGAGAAGTGGAGGGGAAAAACAAAAATCAGGGGGAAAAAATCAACAAAAAAGAGCAGGAGGGGAAACCTATTAAGATGAAATGACTTGCAGAAAAGTGGCTCCAGTCTTTTTTGACACCGGTGCTGAGGAGTGAAGAAAAGTGGTTTGGCGTAAAAAAAAAGCACCTTATCAGAGATTCCATTCAAGAGGCGCGGCTGGGGTGTGATCGCAGACGGCGTATTCATATGCCGGCTTTGAATGGAACCTTTTATGGTAGCTTGCCATCCTTAGAGATTAAAGCAGGATATGTAATGAATATAAATTGTTGTGGTTCCCGCCTCATCTTTTTTCAAAGAGACACACAAACACACACATGTACATGCACACACACGCGCAGATACGCAGGTGTACCCAGGTATACATGTGCATACATGAATGTGGTCCATCGAGTACATGGATGTAATTGTTTTGTTCACTGTTTACTCGTTGACAGATCTGATGACTGAAATATTATGGAATATTAAGAATGAAATACATCAACATTTAAACACCCAAGTCAATCATCATCTGTCAGCATGTTTTTTTTTTTTTTCTTCTACTGTGCGGGGCCCAGCGATTGAAGAGGGGTAGATTGTAAACCATTCTTGAAGAACGCTATCCTTTACACGTTACCCGATCCCACTCCTTCTCTCTCTCCCACCCGCTACCTGTCACTCTTCATTGCCCTTTCTGAATTAAGGCAAAAAGTTCAAAAATATACTTCAAAAACATTTCGTAATTAATATTCAGTACTCTTCAGAAATATTAGTGAATCTTACTAAATGTTTCTTTCCATGTACCGTATGTTGATATATTAGGAATATTGAGAATGTTCAGTCGAGCAGGGGACATGTTTTTCCTCCTGTTTTGTGAAGTTAGGAGGGAAGCGTAGTTGTTTGTCCTTTCTCTTCTCTTCATTCTTTTTCCTCCTCTCTCACTCTCATTACTCCTACGCTTTCCATCTCCTAGAGAGTTGATGGTTATTCAGGAGCTTCTTTTTTTCTGTAAACAGAAAGGCAGGCTCCACAATTAGAGAGAGAAAGAGAGAGAGAGCAAAGGAGAGAGTGATCATGTTAATTCATTTCACTGCGATATGAATATTAAAAGCAAACAGTGCTGTTTAATGCGCGACAGTCAAGTCTCATGTGTGCTTATTAGAGGAACTGGTAGTTAGGTACGTCAAAACACAGCATGATCCGTAGACAATGTGACATTTCAACAACCTCAGGTGGCAGGTGTGCAGACCTCACTAATCGCTTTGCAGATCCCAACTTCTCATAGTTCAAAGAAGTTTTATATTCTGTCAGTTAATTGCTAATAATGCACAAGTCAATGTTGTTTCTTAAACGTCTTAAATATTTCCAATGTGGTATGTGTCTTAATTTATGGTGCAATTTATAAGGTGTTATATTCTTGGTATGAAACCCAAAGTACATTGATTAAAAGCTTAGAATCGAGTGGCTGATCGAAAAGAGGTCTCTTTCCTTGTGTTCTCAGATTTTGGCTTAAATTGGTCAGTTAGCTTTTGGAATTTACTTTGGGAAAGTGATCCACTGTCATGGATGCAGACTTCGTTTAAAAACTAAATTAAAATGGAGAGGGTATGGGGGAAATTGGGAAAATGTTCGTTTGCTCTTATTGAACCTGTGTGAACCAGATGATGAATTAGGCACACAGATTCAATTCCCTTTTAAATATTTACTCTTATGTTATTTATTTATACCCTTTCATTAACAATGCTGTTTTGTCTCAAGGCCATTGAGAGAGCCTAAGGCTGAACCTCCCATGAGCAAATGCTCGGTGACAGTTGCATAGAAAACAAAGAAATCTTGAACCAAAACTCTGTCTCGAGGAGGGGAATGGGCTCATAGGTCATTCTCCATTATAAAAGTCACCTTATTGAACACTCAGTGTCAGAGGCAGGACAAGGGCAATCAGAAGCAAGCTACACTTGGTTTCCTCAGTGTTTTAACTTGAGGTATGTTTTCTTTTAACAGAATGATCAAGCTTGTTAGTCTGACGGAAGGCCTCCATTCCTCAGTGAAGAGCTTTGAGAAACCTACTGTATGTCGGCCTCAGATTTACTGCAGTAAGAATATCATTATAGAACTTGGAGATGACAGCGTGCACATAGCCAAGATGTACAGTACACTCGTATGAATGGAGGCATTAAAGAGTTGCCTACTTTGTAGTGACCATAGAGTTTTACAGGGAAGGTGCAGATGCTGTGTCTGTGTTTGTATGGCACACAGGTACTTGCACCTCGACTCCTGCAAGTGTCTTCTCTCTCTCTCTCTCTCTCTCTCTCTCTCTCTCTCTCTCTCTCTCTCTCTCTCTCTCTCTCTCATTCTTTCCTTCTCTCTCTCGCTCTCTCTTGCTGGAGATCATCTGTAGCATACCATATGCTTCTCTCTCGCAACGCCACTCCACCGAGCCCCCACCATCTGTCTCCTCTTCTCTCTCTCTCTCTGGAAGGCTTCTTCAGTCATGCGTGGCGTTTGTGTACCCCTGCCCCCGCTCCTGTTTGTGTTTAACATCTCTGTGCAAACGATGAGCATGTTTCTCTTTCATATTTATTTATTCACCAGTGCCACTGTGTGTGTGTGTGTGTGTGTTTGTTTTAATCCTCCTGCATGTGTATATAGTGTGGGTTGTGTTGTGCCGCGTTGCCAGTCATCAGTCAGTCTGCATTGTTGAGGAGAGTGGAGGCTTTGAGTGCTTCTCCCTGGCACGTAGCTGGTGTGTGTGTCAGCCGCTTCTGATGGTCTCCCTCTGATGTGGGATAAAAGACATTTGAAGGATTTTTCAGCGTTTATGCAAATGCATCCATTGGTGTCATGTAATGCGCCCATCCTACTGGTTCAGCCTGACTGACAAACTTGTGTGTGTGTGTGTGTGTGCGTGTGATTGTGTGTGTGACTGTGTGTATGTGCGTGTGTGCGCAGGTGCGTGCGAGCGTGCATGCGAGTGTGTGTCCATATGGGTGTGTGTGTCGTGTGTTTGAGCGTATGGGTGTATGGAAGAGAGTTAGGATTAGTTGTGGTCATGGGGAATGAGGATGGGTGGGGTTTAGGGATGCACAGAAATGGATCTTGCCCATATTAGATCAAACTCAATCGCCCGTTCGCCAGTACTGATATGTGATTTTTTTTTTTTTAGAGTCTTTCCTATACTAGAATTAACCATTTGCTCTTATTGTGATTTCCTGTTGTGGCACAGGCACATTTCCTTCAATTCTACCCAAAATGTATACTTTAAGAAATCTAGATTGTTTAAAACTAATAAATAATACATAATTTGAACTTGGTGTACAGTAGATGTAAAATAAAGAATTTGACATCTGACATTTTCAAGTAAATATAGGTCTCATCCTATTTGAATTGATCTGGAAGATGCTTCCTCCAAAACCCCAACAGTTTGTGCTGATATAGTCTCATATGCAGATGCCGATAATACAATTTTTTAGCTGTTATCTACCCATACCGATGTCATACCAATAATGTCTCACAGCCTAGTGGGGTTTAAAGTGGATCTGTGGTTTAACCCTTAGAACCCGATTGACACAAATTGCGTCAAAAAACACACCCTTTCTTCTCTGTTACATTGCTCCGCGACTGTTCATCACAACGAGATAAAACCTTTATTTTATGACAGAGAAGAAGTGGGGCTTTCCAAAGAGACTACGCACTTGTCTGTACGATCAAGTATGAAAATTAAAAAAAATCATGAAATTATATAAAATTGCATCATATTTAAAGTCTATACTTCTCTGCGTTCACCTGCGCACCCATTACTCTCGTTTGAATTACTCGCGGACCCGTGATCGCATAGATATGGCAAGCATATCAGATGAAAGAGGAGAAACAGGGCTATCCATTGGTACCATGGATATCTTTCTGGCTTATAAAAACAGACGAAGTGACTGCAAAATATTAACGTCATGTACACAAACCAACGCTGCACACCCATTACTCTCGGAGTAATTACTCGCGGACCCGTGATCGGATATATATGCCACGTATGTTAGATGAAAGAGGAGACACAGAGCTATCATTTGATACCAAATACATTCTTCTGGGTTATAAAACAGACGAAGTGACAGCAAAATAATAACTTCATATAGCTGGACTTACCCCACGTTTTTGTCTGTTTTTGTGGCAAAGCATGTTTATAATCCAACGCTATCGTGTGTTTCTCTATGGCAAAACATGTTCATAATCCGGTTTTGAGATCCTAGCAAATTCCTGCATGGCATCCAATTCAAGGCTCACATTGCATCCCAATTTGTTCAACAAAGAAACACCTTTTTTGCCTTTACTTTGTTCATGGCAATGCAGTAAAAAGTTGAGAATCATCATGAGTGCATACACCATAGTCACACATGCTAACAGGCAAACTTGGGTCAAGTCAGATCAGTTCGTGTCACAGATATGGAGCGCAGAATGGTCATTTTTCATCGCTAAATAAAAAATGGCATTTATTTCCGTAAATCACACACCACATATTTCTGTAAATTGCTCAGCCCCAGAGTATCCCTCCAACATGGCAATTATATTGCCCGTTTCAGGACAGTCTGCCCTACACACACATGAAATGCATGTAGAGCTATGAGCTTGCTGTGGTGAGATACAGGTCAAAATATAAGAATTTTTATAATATGATTTTTATATTTTAATTCTTTAAAAATCAAAATAAAATCAATGCTAGTACTAATACATGAAATGATGGCAGATCTGGATAGCCCAGACTCTGCTGAAAAAAACAATATATAATATGTGTGTGTGGCACTTACAATGACCAGAATAAATCCTTATGAATAAAGGTAGTGAAAATGCCCTAAAAACAGCTTAGGGTTCTAAGGGTTAAGCCTTCTTACTCACACGTCTGAGCTACCTATGTGTGCCTGTTGTGACATGTTTTCCTGTGTGTGGTTACCGTGGTAATAACCAAACATGCTGAGCCCCTCAAATCGCTTATAGAATCTATAAAAAACACAGAGGGAAAACTCTTTTTCTCCCCCTGCCACGACGAGAAAAAGCCCATAATACAGAAATCTGTGTGATTATGGATCATAAAGAAGTGTAATTGTGTCTCTGATTTGTGTTGCAGTGGTAAACCAATTGAAATGACTCTCAAATGATCCCGTAAATGCATTTGAGAGGCACAAGCTCGTTTTCAGGGACCTCGCAAATCAAAATGCAATTGTGGCTTCCTGACGGCTGTGTGGTATTGATATTATGCGTGGTACATTACTGTTATTCACGCTGCCGACCCGGCCACCTTACCCGGTGAAACCTGTGACTTGTTCAGACCCAGCTGATGCCATTACTTTGGAAATGTTGGCACAAAATTGGATGTTTTATTAGTGCTGTTGTATGGTCCATTGAGCAGTAAATTTGCAAGAAGAAACCCAGTGGTATATATTCCTTTGTCAGCCCCATTGCGAATTTCGCACAGATTTGACTTCAGCCTCATTGTTTACTTTAGCCCAGTCCCGTATAATGTCAGACCCATGTGAGATTATGTCTGACTCCCAAAGAAACCTCAGCCGTCCATTATGGAAAATGATTTCGGAGCGTAACAGGGTTCACAGCGGTGGCACACCAGCAATGAACACCAGACACTTTTCTCAAATTCGATTTTCTCTTGGCCGTGTTCGTATACTGTAGATGTCTTGTCCTGAAACGGAGCCTTATTTTGTGAGGTAGAGAAAACACAAGAGGGAGAGAGGCTGTGTAAAGAAAGCTTGACCTTCCGTCTGTGCATTGTGTTTGGCCATGTTTTTCATTGTGGGCATCAGCCACGTCTGAACTCGCGCTCTCTTCAGCAACAGCAGCGCGCTTGCTCGCTCCTCGAGCTCCCCCGACTCTGTAAAGTCTGCTTTTATGTCTCCCTTTGAAACACGGCCGTCGGTCTTTTGAGGAACACTGACACTCGCCGTAACAAAAACAGGCTTTCAGAGGGTTCGGTGTCAAACAGGCTCCTTACCCTCCCTGGCGTCAGGTGCAGAGGGAGGAGCAGCTCAGCTCAGATCCCCTCCTGCTGCAGATTATAGGCTATTTGGGAGACGGGGGAACATCTCTGATTTCTCTGGCCTTCATATGTCCTCTGGTCAGTCCTATCCCGGCCTCTCTCTCTCTCTCTCTTTTTCTCTCTCTTTTTCTCCATCTCTCTCCCTTAAGGCGACACATGGTTAAAGATAAATGCGTTCCAAACATATCATTCCTTTGAATCATGGTTGCTATACAGAGTGATGACACTGAGAGACAAACTGCTTTGCATGTCTTGACCTTCAGATGGACATTCACAGCTGTGTGCGTGTGTGTATGTGTGTGTCCATGTGTCCGTGTGTGTGTGTGTGTTAGTTCGTGTTCTAGTATGTGGCAGTGGCACGGTGTCTGAAGAGAGTCTGGAGTGGCTCTCTTCTCCTCGTGAGCCGAGCCTCCTGCCAGCACCTATCCCCCCGTTGTCTGAAGTAGTTTAGAGATGAGAGACGTGGTGCTCTTTTGAGACTGGAATGGAGGCGGAGCAGGATAGCGGGAGCGCAGCAGGGAGGCTGATTGACACGGACACGAATGTTGACAGCCAGTGAAGTGTACCAGAGGGGGAGAGAGAGAAGGAGAGAAGAAGAGAAGAAGAGGATGAGAGAATGAAAGATGGAATGAGAAAGGAGAGAAAGTTGGCTCGTGGGTCTTGCTAGGCACTCACCTCTCTCTCTCTCTCTCCCCCTCTCACCCCCAGCTCCTTTCTCTCTCTCTCTGTCTCTTTCTCCCTCCCTCCCTCTCACCCCCTTTCTCTCTCTCTCTCTCTCTCTCTCTCTCTCTCTCTCTCTCTCTCTCTCTCTCTCTCTCTCTCGGTCTCTCTCGGTCTCTCTCTCTCCCTCTCACCCCACTTTCTCTCTGTCTCTCTGTCTCTCCCTCTCCCTCTCTCTGAGGCTCCATCTGGGTCTACCAGCACTGTTGGATGTGCGGTGTGTTCCGCCCCCTCTATGGATGCCTGGGAGTGGAGAAGGAAACCTGGGAGAACGATTTGATGTGATTTGGTGCTCCCACACTATATCTCTGTCTACTTCCTCCCTTCCTGCGCTCAAAGGAACACTAGTTATTTTCTCATGCTTTTCCAAAACTAATTCTAGCTTTTGAGAATCGGTTTCTCTGAGAAGAGCTGTTGTGGTATAATGGATACATTGTACCTATTGAATCTGTTATTTTGGGCTTATTGTGGTCTAGTTGAGAACTAAGATGAGATGATTTTAACCAATCCGATGGTTTCTTTTTCATTCTTTGTTTCTGCCTCTCTCTCTCTCACTCCATGTGATATGGAAATATAGCCGTACAGTATACTGTATAGCTTTGTATAGCCTTGTCCCACAATGGGGAAAAAGTCATCTTGCAGTGCAGTGTGATTAGGTTTGAGAGAAGTAAACGAGCATGGCGAGTTGTCAGCAGACCTCAGCAGAGGTACCGCCCCTCATGTTGCTCCTTTCCCAGCATGCCTTGGGGTGATGGACAGAAGGGGTTTAGCCCCCTGAGAAAATCAGTGCGCTCGCCTGTCATGCAAAAAAGACGGATGGTGTGTGGAATTTTCTTGGCATCATTACCTGCCAAAAAGATGAACTCCCGGGAAGATCATACGCAGGAGGGCACAGCGAAAGCAACAGCACTTTTTCCCCCCACCAACCTAGCAAGGTTATTAACAGAGACACGCTCAAACGCCTCTCTCTTTGCTCCCACATCTCTGTTACTTCTTCTCCTCTCCCCGTCTCTTCGTTCTGTGGTCCTTGGCTCGCTCTTTGTCTTTCTTGTTTTCACAGTCTTGCTCGCACCTCCTCAAAGGCGTTCACTGTTAATCATTGCACAGGCTTTTTGAACTTCAAGTTGGGCTCAAATTAGGGGTGCTAAACTACAAAAAATGCATTACGAATATTATAGGCATTTTTGTAGAGCTAACCTATGGTTACCCTAGAGCCAATGTGCCAGCTAATCATATATTAGACCATAGCCGTTTGTGATTACATGATCAAGGCATTGATAAGATAAATCGGAACAATGTCAGCATGCTATATTAAATCAGTTTTCCTGTTTTAGGATATCCAGACATTTCCAGATTTAAGTTGTCATAGGCATATGAACATATGCTTATTGTTTCACAAATGGTATATGCATAGTTAAAATATTTGGAAAGAAACATTGGGGAATAAAGTTCATTGTTGACCTCAGCTGAGAAGGGAAAAATACTTCACTCTTGCTAGATACACTTCTTTTTTTTTTTACCCTACGCACATGTGCACTTCCGTCGACTTCTCGGAATCATTATCTGGGACTAGGCATGGAGACCAGGCGGACAAGTCTAACAAGGAGTCAGCTGTCAGCTTGCCACTGCCCGGTGGAGTTTGATGTGCCACCACAGGTCTGGGTCAATGATCAACCTCTGTCGGGCCTCAGAGGGAGATGCTATCATTAGACGAGGCACAGTTTGTGTGTGTGTGTGTGTGTGTGCGTACTCTGTCCCAACACTGTGTGTCTTGCCAATCTGCAGCATATGCAGAAGCCAAAAAGGAAGCACACAAGCAAAGAAAGCAAACAAATCGCAAAGGCCTTTGCCTTTGCTTGTTGACGTTTTTTTCCCCTTTTTTTCTTTTATTTCGTGCATGCATGGAGAAACATTCGGAATCGAACAGAAATGGCTCTAGTTGAGATCACACCTTCTTATGTGAGGTACCTGGTCGATCGAGGAGCAGGTCTTCTCGGTCAACAGCGTGGCAGCTGTGCTGTAGGACTGTCTTAACCACATTGGAATAAATGGCAGAGGCATTTAAAAACCAAATGAAAGGTAATGTCAATGTAGTCATTACAGACCCCCACGCACCAGTGTGTGTGCCACTATGCTGAGCTGTAAAGGCTACCGGTACTTCAGGCAAGCAAGCATATGGTTTTTGTTCTTAAATAGCATTAAAGATATGTAGCAGGCGTGCAAGAAACATATGAAGAAGAAGGCTTGAGTCTTGATGGAAGGCTTGAGTCTTGAGTCTTGTGTGCCAATGGGAATAAAGCCTGGGCGTTTTATCGTATGGAACGTGCATTTAGATCCGACTAGTGGCATGTTTCCTCTTCCGTCTCTTCATTTCTTCATTCTTCTGTTTCTGCTTGCGTGAAATTGTTCACAGGGGAACGACACTAGAGAGAGCTTTCCTCCTCCTTAAGTTGTGACTGAGCTATGCACATCTCTATGGATTGGCTTGAAGTCTCTCTCTCTCTCTCTCTCTCTCTCTCTTTCTTTCTCTTTGCGTGCATTATTGCTTTGTCTTTATTACTTTGTTAAGTATCAGACAATTCTGTCTGCTCTGCTCAAAGCCTCACAGCCACATCCTCCTGAACTGCTGTGAGCGGGCAAAGCATTTAGTAGAGAAAAAAAAACAACCTAACAAAAAAAAAGCAAATGAGACGGAAGATACAGGCAGGAAACGCTTGAGCAGAAATAACAGCCTAATGCTGACTTCTGTCATTAGTAAATAAGATTCAAGTTAATTTGCGTTCATTAATTGGGAATCGGCTGCCTGGGGATTTCCGTGTAGCTCCAATTATATTTGATGTGACTAGTGATGTAGTTACACTGCAGTCTTTACTAAGATAAAATACATATTGTGGTGGGGATTAATTATTTGTATTCCATGTATAAAAACGTTTTTATAGCTTGTTATGTTGGCATAATGAGAATTTGTGTTTTGTTGCCATAAATTGTGATTTTTCTATTTACGTTTAGTCATTCATAATGCAACAAATCTAAAAGGCTTATGTCAGCAAAACGGCTAAGCGTTGGATGGTTATTACAGGATATAATCAATATGTTTTGACAAAGTAAAATGCTAACACATCACTGAATGAGCTCCTGCTGAATGAGACAATCTTGTTTTTATGACTCCTTTTATTATGTTTTGTCAGAAGGGTAATGCGGCTAGGCCTAAGATATAAGATTTCCATTGCTCTTTGCATAAGCTAAATGGTATGGGCTTGTTGCATTCTACCCTATGTATTTGGATGGCAGCCTCCAAAGTCTATTGCTGTTACTTTACCTCTTGAGAATGGAATCATTTCCCAGTCAGCCGATGACGAATTGTGGAATAGTGGCCATTACTCGTAAGTATACTGAGCAAGGGTACTTGAATGCAATCTAAGGCATATTTTTTCCTTTAAAAAATAGCTTCTCTGTGCTCTTACCCTGGTTGTTGATGTAAACATTGCTTCCTGATATAATGGCATAAATTGTAATACAATTTTTCCCCCTGCTGTACTCACTTGGGAGCTGGCCTTTATGAGGTTTCTCCACCATCCTGTCGTCGTGGAAACCACTGGGTCCAGGTCCTCGGTCATTAGCGCGGGACCGCAAATGCACATAGGATTAGTTATATGCCAGTTTCTTCACTGGCTGATTCACCAGAACCCCACAGATACCTACACTAGGTATAGCCTACCTAATCTCTTGTTACATTGAAAGAGTGCATAAGATTGGCATTGAAGGATGAAGATGTTCTTGAAAAGCTAATTATGTGCTCTTTCCTTGTGAAATACATTAAGAGGATTTGCCGTGTAAACCTGTGCCCATATCTTCGCTGTCAACCCGCAGGCCAAGCACGGGGACTTATATTGTGGCAGATCAATTGCGGAGTGCCACTTGACCTCTTTCGTCCCACAAATAGCTCAGATGAGGACAGTAGTAACATTCTACCAAGTTAATGGCACATTACTGCTGAGGATGAGTCAATAACAACCCCCCAGGACAATTAGCGGAAGATCGCTTGCTAGCATCTAAGGCTGAGTGATCTGGACACACACACACACATGCGCGCGCACACACACACACACACACACGCATGCCTAAGGTAATGCGGAGAGCCGTACTCACACTGAAGTGTTGAACGCCTCCTTCGACATGACAAGGCCGCCGTGTGAACATCATCTGCCCGCTCGGCGTGTTTCCTCCTCCCTGTTTGCTCTCTGACACGTCTTTTCATCCGTGCCAGTCCTGTCTGCGTGGGGCTCCATTGTGACTGAGACACACACATACACATGCACATACACATACACACCCATACACACACATACACATACACAGACACATGGCGAAGGTTTTAAGGCAGCTTGCTTGAAGTTCTTTCTTTTACAGAGTTCAAGTAAGTGTGTGTGTGGGTGACTGCGCAAGTGGGTGTTTGAAGGAAGGGCTGTCTAATCTGAAGAGGATGTGGTCTGCTGGTCTGCATCCCCAAGCAGACAAGTGGAGGAAAGAGATGATCCAGTTACCTTATTTTTTGGATGGTCTAATCTTGAAGCAAATAAAAAACTGTGTGTGTGTGCGCGTGCACAAGAGAGAGTGTGAGCGTATGTGTGTGTGTGTGGCACGTGCACATGATCAAGGCCAATTAAGCAGTTCAGTGATTCTGAGGAGATTCCCTGCTCAGTTAAGAGAGCATTATCCACTCTGCCTATTGAGATTTGAAAAGAGCCTGTCCTGTTTATTTGGCCATTTCATTACCTCCCCTGTAATGTCTTTGTTTTCATAGCAAGTGCATTTAAATTCATATATATGTATAAGTATAAGTATATATACTCTTGATCCCGTGAGGGAAATTTGGTCTCTGCATTTATCCCAATCCGTGAATTAGTGAAACACACTCGGCACACAGTGAACACACAGTGAGGTGAAGCACACACTAATCCCGACGCAGTGAGCTGCCTGCAACAACAGCGGCACTCGGGGAGCAGTGAGAGGTTAGGTGCCTTGCTCAAGGGCACTTCAGCCGTGGCCTACTGGTCGGGGTCCGAACCGGCAACCCTCCGGCTACAAGTCCGCTGCCCCTTATAGATGGTGGACAACACTTAGCAGTGAAGCGCTGAGGCTTCTTGAGGAGGCCTCACTTATGCTAATGGTAGCCATCGTATGCTTTTGTCCCTCTTGTAGGAACCGCTGCAAGGATGAAATTAGCTGGTGCTAAATCTCACTTTCCCCCTCAGGCACGAGCAGTAGAACCTGTTATCCAGCTGCCTTTTCTTCTCTCTCTTTCATCATCTCATCTGCACACATCGCTGGCCCGTTTCGGAGATTGCTCCGTTTGTTCACACCAACCTGAGTTCAACTGCCGTGTTTCACCTCCGTTTCCCCAATTTCTCGATTTTTTTTTTTTTTTCTTCTTCTCCTTTTCTTTTTTTGTTCTCCCCCGTCTCTCTAAACAAAAAGTCATTTTCTCTTCTCCATTCCCTCTGTTCTAGCACATGGCCGCGGGACACGCTATTTCATCTCGCTTTGAACTCTTTTAATTTTGTGCTGCAGCAGTGTTTTATTATCATATTCGTTCATTTTCGATGCTCAACCTCTCCACCGTCGAGCGTGAGCTGCCCTTTATTTTTTTTCCATCTTTTTCTTTTTTTTTTTAAGCCTTGGCTCTCTCGCCTTAGGAGGAGCGAAAGCTCTCCCTCAGTGCAGTGTTGGTTTAATCCTTACCACCTTGTTCACGATAGATATCCGCTCTTACACCCTCACACACTCTCTCTCTCTCCATAATTTCTCTCTCTCCCTGTCCCTCGATCTCTCTCTCTTTCTCACACACACTCTCTTTTTTGCTCTCGCACTCTCTATTTCTCTCTGTCTGTCTTTCGCACACAAGAGCTCCGAGTCTTTGGCTGGTAGCTGTCTAGACATGTGCTAGTCAGCCTGAAGAACCATATTTTCTCGTGTTATGTGCCATTCATTCCTGGTGCAACGCCAGCATACCTTGTGTGTTCTCAAAAGTAGATCCCCCTCATCTGGGTAATGCTACAGCATCTGAATAGAGACATGTTGAACACCATGAGGGTCATGCAAAGTGTGAATGTGGCTGGAATAAGTGAAACTTTTGCAACAACTCCTTTGCAAGTTACTCAATAGCCAACTGAGCAGCATTTAAGACACGAGAAGCACTGGAGCAGTTCCACTAATGAAAGCTACAGCTTTGAATAGAACATTTTGTTCATTTCTCAGTTCAGTTTATATATATATATATTTTTTTTTTTTTTTTTTTTTTTTTTTTTTTTTTGTGGCCTTTTTATGCCTTTTTAATGAGACCGAACAGTGGAGAATGACAGGAAGCGAGCGGGAGAGAGAGTCGAGGGTGGGATCCGGAAAAGGACCACGGGGAGGGAATCGAACCCGGGTCGCCGGCGTACGGTGCAGGTGCCCCAGCCAGTCGCGCCACGTCTGGGGCCCTCAATTCAGTTTTAACCTTTTACCTTTTTGGCCAGTAACGACTTCAAATACACGCAAAAGAAGTAAAGTGCTGAGGCGGAATGCTTGCTATACCCACAACGTTTTATGAATGCCGCTGTAGGCAGGTGATTACATCTGGGTCCAGTGATCATGCGTCATGAGGTTATGGGAGGCTGACGTGTGTGCTCTCTCGCTGTAGAGGCATAGCTGTGGCCCTAGAGAAGGCGTGCCTGTGTAATTAGCGGGCCTGTAGGGGAGTGTGAAGCACGAGAGGGACTGCGAGACTGGGTGTGGGAGAGAGACTCTGCCACTAGAGACATCTCAATGCCGCTCGCTCGCTCCACTGCGTCCATCCCCTAACCGCCCCACAGCCCCATGCCGAGTCGTTTCACACCCACAAACCCCTGCTAGGCTCGCATCCAGCTCTGATGGAAACGTGCCTCAGTACACTCATGCTCTTTTACTTACATGCATACTGTACTGGTGTATGCTCATGCACACTCGAGTAGGACACACACACACACACACACACACACACACACACACACACACACACACACACACACACACACACACACACAGGTATGGTCTAGTCGGTAGATCACTCACTTACATACTCATGCTACACACACACTAACCATAAATACAGTCTTGTTGTCTTGTTGTAGGCCTGAATACACATACTTGCATACACACAGGTATAATGGTGCAGTGCTAGATGTTAGCACACATTCACACTATATAGACACACACACACACAGGTATGGTCTAGTCGTACAGTAGGTACTCACACTCATACTTACATACTCCGATACATACTCATGCTACACACCATAAATCAGGTCTTGTAGGCCTGAATACACATACTTGCATACACACAGGTATAATGGTGCAGTGCAAGATGTTAGCACACATTCACACTATATAGACACACACACACACACACACACACACACACACACACACACACACACACACACACACACACAGGTATGGTCTAGTCGTAGGTACTCACACTCATACTTACATACTCCGATACATACTCATGCTACACACCATAAATCAGGTCTTGTAGGCCTGAATACACATACTTGCATACACACAGGTATAATGGTGCAGTGCAAGATGTTAGCACACATTCACACTATATAGACACACACACACACACACCATAACTTCTATACAGTCTAAGGGCAAGAGTGGGATGACATTTTAGAGGGGAGCAGAATGGGTTGCAATATGCCCTGTTGATGATGTGCTGATCGGAGCGGTCTCTGTGTTCTCCCCTGCTCCCCCATGTGCGGCCCATCTGACCGTGCCCTCTCCTTTGTCCATGTGTTCTCTCTCAGATGCTAAGGAGATTGTGCTGAAGGCACAGATTCTGGCAGGCGGACGTGGGAAGGGCATGTTCGACAGTGGCCTTAAGGGAGGAGTGCACTTGACCAAAGAGTAAGTATGTCTGCTGCTTCCACATTAAGAGTAAAGAGACGTAGAGGAGGGAGCTGTGTAGGGAGATCCTATATAATAGACCCCTTCAGCTAGATGAATCAACATGTACGTTACTAAGGCATTTCTGGTGGCATAGAATACAACATTGAGCTAATGGCATGACATCAGGGATAAACAAAAGAAAGTTTTACACTTTACACAAAGTTTTTTTCAAGTTTTACAATGTTTACTCGGTTGAGCACTATGCTTAAATCTGTTACATCTTCATTGCAAAGTGTCTCTGTTAGTTTTGAACGTTTACATTTGAAAATGGAAACCTTTTAGGAACAGATTGAAAGGGTTTATGAAGCAGAGATGGGGAAACCTGGCTTCAGAAAGGTAACCTCCTACAGGTTCTACCTGTGCACCTAAAACAGGTGATTTCACTAAGAAGAGTTGAGCTAATATGAATCAGCTTGTTTTTACTGAATGGTTGGAACAAAATGTGGTTGGACATTCTGAAACCAGATTTCCCATTTCTGCTATTATGTGTATACACCCCTAATCTATCAGATTTTGTCCCACTTTTCAAGTCTTTAAGTTACCACTGAATATTATGCCATAGTGCAATTCATAACAGATCAGCCACCTTTGGCTGGGAGAAAATATTTTGTTCTTCTCTCCACGTCGTGTTTTGGAAGAAAGTGCTGAATTGTCAGTGCCATGCAGAGTCTGGCCGTGACGTCTCCTGTGTTCTACCCAGCTCCCACTGTGCCCTTCTCCTCCAAAGAACTTTTTGAACTTTGCTTATCTAAGGAGAGCACACTGCTCATTAGCGGGGCCTGTGAGGTAGAGTGCACTAGTGGCTGCTCTTACTGTACTCTCCTAGCTGAGCTGAGTACAGAGTACAACACAGTAGAGCAGTGGGGCGGTGGTAGTGTAGTGGTTAAGGAGCTGGGCTTGCATGTGGTAGCCAGTAGAGATGCGCGGATGGGCTATTATTTCAACCGTAACCGCATAGCAAAACTTATCATCCATCCGCCATCCATCCGCACCAACATTTTTTGACCAATTTTCAAAACCGCACCTGCCCGCCATCCGCTGGTTGTTTTAATGTATATGGGTGATGCCGTGCTGCTGACGTGAGACTAGAAAGCTCTTGCCTGTTCTAGAAAGACTGATTCAATGCAGCAAATATATTAAAAGGCTAAAGTCCTACATTGGCTATGTTGTAGCCTATCCCCAGAATATCAGCAGCAAACTCAGTCTCTGTCTCGCAAAAGTCTCCAAATAAAACGCACATCGGCCTGTAGTCTACAATTTTATCATTGTAATAAAAAACGCAATTTGGCACATCATTTCAACATGCTGCTATTTAGCCTACTAATTAATGCCTATTATACTTTATTTTTTGCAAAAAGAAATAAATCCTTAATAAAATAACAAGTCATTCACATTATAGGCTACTTTACGCACTGTAACCCACCGCACAGCAGTGCAACGTGCATGTTCACAATTTTAGTAACAACCGCCAAACTTGCTTGCTTGCCTTACACATCTAAGTTTTACGACTATTTTTCTAACATCCTTTTTTCCGCTGTGGATGTTACTGAGCTTGTAGAAGTTTTAGCTCTTACATTCTGAACATCTCGCACTGCCATTGCCCGATGTCAGTTCTGAGTCATATCACTCCATAATCTGTCTCCCTTTTAAATGCCTATTCCCTGAATGGTAGGCTACAATGGCTATGTGTTTTATATATAATATCGAAACAAAATAACCCAGTCAGTCTCATCTACGAGATGTTTAGGCCTCCTCCAATACTGGCAGCTGGGCTCATAGGTTGCAGATTTGCTTAGTGGCCTACCAAGGCTCTGCAACGAGACGCGACATGGGAGATGAATCATCGGTCAACTTGCACTGTAGCCTATTCTACTTTCTTATTGCACACTGGAGAGGAAAACATGCTGGTAGGCTACGATAGGCTACTTAATTTAAACTTTGTTACCTTTAGTGTGTGTGTGTGTGTGTGTGTGCGTGAGAGGTTGCTCAGTGAAACATCGGAATACACCAATTCCGCAACACTGTCTCTGATAGCTAAACAAAGCAGCATGCATAGAAGCAACTAGGCCAAACTGCCTGATGAAAATTTGACTATTTCAAAGTGTGCTCGTTTTTTTCGGATGTAGGTAACACAATTTAACAATGTATAGGCTATATTTTTTTCATTTGATTGGTTCAACCGCCACCCGCCCGAATTTAATTAAAATATTATATTTCTTCATGTCATCCGCCCGATCCATTACATTACATTACATTACATTACATTTGGCTGACGCTTTTTAGCCAAAGCGACTAACAACATAGTAAACAGTTTAAGTTTTAGAGCAGTTCTCAACAATTTTAGGGCAATTTAAAAACATTAGAGTACAGTAAGAATAAGTGCATCAGTGAGTGCTGTTTTTAACAGTTACTTGTCAGTTTGAGACGGCTGGTGAGTGCTAGGATCAGTAAGACTTGTTGTAAGTGTTGCTATGAGAGGAGATGTTCTCTAAAGAGCTGGGTCTTCAGGAGTTTTCTGAAAATGGAGAAGGATGTCTCTGCCCTTGTGGGAGCTGGCAGTGTGTTCCACCAACGAGGAACAACAGATGAGAAAAGTTTGGATTGGCTTGAGCGTACCGGTGGTAGAGCTAGACGTCGTTCGTCTGAGGAGCGCAGTGGTCTGGAGGTAGCGTATGTCTGTATGAGGGCATTCAAGTAGGTGGGAGCAGAACCGGAGACTACTTTGTAGGCAAGCGTTAGAGCCTTGAATTTGATGCGGGCCGCCATAGGTGCGGAGTCCACGGCTGTAACCGCGAACCGCACATCTCTAGTAGCCAGTAAAGTTGTGGGTTCAATTCCCGGCTGCCACCGTTGTGCCCTTGAGCAAGACACTTTACCTTAAGTTGCTCCAGGGAGATAGATTTTAGATAGATTTTATTCGCGCGGCTAGGCAGCCTGGATTCCATGGACCCGATTTTCACCTCAGCGAAGGAACCAATCACAGAATGGAGGGGGGACAACAAGACGATGATGACACACCGAAACGGTTATGAGCTACGTACAGACACATTCTCAAATACGAGAAAATAAATGTGTAGTTCCCAGACCACATCTCAATGAGATGAGGTTTGCCGTTAGCCAGGCTACCAGGGAGACTGACACTTGTGATAATTGATATATGTAAGTTGCTTTGGATAGCGTCAGCCAAATTAATAAATAAATAAATAATCTGAAAAAAAAGAGAGCGCACAGCACAGAACAGCTGTCTGCAGTGATCTAGATCATTTTAATTCTGTCTGCATTAATATGGCTCACATGAAGTTTGCTGTTTTGGTCTGCGTTTTTTTGAAGGCAGGAGAGCTTCCTCTCTAGGGTTCTCTCCCTCACGGATCTCTTACCAAGCTGTGAAGAGGGGGAAGCCATTCCTCTATACAGGTGGAATTTAGGAACGGAGCCTGCCGAGTGTTAACCCTTGTAATAAGCTGTGGCAGCCTGTATTCCTGTTGCCCTTGTTAACCATTTTCCTGGAGATAACAATTGTGGGATACGTGGAGCACTTGCATCGGTAGTGTGCTGATCTGAGGCTGCTGAAAAATATCAGCACATAGTATGATATGACCGAGTACAACCTATGTACTTAGTATGCAAATAGTATGATTCAGACCGAGTACAACCTATGTAGTATGCTGTACAGTAACATTCAAATGTTTAGTCATACCACTTAATGTGAAATCTGTGACAGCCCATGGCAATGCATAGACTATAGACCCTTTCAACAATAAAAACAAAAACAATGCTTGAACATTCTATTTTGTTCCCAATCTACTTCCTCTGCATTTAGATAATGGAATATGGGATATGGAATGTTAAAAAGGAAGTCTTGTGGGGCCAACTATGATGCTGATAATGGAACTCTCTTGAAAGGGTCTATAAATGGGCATGTTTGAGTCACAAAATGGAGAGCGGGTCTTTGGGACCAGTGTTCCAGAGCACTGTTCAGGGACCTGTGAGAGGTCAGGCAAAAAGACCTGATTTATGATAAACACCCACGTCATACATCACTGTCACCCTAGTTTCATATTCAGGCTAACTAGGCTGAGGGAAAGAAAGAAATAGAAAGGCAAAAAAAAGAGAAACATGTTAAGTTGTGTTTCCCAGGACGGTGATGTTTACTCGATTCTGTCTCGCCTCTATCTGTCAAAACGGGAACAAAACCGGAGGCTTCATTTATATTCCCCGCAAAACGTGAAACAGAGAGAGCATGGAATGAGTCCAACAGCGTTCAGATGGGCAGAGACTTGTGGAGACTTATTTAAAGAGACGTATAGACATATTGGAAGGATTCTCAAAATGCAATGCAGTCTTTCCAGGCAACTTTTTTTTTTTATTATAACAAAGACTGCTGAACAACACTAAACAAACAAAAGTGAGAAAACAACAAAACTTTAGCAAATTGGAAAAGAGCCATGGTAGAAGAGGTTTGGGAGACCCACCACACACACACACACACACACGCACACGCACACGCACACAGGCACACACACACACACACACAGAGAGAGAGAGAGACACACAGACACACAGACAGCCAACTGTACTGTTTGAATAACAATCTGTGTGTGTGTGGACCTCTCCCTCAGCCCAGCAGTGGTGGGAGAACTGGCCAATAAGATGCTCGGCTACAACCTTACCACCAAACAGACACCAAAGGAGGGAGTCAAAGTCAAGACGGTAAGTCTGACCACCCGAAACAAAGGATCAGGGAAGGTCAGTTTGCTCACATACTGTATCATACACTCATGCCAGGCTAAAATCACTTGGTTCTAAACCATATTGCTTATTTATGCAGCCGCCCCATTACGTGACAGTGGTGCATTAGTCTTATTGTCCTTTGCCCTTTTTCCCATCTTTACTTGCAAACTGGATGTTTGTTTTTTGGCAATCATATATTTTTGGTATTTATGTTGTTTTGTGTCACGGTTCATTGCCATAAATAATGCATGCGAGTCAGGTCCTCTTTGAGGAAGAGGTGAGTAAACAGCCATTTCCATGTGGCACTAACAAGTAAGAATATAATTTTCCTTTCTATTACTCACTCATACACACACACACACACACACACACACACACACCTAGAGCCTTTCCTCCCCAAGCAAATAAACAAACAAAACAAACAAAAAAAGCAGACAAAACACATTTTCAGGTAATGAAGCCTTCTTGCCCTCAGCTTGTGTGTGTGTGTGTGTGTGTGTGTGTTTTTCTCCTTTCCCCCTGTTGTGAAATATTGCCTAGAGCTCCCCATTAAGGTGTTTTCGCTTGCCAGTAGCTACTTGGACACCTGGCAGCTCTCTCCTGCCTGGCTGCAAAGTGAACAGAAGGGATCAAATGAGTGTCACATTTGTATCCCACCAAACAGTAATGCTTGACAAAGAGAAAGATTTGCAGCTAGCTATCTGATAGATGTCATATTGGGACATGAGAACAGCTGAGGTGAAATATGATAAATACTAGCTCATGCCCACCCCCACACTTTCTCTCACTCTCTCTCTCACACACACACACACACACACACACACACACAATCTCTCTCTCTCCAGTCTGAAGGCATGTGTGTTTTCGAGCCAATCACGCTCCCAGCCCCAGTCACCAGGGTGGCTGTTTATGAAATCGATTGTGTTCTCTGGCAGATATCTGCTCTCCGCTCTGAGCTCCTCTCTACCCCTCCCCTCCTCCGTCCGATCGGGGTGTAGCATCGGGGTAATAAATATGGCAAGCGAGAGCGTCCACTACAACATGGCACCGGGGATTGAATATCTGCCCTCTTAAAAGGCTGTAATTGCGTTGTCATCCTCTGTTTCCCTGAGTAGGGGAGGGTGGTGGTGGTGGTGGGGCGCGGAGGGGGGGGGGGGTACACACAGGCAAGCTGTTGGTCTGCCATTGTAGTCGATCTGTATAATGTGGCTTTATTCACTCTACAATGCTGCCACAATCCTCTCCAGACTTCACAAACCGTTTCACCATGCCAGGACAGCACGAGAGAGGGAGAGAGAGAGAGAGAGAGAGAAATCGGGTAGGAGAGAGAGAGAGAAATGGAGTAGGGGAGAGAGAGAGAGAGAGAGAGAGAGAGAGAGAGAGAGAGAGAGAGAAAGAGAGAGGCTCATCCTTTAGTTGTTTGTTCAGTCTCATTTAACTCTCATTTGTGAGGTGTTAGAACAAGAGCATTTGCAATAAGCCAGCGCTGTGGCTGCAGATAAAACCCCTCTCTCGTCTCCTCCTTGCCTCACTTGGCCTCGTGCTCCCACCCTCTCCCCTCCTGCTCTGTTATTTCCCCCTTGTTTAGACTTTTTTTTGTCTGTCTCGTCTCGCTGCTCTCCCGTATTCGCTTGGCATTTCGTAGCATCTGTATAGAGGAGTCTGTGTTGCTTAGCCGTAGAAAGTGCAGCACGTCTCATTGTTTAGCCAGTGCATCGCCCCGACTCATTCCCTCACGTGTCCTACTAGGTGATGGTGGCCGAGGCCCTGGACATCACCCGGGAGACGTACTTCGCCATCCTCATGGACCGCGCTTGCAACGGCCCGGTGATGGTGGGCAGTCCGCAGGGCGGCATGGACATTGAGGAGGTGGCCGCCAACACCCCAGAGCTGATTTTCAAGGTAGGCATTGTTGCTGTTGCTGCTGTTGTTGTTGTTGTTGTCATCGTTGTCGTGGTAGTCATGGAGACTACATGACCATGCACCAATGTGCGCACACACAAAAGCCCCCAGGCTGCTGACGGAAAAGTGGCCATTTCGTTGCCCATTGCCCACGGCAAGACCCCAGCCTCTTTCTTCTCCCCTGTTTTTTTCTTTCTTCTCTTCTGTTTCTCTCTCCCTCTCTCTCTCTCTGTCTTTGTGACTGAAGACTGCTCGGTCTGCCAGGGTGTTCAGAAGATCACAGTAAAGCCCATTGTCCTTTCCCATTCCTGTCGCTGGGAGTGCCGTTTCCTCTTTGACTGATCTCTGTGAGATGGGAGGGTAATTATAAAGCCATGGCAAGGGCCCTGGCTTCTCTGTTCTCCATGTCTGGCGGACTGCCACCTCTTAATTGCTGCTTTCATGATTTAATATCCACTTTGTGTCAAATTACAGCTGATGTTGGCCTTGCACTCTCTCTATCTCTCTCTCTCTCTCTCTCTCTCTCTCTCTCTCTCTCTCTCTCTTTCTCTCTTTCTCTCTTTCTCTCCACAAACCACCCACCTCCCCTCCCGCCACAGGAAGTCATAGATATTTTTGAGGGGGTACGAGATGACCAGGCACTGCGTATGGCAGCTAATTTGGGTTTCAAAGGACATCTGGAGAGACAGGTAAATCGACCGAGCCTTGATATGCAACCACTTTCTCTGCTCTCCGAAGTCTCCACAATATGTTATTAGAAGTAGGAAAGCCTTTTTTTCACCAACACCACAGCCTTGTTTCAGTCTCCTGTAGTTAAGAATGGCAATTCTGTGCTAAGACTTAAGACAACAGGATTAGGAAAGTTTAGATTGGACAGTGCCATAGTTGCCATTCTAAACTACTGTATCTTCTTCCATAATAAACATAGAAAAGGAAGCTAATTAAACAAATTTGACTTCTCTCGTGTGAATGTGGCAAATACATTTACAGGCATGAGTGTTTGTTCTTTGTGTGAAGACTAGCAATCATTATAATTGAAGATATCAATAAAATATGCCACTGTGAACACAGAAGAAAGTTTTTATATTCATGCTTATATTTAGATTTTGTTGTTAAGTAAACAAGAGCAGATATCTAAAGTCAGATGCTGGAAAAGTAGCTGAGCTTTAGGGACTGGTTATGGAATTGGTGACCGTTTTAATTATAGATGAAAGTTGTTACTGATTACCGTTGTTCAGTGAGCCCTTCCCTTCACCTCTTCACCAAGATATCTCAGCCAGTCGTCTAGTGGCACTATGACATGTTAGTAAATCCTACAACTGTACCCAAAGCACCATACAAATCTAATTAGTTAAAATTGTTTATGCACAAAACATATAAATCGGCTTAATGAATGCATTTTTAAAGCAATGAAATAAACAAGAGTCAGAGATATTTCTCTGCGTGCCACTTGATTGTGGCTGTGTCACAAACGGGCTTGATTTGGAGTCGCCTACGGAAATAGAAATAATTTGCCACGTGCCTGCCGCGTCAGCTCACTTCAACTAATGCTGTCTCTTTGGTATGGCAACGTTGGCGTCGAGTGTCTGCTCCACTCAGTGATAATTGAGGCGCCTTTTGGTCGGGAGGGGGGAAAGTGTAGTTTAAATAACTTTGCAGCTTTTGAAGCTCTTTGAGGTGACAAAAACGCCTTGCTTCTGTGCGTGAAGGGAGAAGCTACAATGTTCGTTGTCAGTGTGCTTTCATAATCAAACGAGCCGCTCGTCGGAAGAGGGACATAGAAACGTGTCATTTTAACTATTGTATCTTTGAAATCGGATGCTTTGTTACAGCGACGGTCGTTCATAAAGCAATTTGGGGAATAATGTGGTGTAGCACTGAATGGATATCACACTTCCACTCTCAGACTGATAAAGAGAAGCAGCTGCTTAGCTCGTCACAACTACCAGCAATACCAAACGATTGAGTGTGAGCTACTGTTTCTCTTTGTTCTATTGTTTATGATTTATTAAGTATATAGAGCTACGTATGCAGGAAGTGCCCAAGCAGTGAAGCACGTCATTTAAAGGCTAATTACAGATGTAAGGGCCCATATTCAGTGTCCGAGATCACACTGGCCACTCTGATCCTACGAGGCTGCTCTTATCATGCTGCTCTTATAAGGCTTGAAGTTTTATGTACTGTGTGCTTTCAGCTGTGCAGCCGTGGTGAGGCCTGGCGAAGCACACGGCTATGTGTAGTGGGGTAATTACTGTCTCTCTGTGGGTCTGGCAGGCAGCGGATCAGATTAAGAGGCTCTATGATCTGTTCCTGAAAGTCGACGCCACTCAGGTCGAAGTCAATCCTCTGGGCGAGACTCCCGAAGGACAAGGTAACACCTTTTTTTGTTTTCTTTTTGTTCCCTTTATTTCTTTCTCTATCTCTTTCTCTTTCTCTTGCTCTCAATCTTCAATTCGCCCTTTGCCACTGCAGAAAGCTCTTGTTTTGTCTGTCTGTCTGGTTGGTTGACCAGCTCTGTGAAGTTCCGTGGTGCTTGGATAGGTTTGATGGAGCTAAGATGTGGCGAAGGGATGTTTACTCACATTTACAGATCATCTTTCTTCCACACATTCTCTGAGCTTGATTGAGAATTAAGCTGAAAACCTAGCAAAAGCAAAGTGAACGGAACATGGTAATAAGATCTTGGTCTAGACACAAGATATTCTGATAGAGATATCGTCAAAGTTTCAACAGTCATCTCTGTAGCTTTGAAATGATACACCAAACCCCTAGTGGATTAGAGCATCGGGGGACAGTCCAGACATCCTTCACTATTCCTTGTGCTAAAACAGCACTCCTGGCATAATGAGTTGGTCCTCTAGGGCACAATGATCTAAGACAGACTCTCTCCCATCGCTCCATCTTAGAGAGGCCCAAAAAAAGAAGCCGCTTATGGAAGATGAATCACCCTCTAAAGCCTGTGCGTCTCCTGTTGGTCATTCTGGGGATTCTCAGCTCTTTTGGATTTTATACCATTGTAAGATGTGTTTTACTTGCTTGAGAGAGCTTAGTATAGGCCACAGTGGTGTTCAGACCCATGATGAATACTCTGTAGACTTCCTGCCTTTTGTAGATTTGTTGATTTAGTTGTCGATTTCTGTAGATTTATGTTCCTGCTGAGAAAGTGCTGCAAATCAACAACGTAGGAGGTAATAGCATTGAATAAATGAAGCTCAAAGCATTGTCAACTGTTTTGTTTGTGTATTTTTATTATTTATTTTTTGTGTATTTTTATATGCTGTTAAAATTACTCTTTTTGGCAACAGGATTTTTTTTCTGTATGGTTCAGAACGCAGCCTCCTTGCTGGGCACAGCCGTCTGTGTTAATCCTTATTAACAGTTAACATCGACTCTCTCTATTGTATAGGGCACTGCACTGTAACGTTAGACAGCTAGGAGTTTTAGGTTTTTGGTTACACTGTAATCCGTGATGGATTCAGTCGTTCCATCATCTACGGTAATTTTTGAGTTTTTTATCATGTGTGTTTTTGTTGTTGTTGTTGTTTTCATTGCTGTTACTTACTGTTAGCTTGTAGGCTTTTTTGGTTTCCTGGATACCCACAGGACCATACAGTGGTTCTATCCTAAATATCTCTAGGCATAGTGGATTTCTATGAATGGTCTTCCTGCCTACCTTTCAATCACAGGCTCATAATCACCTTGAAATATAATCCCATCAAGTCACAGCTACACTGCAGCAGCTGCTGATGTGCCTTAAGCTCAGAGCAGACATCTGAAATGACCTCCTATATCAGAACTAGAGACCTCGCTTAATTGAAGGCCTGTTTAACCATGGAAGGATGAAAAATGTTTAGTGGTTGATGTCAGGTACCAAACCATGGTCCACCATGGTCACAGGTACCAAATAGCATACTTAAATATACAGTTTAATTAAGTAATACAGCTATCTGAGCTGAAATTTGCAACAGTTACTGTATATTTTGAATACATGGGGGGAAAAGACTCTCTGTTAATACAGCTTTACCGAGTTACCTTAAAATGACTTTATTTGCTTTGGGAAGAGGCCTGCAGAGGCCCAAACTTCTAAGAAGGACTGGCATCCTCACATGCCCACCTGCAACTTATTTTGCACGCGTGTCACACATTAAAAGGATAGCTGTGCTCCTGCAGTCACATCGTCTGTGGGAAGCTGGCCAGAGCTTCTCCTGTTACTAAAGCAGCACTACGCTATTTCAGTAGGTTTGCATCAGCACCCGTTTCTTCATGCAGTACCTGTATATTCTGTAACTTTATGTTGGAATAACTAAAAATCACCTTCAAACAAAACGCCAGACTCACTGGAAGGAAACTGGACCTGGTTGCTTATATAAGGCAATCACAGTGTCTGGAGAGGCCCTCCTATGACAAAGGAATATATACAGTTTCAAAGAAATACCAAGAAATATCATGGCTGCATCCCACAGAAACTTTTGCGCCAGCAAAATAGTATGATCTATCTAGTATGAATACTGTCTCTTAAAGTCCACTCCTATAAAACTTACCCACGGTCATTGCCTAAACTGCACAAGCTGCTTAAGAAATCAAATGCAGCCGGCTCATAAACTTTGACACTTAGGACAAGTGTGTGCTTGAGGATGAGTCTCCGATATAGTCGGGAGAATACTAAAGACAAAAAGAGCATGAACCCGTCTGTGGCGGAAGAGCCGCGCGCGACTAGCATCATCATCGTCGCCACTCTCTGGCTATTTTTCTTCCCTTATGGGGGGGGGGGGGGAGCATGTACATCAGAGCCTTTATTATGTCTGAGGCCATCAGCTCCAGCTGTATATCCCAAGGATGAGCCATTACAGCAGGGATGTGCTGTTGGCTCCAGAGGGATCTCCTCTCATTTTTCCTCAGGGCCGTTATGCAGTATTGATAGATGGTAGACTCTAGTCACCGGCGTGTAAATGATGGCGTTAAGGAGGAGAGGAGGCCTCTCCAAGTACAAATCCCATGGAGGACGACGGGCCCGGTGACTTTTTAGAGAAAAGAGAAGAAAATCCTCACAATTACACTCTTGGCTATTTTCTCCTCTTGCTATAAAAGAGGACTGTCGAGTATTCTTGATACGAGTCATCCAGTTGATACAGGCTTGTGTGTACCTCATGTGAAATGTTATTATTCATTTTTGCCTCTGGTGTTTCAAGGATGTCCTCATATAATAATAAAATGACCAGAGTATTATTGTTTGTCTTAGTACAGTAGGTGGTGCTTGTAGAAATTTAATTTGCTTTCAGTGTTGCCTATTCATAAGTGATTTAGGCAGTGAGTGTTATTCATACCGTAGCTTCCATTTAGCCATGCATAATCACCTATGCTAGTGAATTAAATATAACACACGATGAGATTAATGTTTGCATTATTCATCTGTGATTTTTTTGTGTTTTCTATTGGACTGCTCTGAATGAATCATTTTTACGTTTTATGAATAGAATATGAATCCTTTTTCCTCTTTGTTGCCGCCTTCTCTCTTTCCTGCTGTCCTCTTATTCTATAGTGGTGTGCTTTGATGCTAAAATCAACTTTGACGACAATGCCGAGTTCAGACAGAAGGCCATCTTTGCCATGGACGACATGACAGAAAGCGACCCCACTGAGACCGAGGCCGCAAAGTATGATCTCAAGTACATTGGATTAGATGGAAATATCGCTTGCTTTGGTGAGTTTTGCCAACAGCTCTTCTCCTACTCCCTCTCTATTTGCTTGTCTTGTCTTTTCTCTCTCTCTCTCTCTCTCTCTCTCTCTCTCTCTCTCTCTCTCTCCTCTCTCTCTCTCTCTCTCTCTCTCTCACACTCACACACACACACACACACACACACACACACACACACACACACACACACATATACACACACACATACATACACATACACACACTCTGTCTCTCTCTCTCTCCCTCTTTCTCTCTCACTGTCTCACACACAGACACACGCGCGCACAGACAGTCTCTCTCACTTCCCCCTCCGTCTCTTACATTCTCACACAAACACGCATCTCTGCCTTTGAAACTTTTTCCTCCCTCCCTCTTCCACAAAGGGCGTCATGCAAATCAAGCTTAAGTGGAGACAGCTCTCAGCGGGCTCGGATCCAGTCATATTCATAACCGGCTTTTTAACAACTCCAGAAGGAACCTGCCGTATCCAATGGCTTCTAATTAGCATGAACCCTCCAAAAAAATCTTCAAGTGAACTGGATTGTTAGCGCTCTCATTAAAGTGTCCCCACACTGTAAATCAAAGCGCTTTTTTTTGTTTTGTTTTTTTGGTTTCCTCATACAGTGCAGTGGCGCCTTAGGTGTTGCAACACGTCTCCTTTCAACACACACACACACACACACACACACACACACACACACACACACACACACACAACAGACATAAAATAGCCCAGCCCAGAGGAAAGAGCACAGGTTAGCATCTCCTTTGGCTCCAGAGAATCTGTTGAAGGAGGGAAAGAAAATGAGCAAGCGAACACAGCTCAGGCCAGATGGGTTCCTTGAGAGGCTTTGTAAGCCAGCAAAGTGACAGCTTTTAAAGTGAATTTCCCTTTATCAAGACCTTCTTTCAGGGCGCTTGCCAAGATGCCCGTTCGGTTCCAATAAACCAAATGAGGTGAGACGTTTGTAGCAAGGCTTGTTTGGTTTAGCAGGAAGCGGACGAATCATTTGGCTCACGTACAACATGGCAGCCGCAAAAGTGTTTGGTAGGCAGACTAATACGGCTCTGTAAGAACTTCCTCTAAAGAGCTCTTTAAAAGCCAGATAACTTTTTAAAATAATAAAGTACCTCTTTTCCCCCCTTTTTTATTTACATTTTTCATCTCGTAATGCCATGTGACATTACATATTCGTTTGATGCCATTAAATGCTCACTCTCTCTGGAAGTAGTCTCAATTCAGTCTCTTAAATTCATAGTTTTCTAGTTGAACCTCTCCTCCCTGGTTTTTTGTTTTTCTTTGTTATGTTTTTTCAAGGTTATTCTTTATCAAACATGCAGTCTACAAATATGCAGCTAATTGTTGACGAATGATGTGTATTGTTGCAACTGCCTTTATCTTCCCTTGACCTGTTAGCTGAGGTTTGGGTCAAGCGGTCTCTCTGAGATCAATTTTGATTCTTTTCCTCAGTGAATGGTGCTGGCCTTGCCATGGCAACCTGTGACATCATTGACCTCCATGGAGGCAAGCCTGCCAACTTCCTGGATCTGGGGGGTGGCGTGAAGGAGAACCAAGTGTACCAGGCATTCAAGCTCCTCACTGCCGATCCAAAGGTATGTCCAAGCACACACCTGCACTCTCTCTCCTACTCCGAAAGCAGCAAGCTAATAGATTTTTGCACTAAAGCTGTATCTTAATTAGAGCAGCACTGTGCAACAAAGAGGCCCTCACAACTCATCCTGCTTTTTAAAGAACCGGACAGAGATTTTAAGTACATACTCACTTGAGTCGACTATTTTCTTAGCAGTGTTGGCACAATGCAGGATGTGATTCATTTCTGGGGAAGAGTAGTCATTAGTGACTGCAGGAGTATTAAAACCGCATGCACAGTGTGCAGTTTTTTTTTTTTTTTTTCCTCAAGTCATTATTTCAGCAGTACACATATCCTAGAGCTCATCTTGACATGGAAAGGCGAGGCGGTTGAAAACCAGCTCTCAGACAACAGCTGTGTTTGTTTATTTCAGTTACTTCACTGCTGTAAGACACCATCGCATCATGTAACTCCACAGAAAAACGTTCCGATGAGTGTTGCTTTCTGATGTTGTCACCCTCCACTGCTGGTTTATGCACACCGCGCATCGTACTGAATTTTGGTCCTTAAGTCACTGTCTTGACAAGGAGAAAATCAGGACACCCTCGAGTCACTAATTATCATCTCTCCATATTTGGAAGTATTTGCTAATGTTGTTTGCCACGTCTTTGCCAGTGAATTCGCTTGTTTGTCTCTCCTGTCACCCTATTACGCCCTGCCCTCAGACAGGAGTGAGGCGCTGGTGTTGACATGAGGGTGCATTTATTTAAGGAAATTTGTGGAAATGCATTTTGTGACTAAGGCATACCTGCTACTTGCCTCCTTTACGACACCTCGGATTGACTGCATGAGCATCCATCAAGTAGCATCCTGGAGCACTCTGTTCAAGTCTCAGGAATGTGTGGTAGGAATATGCTAAAACTATGGCGATAAAAAAATCATACTTAAAAAAAGAGGAGGGCAAGTCTAACACTTAAGCGTTTGATGTATTGGACAAATATGAGTATATTTATTATTATTTTTTACCTAAGCATGGATTTATCACAGTCTCCTGAAAAACAAACAAGAGGCGTGCCTCATGCCCTGATCTGACTTCATGGACAAGCCCATTCATTACCCTGTCAAACAGGAGCTATAATGGAGACGAATGCTGCATAGGCAACAAAAAAAGCAGTCTCTAGTATTAAAAATAAAATGAATTATGTACGTCTGTGTTACTCTAGTGCTCAATGTGTTTTTCAAGCTGCTGGACTCGAGTCAGACTTCTCCAAACATATGTGTGTGCTTTTGGTGTCCTGGAAGTGTCGAGGGAAGGAGAGGCTCTCTCCGTTTGGCAGAGCCTGAGAGTGCTGACATTAAACCTGTGCGTAGCTCCATTTGAATTTCAGAGTGGGACACTGGGCCACCTCAGATCTGAGGAAGGGATGATAATTATTCCTCTCCTGGCATGATGAAATACTCATTAGCATTTTGCTCGTGCCATAACTGAATTGTTGGTGATTATGTTTACATGTAATTTCTCTTTCTTTTTCTTTCTTTCTCCCTCTCGCCCTCCGTCAGTCATCAGTTCTTCTCAAACCATACTTTGTCCATTATCAGTGGACCTAGTTGGCATAAACATTGCTGTTGTGTCCAACAAAATGGCACAACAGATGCCAAAAACTTTATTTTATGTTTTAGCATCTTGTCAATTTACTATCAAGACTATCTAATTAGCATTTTCATAATGTTTTAATTTGTTCCATGATAAAGATGTTAACATCAGAAGTAAGCAGGTATGTATAGGGTGCCAATAGTTCAAAATCAAGTTAATAAATCAAGGCTACTAGAGATCATAGGCACTAGACATAGAGTTTTCGGTCTTTTATGCGGCCAGCTGTAGCTTTTAACAAACATTCAGTTCATAATAGCGCCTTAATCTCGACTAAGGCTATCAGGGCTTTGATAACTCTCGACAGAATGACTATAAATGATGGGAAGTGACTATAAATGATGGGAAGTGACTATCACAGTAAAGTAATAGGAGTTGAAAAATCTCCAGCTCCGGAAGCAGTGGTGCGTAACATGAAGAAACGCATGAGCAGCTAATGAGGACATTCCAGAGTGGTGTGAAAAATGCTCTATGAGCATGCCAGCTAATTCCAGCTAACGTTTTCCAGGCAAACAGGACTGACTAGAGAAGATGTATAGGGTTCTCCTCTTAGAGAAGATATATAGGGTACTAAGTAATGTAAACCAACCACTTTGTACCCTAGCATATTTTTTCAAACTACTTTCAGGTGATCTGATCAGAGCGATCACTGGCGAACTGCCAAATTTTTGGCACATCTTGATTGAATTGTTTTGCCTCAGTCTCTCTCCAGAGAGTGGCTGGTAACAGTTTCATACAGGGTGGCATTTTGGGTAGGCATAGGAACTGTACCTGTCCGTGGCCACAGCTGACGTACCTTACAGAAACTCAACTGTATGGTAGTTTAGATACACACCACTAGCATTGGCAGAAGTTGTTTTTTCGTGTAGAGGCAAAATTGAGATGATGTCAGAAGCTGGTACCTGAAGGTAAGATATTCACAGTTTGCCTCGGAAAACAGGTTTTCCTCTTTTTGAATTATTTTGACTGGGGCACTCAACAGTAGAAAAAAAAAAAGGGGGGGGGGGGGGTCACTACATGCCACACACAAATGTTCAGCCACCACCTCTGCCTGTCAATGGCTGAGGTATGTGTGAAATGAATGCCTTTGCTCATGGCCATTTTGTACTGTATTTTATTATTTTTTGTGTGTGTGTGTGGAAAGTGAGGAAGGACCACACTGCGGAGGCATTTTTCTGTGCCAGGCATATGATGAAGGCGTGTGTGTAGGCAATTGTCCCCTGTGAGTATTTTGACCAGTCAGGCTAGGAAGGGCTCGTCAGCGATGTGCTGTTTAAGGCTAACAAGGAACAATGTGCGAATGAAACCGAGTGAAGGCCTCGCTCACCTCAGCAGCAAGGTTGAACAGATCGGAATAGGAAGGGGAAATGAATACGTTGTGCAACCCAACACATTAGCATCAGAGTGTTGGGTTCACCTCCACCTGAAGTGTGTGTGTGTGTCTGTGCGTGTGTGTGTGTGTGTGTGTGTGCGTGTTGGGTGGGGGGGGGGGGCATGCGTGCAAGAGTGAGGGAAACAAAGCTGCACATGTGTTTTATTCACACATGACTGACCGTAGGGATGAAGGTATGCACTTTGCACTTTTCTCTTTTTATGCCTCCTCAGGGATAGGGAGGATGGGGGCGATGGTGATGTGTTTAATCGACTCTATACTCTTCCCTGAGAGGGGGGGTTGAAGTGAGGGGGTGTGGGTTGAGCCCGGTCACGTTTTCACTCCCTGTATACATTCAAAGAGCCCTTTTCACTGTGTGCAGAGCCCACTGCTGCACAGGAGCCGTGGTGAGTGATTGCCCCACGCCTTTGATCTGGAAATCCTGTTGGACCCCCCCCCCCCCCCCCCCCCCCCCCCCCTCCCAGTGCCTCGCTGCTCTTAATCCATCCCAGGAGGCCAGCGGCACAGCATCAGACTCGAGGCCTGGCCAATGATGGAGGCTCGGGCCGGCCATGCTGGGCTCAACTGCAGGGGCTGGGCTGGGCTGAGTTGAGTTCTACTCAGGATTACGGACACACACACACACACACACACACACACACACACACACACACACACACACACACACACACACACACACACACACACACACACACACACACACACACACACACAAGCACACACACACACACACACACACACACAGAGGGAGAGAGAGAGAGACCCGTTGGGACAAGTGTCTGGGACAGGCGCTCTATTTTTCAAACATCACACTGCAGTTCTGCAGCTTTCACATTAATCCCATCCACTCTTCGAGAGGAGCTACTTTCACCCCCATGCTTCGGAGTGCTCGTCTTTTACACTTTTCCACTCCTCCAGCATGACACACAACAGCCCCCTCCACCCACCACCCTACCGACTCGTACCCACTGTTAAAAGAGTGTGAGGCATGATGGATTGAATTCTCATTCTCACCTCAACTAACAAACTTGAACAACTCCATAACGCTTCCATCAGCCCCCCTTACCTGTGTCTTGGGGGCAAAGCAGGGCAGGCAGTTGTGTGCCATGCTTGGGGGGGGGGGGCACCAAAGACTAATGACTGATCTAGGTGGGTCCTGCAGAGAGAGCAAGGTTTTCCACTTCTTTCATCTGGGCAGATATTCATTTCCAGCTTCATTTACCCTGTGTGTGTGTGTGTGTGCGTGTGTGTGTCTGTCTGTCTGTGTGTGTCTATGTGTGTGTGAGGGGGGGGTTGTGTTCATCTACAGTATGTCCCTTTTCTCTAATCGTTTAATGAGCAGTTTGCGTACAGAATCAAGGTGGATGTGATTGGAATTGAACAGGGCTGTGAAAAGAAACCCTTTCGCTCTGTGTGGTGTGGTATCATTAAGAGGAGCTGGCTCCAGCAATGGTCGTAGATCAGGAGGCTCGCGAGGGGAACGGCGGTGAAGAAACGGCAAGGCCACCACCACATCATCATTCATCCATTTGCGTACCCTTCCAACACATTCTGTTCTGTCAGGTCAAGCAAGTAGGCCCTACTGTGGAGACAGGGAAACGCTGAATGGGAAAGAGTTTTATTTACGGTTGTGTACCTCTGCTGCTTCTACCTTTGACATGCATCGCTGCATGGATGCTTTGATGTGTCAAGGTTGCTTTATTACAGTATGTAAAGCCTGAAAGATGAATTGCAATTTAGAGTCAGACCAATAGAAGCATTGTGGTTGCTAGATGGGCAGTATGGTGGGGTTGATTAGTTTGTGTGTGCGTGTCCATATGGGCAGGAAAGTACAGGAGGTTAACGTGAAAGGAAAGAGCAGTGTGACCTTCTGGTCAGTGCTGCCAGACTTTTAGAGTTTTGCAGAGGGTGGAGCAGTGTCTGCTGTTTTGATCATCAATGCCAGCAGCAGCAGCAGCAGTTGGTGTGTGTGTGTGTGTGTGTGTGTGTGTGTGTGTGTGTGTGTGTGTGTGTGTGTGTTTGCTTGCTTGCTTGCTTTCGTGTTTGTGGTGTTTGTGTTTGTGTGTGTGTGTGTGTGTGTGTGTGTGCGTGTGTGTGTGTGTGTGCGCACGCTCTGGTTGCTTGTCTGTATGTGTGTGTTTTTGTTTGCTTGCCTGTGTGTGTGTGTCAGTTTACAATAGTGCTATTTAAACTCTCCCTTTTTAAATCAAACACAGACAGGTGCACTCTCATGTGGAAGCGCTGCTCGAACAAACGTGTCACACAGTTCAGAGCTGCAGTACATACTGAGGAGTGGGCACTCAGCCCCAAACAGTCCCACAGTCTGTGTCTGGCTTTCTCAAAAGCCTTTTTCCATTTGTTCAAGGTTGGTAAGTTACTTAAGAGTTGCCTTGGCATACAGGTATGACCATAATGAGAGTGTTGAGATATTGAGGTCTATTTATCTATACTTAAAAGGCTAGAGGCAACCTTATTCATATCAGGAAATTGAAATAACTTGTGTTGGATTTGGAAATTAGTTTGAGGTTTGATCAACAAATGTTGTGCCAAATGAAATAACGAATTAAAAAAATAATAATAAACATAATTTATGTGGCAGATTGAAAAGGTTTAACGAATTCACTAACTGTGCTGGCAGTTCACGTCTGGGCAATACCCCCTCCTACTCACCTTTTGATTTGGGGTTAATATTCACACATATTTGCATACCTCATTATTATTATTATTATTATTATTATTATGACCGCCGCTAGCGAAGCGGTCATATAGGGATTGTCAAAGTTCCCCCCCGTCATCTACTTCCTGAATTTTTGGTCAACGATACCCGGGACACCGAACCACCGGGGCACATGAAATTTGAAATTTTATGGGTATGTAGCCCCACTAGACTTTTACGGAAAAATTTTGTTTGGTCCCTGGGGGCCACTACATCTCCATTTAAACCAAATGTTTTAGAGCGCACGTTGAGAGATGTATCCAGGGCAGGGCTGTACCTACACATATTTGTTGCACGTGCTACAAAAATCATTCTTTGCGATAGATGATTTAGTAGCCTACCAACGTTACACCGGTCCAATATAGTTTTGCCTATGGTTATACCGTGAGACTGAGACGTTTTTTGTTTGTTCGATGTAGGGTGTGAGAGGGGAGTCAATGTGCTTTGATTCCAGCTTGGTAGTAGTAGTCTATACGATTAAAAAACATGTGTGTGTGAAGTATCCAAACAATGATGACGCTTTCATTATGGCTGCTTTAGCCACAGACCTTGAGCTACTGTACAGTGGGTTGGGTTCCATTTAGAAGTGTCGCTTTCCGTGATTCACACAGCTGCGTGAAATGTATTACTACTGATATGCAAAACTATTAACTTTTCGCCAAGAGGTGGCAGCTTGATACTGTAAGCCATTGGTTCCCAAAGGAGATTTTATTTGAGTCGCCAGCATATCCTAGTGACAATTTATGTTGTGTAATAGGCTTAGCATAGGGCCTACCTTATATAACTTATAGTTTGTTGACAGTCACGGTTTTGTCATAACTCCCTCTATGCGTTTTTGCATTTAGAATAGCTCTAAAACCGGGGGCGAACACGTCGCGGGGGGGCGCCAGTGCGTGGATATCTCAATCGCAAAATTAAATAATATATTTCTAATATTTCTATCGGGCGCCTACTGTACCATGGACTAGGCTGGGTGAACTCAACCTGATCTGCCGGCGATTCCTTTTCGATTTCTTAAAAGATTGAGCTTGGTCTGGCGAAAGCCAGACTAACCATGGACCTCATAGTTGCAAAATGCAAGGGAACATGAATCAGCATATTATTTGCACAAACAATAACGGACAGTAGCTCTTCAACTTGGCCCATTAAAATGTGTATGAACAGTCTAGCAACGCATTTCATGAAGGCCCTTTTGGACATGTCAGTTATTTGCACCACTGGGTAAAACGACATTTTGTTTTAGACTACTGGTATTTAATTTGTGCATTGACAATAAAGCTGAATATCATATGAACTAGATGACTAAACTTATGCATATGTAGAAGAAGAAACATTCACAAAAATCCATGACATGACCTCTCTTCTTGATAGCTGTTGAAAACTGCATGGAACTGACAGGGATTGTTTTGTTTAATAATAATAAATAAATAAATACATTATGCTGCTACCTTCTGCTTTTCCCAAATACAATGTAGCCTACAGGTGTACCTTTTATCAGTCCAGTTGCAATGGATGGACTGTAATGAACTGCCCTACTTGTGATTGTTTTTATAACAATGCTACAAATTTTTTGGCAAGTGCTACAAATCTATTCACCTTTGCAGCGCCAGTAGGCTGCTTTGTGTGCGGCCCGCAAACACACATTCCAAACAAGCATACACAAAAGTTTCAAGAGTGGGGGATGGAGTAGAAGATGGAGACAAATTCATTAATATGATTTATTTTCGCGGAATGGATGTACAGGACTGAGCGGCGGTCATATTTTGTACCGCTATGCGGTACATCTAGTTCATCTGTGATGTATCATTTATTGTAAGCTTATTTAAACAGAATAATGGTGGCATTTTTAAGACATCTATCTTGGTTTACTGCTGAGGCACAGTCAGGGATGTGTGGTGGGGTGCACAGGCTCATGTCTGTCTACACTCTCTACCAATGTAAATAAATATGTTTTATGTAGAGGCAAGTGACATTTAAAAATGCCATTTGGCTCTCTTGGTGGTGAGTTCACGCTGGCAAAAAAAAACAGGTTGTTGTTAATATTCGTGCATCACTTTTCCTTTTCAGCATCTGCATGGCTTTGTTCTTGAAAATCTACCCGAGGTGTGATTCTCCTACGAATCAATATTTCGCTGTCGCAGTGTGTATCTCACTCTCACCTCTGCAGGCCTTCAATCATTCACTCACAATTTCCACAAAAGGTGTTCCTTAACTGACACACACAATGCCGAGAAGCTCCCAACAGACTCTGAGGGGAGAAGAATTAATGCAAAAGGAATATGCAGGAATGCAGAAAGAAATAAACACAGGTGATGTGTAAATAAGTAAACGATAACAGTTTAGAGATATTTTTGTACTGCAGGCAAGAAGAGTTGTTAAAGATGAGCAGCACCTTGTTTTTATAAAACAACAAAAAAAGGTGGAATGCTGGAATTTTAATAACTTTTGGGCTCTGTTTCAAATGCGGCACGCCATTAGTCTTTGGTGTCACTTTCTGAATCGCCTCAGCCAGCACACCTCCAGGAGGACAGGCGGTGTTAGGAGGTTTTTTTGTTCTCTCTTCCTGCAGCCCCCTCTGCACAGGGAGGCGCCAGCTCATCTATTTGACTGATTGAAAGGACTCCATCAACAAGCGACGGAGAGAGCTGCGCCTTTTCATTAATTAGCTTTGTCTCTCCTCGCCCCCTTTACTTTTTTTTCTCTCCTCCTTCTCTTCTTTTTATTCAGTTCTGCTTTTCAGCGGCGGCGGCAGTGATAGCTCTCTACAACTACAGGTCCTTCTAATCAAGCCAGGATGCCTAGTGGAGAGCAGTGTGTTTGTGTGTGTTGTGTGTGTGTGTGTGTGTGTGTGTGTGTGAGAGAGAGAGAGAGAGATAGAGAGAGAGTGAATGAGTGGATGGTTGTGTGCGTATGTGTGTGGGCGGGTGGTACTGAAGCTGCGGGAGCCAGCCTAGGTTTGTTGTCTCTGCTGGAGACGGCCACTCGGTGAGTTGATGAAGCGCCCTGTGTGCGTGCGCCAGCCTCCTCTCCGTCAGCCTGGGCACCTGTCGTCTCGTTGGGCATTATGGGCACGCAGATCTGACACACGTCAGACTCGGCACCATGATCCTCAGCTCTGCTCAGCTGGGGCGCAGCTCCTGCTCAGCCCCCCCCCCCCACCCACACCCCTACCCCCTCTGCTGTGTCATCACCACCACATTGCCTTGGACTCTTTTTTTGTGTCTCTGATGTCTGTTGGTTTTCGTTTTGGCACAATGTCTGGGGCCCCTGTCCAGAACCACTTAATGATATTTTAAGGCAGTGTAGCGGGGTGATCCACACTGCATTTTATTTGCTTGTTAACTCAGCGTGTTGATGACAAACAGTGTTGGGTGTATTAGCTTTAACTCTAAATTGTGATTGAGTGGATGTTTTGTAGTAGCACACTGGGACCACACTGTTAGCTTTGTGTATCCAGTCTTTTTATAGTCTTTTTACAACATTTGTTTCATTCTTCAATCTTGGACTGAAACTCACAGTATATGAAAATGAGTTGGTAAATATTGGGTGTTCTCAAATTCAGTTAAATTGTATAACTAAGACTAGTTTTTTTAGCTTTCTTTCCCCCACCGCTACCAAAACATCAGGACTAGCTGCTGCTCATTCACTCCCTGTGTGGATGTTAAGAGGTGGAGGCTTCCAGGTGGAAGTGTGTGTGTTTGATTGCGTGTGTGTCTGTGTGTGATTGTGTGGGTGTGGGTGATTCTGTGCTGGGCTTGCTGGTCCCCCACTGTTGGCTGGAGCCCTGGGATGTTGTTGTTGTTTGGACTGCTGCATGTCTGTCCTGCTGCCAAGAGCAGTGATGTGGCACTGATGGGGCAGATGAGACCCTGGCCTGGAATGCGTCCAGCGCACAGAGCTACTCACTCTCTCTCTTTCTTTCTCTCTCTCGCTCTCTCACACACACACACACACACACACACACACACACACACACACACACACACACACACACAGCTGTGAGAGACACCCACATACACACCCATGGCTTTGATTCCTGCATGCACACTCGAAGACACACAGTAGGCTACGCTCTTTAGAACCAATAAAGAGCAGCCATGGTTTGTTTTGACCACAGAGCACTAGGGCTCATGTACACAGCATCTAGCCCCTCTGGGCCCTGGCTACATTGTTGCAATGTTCAGGAAAGAGGATTGCATTAATAAGTGTACTGCTGTGCAAATGAACATTTAATCCTGTTTCAAAGGACTGATGTCCTTTGCATGTTTACAGTCTTTGGGAACACCATCCTTAATTAGCATGACCGCACATGAAATATTTGCATTGCACCATTTGTGTTTGTGCATGCAGTGATCAATGAATGCCATTCCCGATGAAACTGCCTGAAGACTCTGAGCAAATCAAATGTGCCATGTTTGAGGTCTAAAACATGTGAATGTGAGTTGGTCTTTAGGACAATTACATATTCACTTTTTTTTTTCACTTTTGTCTGCTGAAGATTCCCAGTGGTGGTGTAAAATAGCGCTGTGGGTATTTTCATTTTTCACTGAAGGTTAATTTTTCGGTAAGGACTGTGTTGGTCTGATCAATAGGTCCACAAGCCAAAGTTGATAGAACCACAAGCTGATTAGAACCACTCAATGATGTTGGACGCATAAATACGACTAAAAGAAGCGGCATTGCAGGGGAGGTTGACTGGCGTGCGAGAAACAAAATACTCCCCATGATCAGCATTGAATTCACATTTCGTGACATTCTTTTTATAATCGATAGAATTTCCCTCCATTTTGTTGCACTCCCACCAGAGCTCCTTGGAAGTAAACATTTGATTGAAAAGTCTCTCGCCTGCCATCCCTCATCTGAGGCCCAAAATCAATAGCGGACCCCGAGATTGCGTCTGGACTAATTGAGCCATTCTCTTACAGTTATTGTGCCGCGGAGCCCTCCGTCATGTCAATGGCCGTCCCTGATAGAGCACTGTGGGGTAGCCACAGACTCCCTGGGATCATCAAAAGGGGAGTGCAATCCATCAGTAAGCGAACGTGACCCGTGGTGCGTCAAAAGCTCCGGTCGGGAGTTGGGCCTCTCTCTCTCTCTCTCTCTCTCTCTCTCTCTCTCTCTCTCTCTCTCTCTCACTCTCTCTCTCACTCACTCGGTCTCTCTCCTTTTCTCGCTTTGTTTGCTCCCCCTCCCTCCTGCACCTCGGGCACCTCCTGCCCACTCACCACCAAGGCCAGAGAGAAATAAAAAATGTAATTGCGAGGAGGTGAAGGTGAGCTAAAAGTTTGACTTGCTCCAGGAAGTTCTGATATCGGGGGTCAAGAAAAGAAGCTAGCCGATGAGCTCTCATACCTTAGGCCGCTTCTGGACGCCAAATAACCTCCCACTACCACCACCACCCCCACTACAACTACCACAATGGTGTAAACCACAGAGTATACCACAGGGTGTTTCAGTTTCACTGGTCTCGTCACATCCAAATAGTGAAGTGGCGAAGCTTTCAGACACCACGCCCAATCACCTCTGGACTGATCTTGTAACTGTGATGTTGCTGAGGTAGATGTTATCAATGATTTATGTCCATCTGAATCTTGATTTTTATTTTATTATCAAAGATCCATGTCATGATGCCCTTTTTAAAGCTTTGGAGTGTGAAAGGGAATGCCTGGTTGACATTTAAAGGTTTGGGGGAAGGATTGTATTTTGATATGTGCCATTAAATCTCCCTGGAGGATTTATCATATTGCGATATGTCACATCGAGAACAAAGAATATCTATCACAAATCCTGGTTTGGTCAAGTCACTCACTGACTCATTTGTTTCATCTCTAATTCCAAAGGGTGTTCATTGAATCACTTTGTATGATTGAATCATTTTGCAATTGATAGGAATGGTCATGTTAGCAATTATTCCACTGCATAACATCCATAGACCTTTCAGATAACTGTTAGAGGTGAGGGAGCCGTTCAGTCTTGTTTCACAGTTAATAAAGTATTAATGCTTATAGTACATTTCCTTGACAGCCATACTTGTATGCCAGCATGCATAGAAAAGGTTTATGGGTTGGTCTGTTCATCTCAATCTGCCATCATTTCACTGGATCTTAACCCAGCTCCATTAAAAGAAAATATATGATGACATTCATATGGATTCCTATCCCCAGTTATTGACAGTTTAAAATGATGCTCTTGTTATGCATAATCTTGTCTTTGTGGGTTTGCGTCGTTCCGTGTCCAACCACTGAACCCTGTTCCCCTCAGGATGCCCTCCCCCCACACCCACTGAAGCTTGTAAATGTAAAGGGAAATGTTCCAGAGACTTGTCAGTAGTTTGTGAGCTCATTAAAATCCATACTGTGCGTTGCCACTGTCTCTGTGGCCCTGCTTCATCCATGTGCATTTCCAGTCCTGTTCACTTCCGGGAAAGCTCGGCCACTGACATTAATACCAAGTCAGTGGCCCACCCTTCTCGTTCAGTCACGGACACATCAGGGCATGCCCCAGATGCAGTCTCAGCATTTAATTGCAACCCTCCATCCGTCTGACTGCCACCCATTTCATGTCATCTGGACCACAAACACCAAGAAGCAGCTTGTACTCCCTGTCCTCTGTCCCCTACTGCATACTACTAGTTTGATCATCGCTTCACTGGTAACCCATGGGCCTACCATGGTATATGGCCCGTATTCACAATGGCCTTCATTTCGCCTTGCCATTTATGCGTGTCTGTCTGTCTGAACTGTAGATGTAAAGGCCTTTTGTGTTTAATGGCTCGCCGAAGAAGTCTTTGATGACAACCAGTGACTTAAGTGCCTTGGAGCATGCTATTTTACTGAGCCAACTGAGGAAACTCTCAGCAAGACTGCTAATCATAACTGACTGTTATCAGCATTGTATTTTATCTCGATAAAAAAGCCATCTTTAATGGTGAAACTGTCTCACAACCCTGTGTACCCTTACCATTGAGGAAAACTATGCAAGCGTTGCTTTTTACAAACCAAGTGCTCGTATAAAGCAGATGCCAATACACTGGACTGAGAGAACAAGCCTACTCTTCCGATCTCGACAAATCCTTGGCACTGGACGTTGGAGCTGTTTGCAGGAGATGTCAGAGTAACACACAGTCACACAGTAAAGAGGCCAGTGGTCCCCTTAGCTGTCATAATGCAAGATCAGAACCAGGCTTGGGCTGCAGCACCCCCACCCCACCCCTCCTGCTGTGTGGATCTGAAAAAAGCGCTCGTAAAAGAGGGGCCGGTCTCCCCTGATGCTCCTCTTATACCCTGGGTCCAGGCCATAATTAATCTGATGACTTACAGCATGTTTGATGAGACCAGACAGGTCCACGACTGTTTTCCCAAAGGCTTCACCAGTGTCATATTGGCCTCTGTCCCTTGCTGAAGTGTCCCTTGCTGTAATACAAGGGATACAAACAAAAATGCATGGCTTCGAAAACTCTCCTCAGAAAAGAAGAAACCTTTCAAGAAATATAAATGTCTGTCCATTTGATCGTTGTGTTAAAAAATAGAATTACCATTGTCCCAAAATAAGCACGATCAATGAGAAGTGGCAACAGTCGTTTAGTGGACGAAATGGATCTGACACACGATCCAGCTCTGTGTATTACATCGGGGGTTTCAGACCCGCTGTTTGCTCTTCCTCTTCTGCTGTTTGCTGTGTATGCGGAGCCGCACTGACTGCAGTTCAGAGAGATTATTGTCACTGTAATTGGCTTTTGCCTGCCCGATTTGATATGAGGCACTTGTCTGATCTGTACACCTCCTTGCCTGGGTAATGGGAAGGCGATGAGCCTCACCAGAAATGTTTCTTTCATTAGATGCTAGTGGAGTTGTTTGAGTCTCCGGCCTCACTTTCGGTACTTATCCGTCTGAAGGGTGTAGCACTCCACGGAGACGACAGGCAAGCTGGGAGACATTTTAAGTAAATAAGCAGAAAAACGAAATGGCCGTACAAGTACCCATGACCCCTATATGTGACACTACTAGGTGCATTGTCCCACTACCTGCCAGCCATTTGGTGTTTGATACATCTCCAAAATCATAGCTATCTCTTTCTCTGCCGCCCTGGCTCTCAGACAGCTGTTTGTTCCGGGTGTTCATCCTTTTTGGCTTCGCTATCAGCCATCGTAAGGAGGAAATGCTCGACATGCCCTCATGTCCCCCCGTATCTGAAGGAGCATCTGCTGCTGTCAGACGGCAGCTGAGATGGACAGGAGATGGCTGCATTCTCTCTCCTCATTACTCACCCCTGCAAGAACATCACGCAACTCTGAGCAAGCTGTTACACCCCAGAGAACTCAGCTTGGATCATAGGAGTGCTGTTTAATAAAAAAAAACAACAACTGCAAGCCCATGTGTGCTGTCAGTGATGCATGTTTGGGGTGAGTGGGCGGCTTCTCATATTGTTATTTGGTCAACCAATGGACATCCATGCATGTTGGCGGATTACCTGATGTCAGGAGGGACTTTTTCGAATGTAATCCTAGATTTCTTCTCGAAAAGCCCTACTCTTTACATACCCTCCCTCCCCTCCCCTCGGGCTGTTGTGGGGACTGTATTTTAAGGGATTTTGGTTTTTCGGCAGGTCAGGGCTGCGGCGGCAGTTGATAGAGCCTTTCACATTTCCCATTTTTCAGCCTCTCCTGTCAGGGGGTTGTCTGGCAGTGCGCGTCAGCTCCTCCATTTTAAACCGCTGCGGTGATTACACTGTCCATCAGCAGCCACTAGGACCCCGCATCAGCCGCCAGATTGATGTTTGACAGAATAATTAGAAAACTGTCTCGACTGTAATCGCTGGAGCTCATCTTTTCAGGGGGCCCCACAAGGGCTCCCAGCACTGCCTCTTCCTCCTCCTCTTCCTCCTCAGCTGCCCTGCACAGCAAGGGAAGGCTCCGGGGTGCGAGGTGGCTTCAGGTGGTGGGTTTAAGGTGGGTCGGTCTGTGTTTACTCGGCGAACTCGGGCTTGGGCTGGCTAGTTGGGAGGGTCGGTGGGAGTGAATGTCCTGTAGCTGCAGCCAGAGGCCGTGGCTCCACCTTCTCCTGTGGGAAGCGGGGGTTCATTAGTCCAACCATTAGCCCGTTGAGCGAGCAGGCGGCATCTTCGCCTGTGATGAGACACAGCGTTGCCATGTGGTGTTTGGGCGGGACTGGGGCTCGGGTTCAGGAGAGGGTAGGAGCGGGTCGGACGGGGGAGCGTACTCGGCTTGAGGCCTTTCATCGACTTTCTCGGGCTCTGAAGCGGCGCGTCTCCCCGGCTCCCCTGCTTTGCCTTGATCCCTCTAATTCCCGAGCAAACCTTTAATGGCTAATTGATATGCCTTCGAGTTATGCAGATTAGTGCCGCAGCCGCCTTGCAAGGTTCTGAGGCACGCGTTCAGGCGTCCCGAAGACAAGCCGCGTCTGCCACCGTCTCTCGTCTCTGCCAGAGGCCGACTCTATCACTCGGCTCGGCTGATGATCTCTGCCTCCGAACACACCACACGGGGGCTCCCCGCTCAGACGAGGAAAAAAGCTCCCCAACACATCCAATCAGTGTATGTATCCATGTCGAGCTCTTTGGAAATTAAATCTTGATTGCATCCATCTGTTTGCCCTGATTTGCGGTATTCTGGCAGTGGCTGCCGAGCCTCCCCGGGCCCCGTGCAGCCGCGGCAAAGGGAGGGTGGCGAGTGTCTGCAATATGTGTATTCTATCAATTTTTAAATTACTCATTTGGTTCAAACCGCGTCACGCCAGACCCCAGTCATAGCATTTCAATAAGTGCTGTGATTCACTGATTCGCACAGATGAATAACAAATTAGCGGTCTTAAAAGGAACTATTTTTAGAGGGGGGTCCGGAGAGGAGGAAAATGCAATATCAAAATAGTGTTCCATCCATCAGGATTAAAGCTTTCAGGGGTTATTTCATCCCGGCTAAATTGCCTCTCTAGCTAAACAGTACCAGAAAAGTGAATTATTGGGTTCCTCTCGACGGTTTTGCCTCAGCCTTTCCTGGCTGCCTTTAAATATAGAGCACAAATATGTTTCCCTCTCGGCTTTTATGGGATCTTTTCTGAGGCTGCCGAGGTCATTAATAACAAACTGTGTGAATTTATATGATATAGCGGTCCTCTCTGACGAATGGTTGGGTAAAATTGGCAACTTTGGGACATGGTGAAGATGCATTGTGCTTACATAAAATAGTATATGAACACATATAGCTTCATGGCATATTCTAAATATGACTCATTAAAATATAGGGAAAAGCAGTGAAGACTGCAGAGTGTCAGTCTTCTTTATATTCCCCATTTCCCATACTTTGGTAGTAGGCTTAGGTTGAAAGTAGTGCATACTTCATTGCTGCTGTTGAAGATTATGTTTTGAAATAGAATTTCTTCACAATGAATGGACAGGTTGCAACCTCATTGAGTTCTTTAGACATTGGCACGTCTGGTCACTTTTTTTATAGCAATTTTACGATTAGAGTTGTGCTGTGCTTTATTTACCTGTAGGGTCGTGAAAGGCAGCAGAGCATTAAGAAACCATCAGCTGCCCATCATAAACCCCCCCCCCCCCCCCCCCACACACACACACACACTATCCCATCCGATCCCATCTGCACTGAGCTGAATGCACCAGTGGTTGGTGGCTCCACCTGCTCTGCTTGCATCTCCTCCTTGAATGACCTCTGAATCATCCAACCCCAATCGCTTCCGTCCAGACCAAGAGCAGCATGATGCAATACGGTGATGGTACCAGCAAAACAAACAAAAAACACAAATATGAAATACGTCAAGTGCACACTTAAAAAATGGAGAACAAAAGACTAGCGGGCAAAGTGTGTCGTTATTCAGAATCCCCCGCCTCCGTTGTCTGTAGGTTCTGGCACATCGAGAGTAGCCACAGCTCATTGTCAGTCCTGTCGCCTGTCGACAATTTCTAGTTTTAATATCTGCCGTTTATGACCATCGGGTAAGATGGCCAGTTGTACCTCCTTTTCAATGAGGTTGTATTTGGAAAAAAAAAGAGTTTATCTCTAAACTGTGACTAAACTATGATGATTTGCCTTGCAAAAATGCGCAGCTGCCCTTTTAAAAGGCTCATTGGCTTCCAAGATCAGGTGCAATTGGAATCGGAATCATTTGGATAATTGACCTTCTGTGTGAATACATTTGAATTAATTAATTTTGATTGACCATGTAGCATTATGAACAAAGTGGGAGTGTTGGTCTTTTATATTCAGGTTTGTTGTGGCTGCTCTCTGAGGTGATTATGTATGCCGTTTGGAGTGATTATGCATTCCTTCAATTTAATAAAGCAATTCGGGCTCGGAGCTTGGAGAAGTGCTGTGGTAGAGTTGCGTGCTGATTGAAAGAAGAAAGGTAGGTGAGGGTGGAGCTCTGCGAAATGCATTTGCAGCTATAATCTCACGAGGCCCCTGCACAGTGAGTGCGCTTCCTTCCACAGGCCTTTGAAATTCCGCGGAGCGACTCGTTTTTTTTTTCTGAAGCATTCAGAGACGTTTGTCACATCAACTGTGCTTAAAATATCACCTTTCTTCCCCAATGAGAATGGACTTTTATAAATCACCAAGCTCTTGAGTCATGCTCCAACCTGTAGTGTCCCGCTCAGGTATGACTACTGTAGCTAATCAGCAATTAGTTGGAACACTGGACCTAATGGTCTGTTAAATGTTGTAAATCAACGCTAAGTGGCTTTGTGATATTCCCTCACCGGCCACCACAAGTTCCTCCGCACTGTTTCCCTCAGGAATCCTACTGGCAGGTGCAGGTGACAGGAAGAACAAGTTAACCCTTTGTGATGAGGTAGAAGAATATTTACGTCTAGCTGTCATTGGTGATGATGGGTGATCCCTCGGGGATGGGAAGCACTGCCCGTGTAGGATCTGCTTCCTGTCATTGAGAGTGTCATGGGAGCTCCTTGAGTGTAAGCTCTGCGTATGAGTGCGTACACCCTCAACAGTCATAAGGTGCTAAAGGACAAAATGGATTCCACATCCTTGAGTGATGAATGTCCCTGCCACTGTGCTGTCTCACAGAAGGCGTTTCCTGCTCCATCTCTAGTCTTTCTGTAGGGCTGTTCACACCAGGAACAATTACTACAAAGACAATTGTGACTATAATGACATGAACGTCCATACTCACCAACGATAAGGAAAGCTTCACCTCATGTTGATAAATGTGTCTAAAACGTCTAAAATCCAATGGATTCTGATTGGTTATCAGCTGAAATTGATCTCCAACGATATTGTTTTTCATGTTGTTATCATTATAGTATGCAGTTAGGATGTTGTCATTCATATAAAGCAATACTTCATACTGTTGCTTTTGCTGTTATAGTTATAGCCATCATGCCTGGTGTGAATGGCCCTTTACTCTCTCTCTCCATCTTGCTCAGCTGCTCTCCATTTCAGTGCCCCTTTTAGAGGTAGAGATCTCTCCTCAAGAGACCCCCAGATCGACCCTTTGCATTCGGTCCACTCGCTCAGTCTCCCCCGCATGCACACCTCCTCTTACTGAGCTCCCATTTCCTCCTGTCTGATTAAAAAACATGGAAAGTGAACACCGCTGGGTCTCGTCGAGGTCTCCGCTCCCGATGGCTCCGACAGCTAAGCGTCACCTCCGCCATCCCACCAGCTCCCACTTTATGTTTTTTTTCTTTTCGTTTTTTTTTTTTTAATGGGCTCTTCTAAAGCCTCGTCAACAAAGGCCTCGGCGGAGCCGCCCGCCACCATCTCCATAATGGAGACCGGAGGTAGAAGTGCTTTCCATGCTTGGGAGCGGTGGGGGCAGCTGCCTGTGGCCACGGCCAAGGGCCTGGGTCCTCTACCTGAGGCCCAGGGTGAGCTCCAGAGTTCCAGGTGTCGGTGCCACCTGCCTGATGACTCATTATGCCGGAGTGGTGGAGTCGGCCTGGAGGACGAGAGCTCTGCCAAGTCATCACCGCCACCACACCTGATGGACGTCCACCCACACACACACACACACACACACAGCTCTCTCCACTCTCCAGCACAGAGCCTACCCTCCAGAGCTAGCTGTGGAGATGTTGGTGTGGTGTATGCATAAGTACAACTTTCATTTATATTCAGATAATATGCTTAGAGGAATCACTTACTCAAAGAATTGTTCAAAGCATATTTTATGACAAAAGGGAGTATGGAATTCAGTATTTCCTGTGACCTACTGTTAGAATATGACTTGGGGGAAAAAGCTGATGGGCTTCCAGGTGAATCCAGATGGCGCTGCTGTTTGGCTTAATGAATATTGCACTTGCCCTTGTCATTGGATGGGCCATTGTTTACCTCATTTGTGCCTTTTTGTCATGACTCAAGTTTTTTGGCCTGTGTGTGGATGTGTCTGTGGCCTCATCAAGATCACTGTTGTTGTCAGTTGGACTGTTTTTATAGACCACTAGTAACATGAAAAAACAAAAGCAAATTTGAGCCCACCATTGTCAGAGTAGGTGTCATCTGTCACAGCAATATCATTATCAGGCATTTTTGTGTGGTCACATGCTGCATAAAGGGACACAAAAAGGATGGTAGTTGGGGTTTTTGCTAAAGAAATGTGTAGGTTTCTAATTCTGATCTGATTGAAGATGGAATTACATCACATTTGTTTGCTAAACTCAGATTCCATACAGTGAGCCTAAACACTGTGTTCATGTGCCTTTGTATGTGACCCTAGCCACATCTAAGTCTTTGCAATCTAAGTCTTTCTTTCTCTCTCCCTCTCTCTTTTTTGTCCTGTGCTGTGCCGACGGTTCGGCCAGTGTGTTCTGGAAATTGAATGACGGACTGTCTGAAAAGACAGTCTTACTCATCTGCCGCAGGGCCATCGATAGGCAGCTGTCACAGTTCACAACCTCACAGGCGGCCTCACAAAGCGCGGCAGACCTTGAGGGGGATATGGTCGGCTTGAGTATCAATTCCCAGGGACGTTGCGTTCGCTCGCTCCCTCCCTCTCTCCCACCTTGTCCTCCTCCCCTGGACCGCCTCGGCTCTGTGAACGGCTGCAAACCCATTTCTCCTTTGATTGGTTTCCTTTCTTTGGCAGAAAAGAAAAGAGCTGGGTTGGCACTCAGATGAGATCTGGGGGGAGCGCATGTGGTCCGTCACTCATAGACATAACTATCTGTCTGTCTCTCTCTGTCTGTCTCTCTCTCTCTCTCTCTCTCTGTCTGTCTGTCTCTCTCTCTCTCTCTCCCTCTCTCCCTCTCACTCACTCACTCCCTCTCTCTTGGTACATGGTAGCTTCCATTGTTTGCATCCTCATTTTATCTGTTTATGAGGGATGCTTGTGAGTAGATATGCCACCATGAATGCAACAAGAGCTCTTCATGAGCATTGACATAGAACGTGGATTGCTACAGAACGTCGATCAAAATGTGGTCGGAATTCCTGCAAACATGTAACGCATGTTTAGCCCAACAACCAGCACTTATTTGATAATACTGTTCAAATACTATGCTGTATTCAGTTGTGTTAAGATGCTACACAAGAATGGTGATACACATTTTCTTTCTTGTCTTAGGAAGAGATTTGCAGATTTGGTATTTTGTTAATACAGAGTACACAATTGTAAAATGTTTTCATTTGTGTCTCTTATTTATTTACCAACTCTTACTCTTTGAATTGTAAACAGAGAGCTAGCCAATTCCTTTGCTTGGCAGAGAAAGAGAGCATATTCAAGAGGGGGAAGAGGAAAGGAGAAAAAGACTCTTGCACAGTCTATTGATCAAGGAGTCAGCTGCCACTTTTCAAGCGATTCCTAACAGGAACTGAAACTTCTGATGGCGGTGTCAAGATGTGTCTGTGTTTGTGAACTGATTTTTTGACATAATGCTTCATCTCTTTCACTTTGGGGCGAGGAGGAGCTGTCATGCTTCAACAGGCCGGATAATTATTTCCCTCTTATCCCCTTCGCCAGGCCCAATCCCAACATTTAATAGGAGCCCGGACCGCCTCGCCTCGCCTCTCTCTCTCTCTCTCTCTCTCTCCCTCCTGGGTGTTGGTGCCAGAGGAATCACCCACCACAGGGAATGGATTTAAGGGGAGGTAAACAGCCCCCCCCCCCCAGATCTAGTGAGATATTGCCAAAGAAAGGGGGTTGAAAGGAAGTCAATAGGAAATGAGAACAATAAAAAAAACAACCAAAAAATATCCCAATTGCCCATGTTTTTGTTCCCACTGGAGACATTTGTGCAGTTTGTCCTCAATTCAAGCGTGTGTCCTGTGGCTCCTTAAAGTTCTCCAAAGACTGTTGTTGTTTTATGGCGCTTGAGGATGGTCAGACATTAATGGAGATAATGATGTTTGCAAGTGAAGCTCTCCTGAAGGGGGCATTTACGAATAGTAATATGTATCTGTTGTCAGCCTGTAGTGTCATTAACATAAGGCAAGAAGGCTGTACCCATGCTTTCAATGTAAATATTTAATGGCAGAAAAGCAGAGCTCAGGATATCCATCAGCCTATTACGGCGTGATCGCTGCTAAAAACAAACAACAAACTCCCCTTCGAAAGATGGATGGTTTGTTGCTCATGGCCCCCACCTTACTTCCTTTTTTTTTACCTTTGACCCCACCCACCACCCCCACCCACACATACATGCACACACACACACACACACACACACACACACACACACACACGCACACGCGTACACACCATTTCAGAGAGCTCAGACTCACTCCCTGGCTAAGTGAGAAACCAAAAGAAACACATCAGAGAACAAACTGGTAGCCCGAGCATCCTGCGTCAGACAGATAACACAAAACAATGGTGCTAATAGGCCACTGAGAGGCGAGCATTTGTGCCCGGTCAGTACAATCGCCTTGCGTACAAAGGATGGAAGCCTTTCTCTGGCCAGATTACCCTCGGTCAGTGCGGGTGCAGATGTGAATGTGGCCGTGGTGATAATTCGGTCCCATACAGGATCATCGGCCCTTGTTGCCAGGCCCATTGCACTAATGCCATGCTGAATGTGGCAGTCTAACCCTGTTACGGTTTGTTTTGAAAGCGGAGACAGGCCTTTATATAAACGGTATTGTTTCTCACAATTATCAAATTGTTGTCATTAAGCACAACAGACAGACAGCGTGTTGGACAGGATAAATGGCTTTGTCACTTTGGGGGTTTTGTTTGTGTGTGTGTGTGTACACATGTGTGAGCGTGCGTGCGTGTGTACCTGCGTGCGTACCTGGACAATGTCATCACACGCTTTCTTTTATAGACAAAGAGGTGCTTTTTCTTGCTGTTATTTGTTTCAGTTACTATTTTTGTAGAGTACCATGCCATAACCTCTTGTGCCAGTAAAGACAAGCATTCATCCAGCTCTCTGTTAATTCTGTCTCTCTGTTTCTTGTAACGGGTGACTCCTCCACATTCCTCGATGTCTCTGTACCAGCAGTGATGGCAGCAGCAGCATTGCAAATAGATTTCCTTTGTAGCCAAGTATGGTTTACGGCATGCGTAAAGCTCTTCAAAAGACCGCTTCTGCCGTGGAGACGTTTTGAAGGCTCAGAGCCTTGACAGCGTACTGAGCGGTGGAGTGGCATGATGGCATTATGTGGAGGCTGAATGGGTCATGGCTTTCAGGTAAGGCTGCTGTGACCAGGCCTCGCCGGGAGACCTTCAGGACGACCGCTGCGCCTGCCAGTCTAGTCTCTGACTAGCTGTAAGTGCAGAGGGGTCTTATCCACATCTTTGTCAAGCACTGACAAATATTTTTTTAATATATTTTCTTTTCTGCTTGTCTGCCCCCACGTCATTGTAAATTGACTTGAAGTCAAAGGAATTGTTTGTTTTTTTTTTACTTACGACTCGAAGCAAGTTATCACTGCTGCTTGCACAGGGGTGGGATCGAAGGTGTGGCATTCTATGCGATTAGATCATGTCTCTGATGGGCTGTTCATCAGACTTTAGCCCCCCCCCCCAGGGCATTTCTAGTGCTTTCGCGTGAAGCCACTGGAAGCCACTTGTTTCTGAGCCGTGTGCCACAGAAAGCGTCAGTGTCGGTTCTCTGCGGCTCGCTTACACCGAGTTCACCAGTGTCAGGGATGGGGGAGATGGGAGATTGACACTCAGGGCTGAGCTACACCAGGCACGTAACTAAAGCATTCCGTTCGCGTTGCGTCTGCTGCAACAATTAGCTTCCACTATAATGGAAGTAGCTACACCAGACGTGATGGCGACAAGTACGTTCGAAAAAAAATAGACCATTCATCTAAAATGGATTTTACGCGTCGCGAACGCAACGCTTCAGTTACGCGCCTGGTGTAGCTTCCTTGTCAGGGTTACTCTTATTAGGGGAAGTAATATCCAAAACATCATATGATTCAGTCTGAATGCAAATATGACATTCAGCTTAAAGAGGGCCTCATTTTTAGGGGGAAGGGTGCAAAGAAACATAGCAAAAATATGAGTGATAAGTAAGTTGCAATTGACTACTATTGATCCCAAACCTGAATCCATAAAGCTGCTCCATGTTCTTGTGTGGGAATCCGCATTGGGGTTTTTTTTCCTCTAATGAATCCTGTTGATGAGAATCCTCACTGCGTCTTCAAATTGACTTTCAAGTTTCAGTGGTTTTGCATTTAAGCAGTCAGGGGTTAAGAAATAAAAATCCTTTAAATATCTTTTCACTTTCTTCAAGTGTCCCATTCAGACTGCGCAAAGCCCGACTGCGTTGCTTCCCAACTGCATATACTTGTGTACAGCAATGCATAAATCATGTCCCGTGTATCATTAATATACATAGATGCCAATAGGAGACGCATGAGTGGAAGAAATATGATGGTGCTCAATAAAGCCGGAATTGAAAAATGGGCTGCTGACGGTGACACAGCCAAGTCCTTTTCATGCTGGGCGCTTCAGCCACTGCACCTTGATCTACAGTGCCCTCTAGTGGTGGTCAGGCATACTGGCAGACACCCTCCAAAGGCCCCTCATGAGGTTGCTGCTGTGAGTGTTGACCCCAGAATACCTGAGAAATGGGCAGCTTCCCCGGTGAGCTTTCAGAAGACCAGTGGTCAGTGGATTTCCGGGACTGATTATTTGTTTTTCTTTACTGAGTTACCTAGCTATTATCAGATCCTGTTGAGAGCGTTCACAAATATCTTTAACACTTAGATAGGCAAGTTAGAAGGCATTATGGTTTACATGTCACAGGTCAACATAAGGTCAAGGATTGATTACCATTGAAAGAGATGTCACGTTGGGAGTGTGTGTGTATATGTGTGTGTTGTTGGCGTAGTATTGATTAAAGAAGCACACACACATCAACACATTGGACATTTCACAAGTATTGAAGGAGATCAGGGACAGGTCTGGAGCTGCAGTATTGACACATTTGAGTGAAATCTCACCTGGCAGGAGCAGATTTGTGCTGTCCACAGCATTGAACTCTCTCTTCCAGTCATGTCACCTGTGCGTGGGAAAGCCAGGTGAGCGTGTGTCCTACTGCTCTGAAGATGTCCTTTGCATCTGCATAGTACATCAACCTTGACCAACTCGTCTAAAATCGGCCTGTGCCATGTTGCCACGGCATTGGTTTGGGTGTGTGTGTGTGTGTGAGAGAGAGAGAATACACATAGCTCTGTGGGACGTTGTCAAATAAGCAAGAGGGCATTGTCCGGCACCTCTGTTGTTAATTGTCCAGTGCCACTCTCAGCTGACAGTGATGAACAGGTGACCGTGCTGGTTGACTGTTCCCCGTGCTGTCTTTGCTGACAGCTGGCATGGATTAATATGGGCCATACTCTCTCTCTCACACACACACACCATTGTTTTTGCTATAAGGACGTACAATGACAACTGCCAACTCATGAAGAATGGCCTTTCTTTCTGCTCATTATGTAGACTCTCAAAGTTATTCACGGATGCCCCATATTTCATATAGCGCATGTTGAATATGCAGAGTTAATGATGTTACAGGAGGTATACACACACACGTATTTCAGGTGCAGCTTTTGATGCACACACACACACGTATTTCAGGTGCAGCTTTTGATGCACGCATGCACACACACACACACACACACACACACACACATTAGGAGTTGCTGGGTTTTTTACACACACACTTCCATAATTTTCAGGTGTGGGACTGGGCTTTGTTGGGCTCAGCTCTTTGCTCAGGCACCAGACGTCTCCAGACTAATTGAGAGTGAGACGTCAGGCCTTTACATCTTCACCCTGCCGGCAGTGTACCTTCAGGCGAGAGAAAGGCTTTTGTTGGAGGAGAGGCCAAATCCCCCAGCTTCATTTACAGCATGCAGAGAGACCCAAAGATCAGAGGGATCAAATACACACACACACACACACACACACACACCTGGCTGCCAGTGTGTCTGGCTGCTGCTGAAGAAAGGACCTCTGTAAAAGCCTGTCAGATGCCCTTACACACTTAGTCAGTGCCCGAAATGGCTGGAATTGCCACGGGAGCCTGAGGGTGTCTGGAAGGTCCAGTTGGACTCTCGATTCTGCCCAGTAACCTGTTAATGGGAGCAGAGTTTATTTAGCTGTGTTATTATTTATCTTCATTTGCCTCTCTCTGTCTTTCTTCATCATCCTTTGTCTTTTTTTGGGTGTTTTGACACTAACAGCAACACCTTGACTTGAAAGTTGAATTGTGATATGGCAAGTGTCAGATGGCTCTTTTTTTAGCACAGGTTAAAAGATGAAGCAGGTTAGAGCTCTTTCTCATCACACTCTAGTTTCTGTCTCTCTGTCTCAGTCCACTACGCTCTCTACTGTATCTCTCTCTCTCCCTGTTTCTCTTTTTCTCTCTATGTGTGTTTCTCTCTCTCTCTCTCTCTCCTCTCTCTCTCTCTCTCTCTCTCTGTACAACCAGAGAACATGTAGATATTGATATTTTCAGCTATTCCTGTTGTATTCATCGCCTGGCCTTTCTGCAGGGAAATTGATGGAATAGTTATGAAAGAAAGACATAATTTTATCATTTTATCATTTTATGCCTGGTCAGTCCATCATATGCTTTTCTTTGTCATGTGTGCCATAAAGACATGAATCAATGATGAAAACGGTCTGTCTTGTGCTAATAGTAATAAAAAATGTGTTATAATAACCACATAGCCTTCTGGGGTAAGACCACTGACAAAAGTCCTCTTAAGTGACACTTAACTCTATGACTCATTGCCACAATCAGATGAGGTTTTATCAGAGACTTTCTAATGAGGAGACACGGCACTCAAAAAATACTCCATAGAAATGCATGGGTTTAGTTTGTAACGCCAATATGGCAGTCGTCTACACATATCACACCCCTTCCGCGGCAAAACGTTGACATGTGAATACATTGAGCCAATAATGTGGTGTGTTGTGAAGACATCGTGCCAATCATGTGTTGGAGCAAGATTGGTGTTGTGAAGCCTTGCGCACGCGCATTTCTGCCGAAATAGATCCCCGATAAGTGGCCAAAAAACATTTCAATGTGACCGCCAAGTGGAGGGACTTGCCTAAAAGGACTTTGGTTTCATTTTCAGGAACACAGGAGGTTTATTTTGTGTACATGAGAGAATGTCATTTTGCAAAAGCAAGTGGTATTCAACTGTGTACAAAACAGATTTTAACGTTTTAAGTGCTGTAAATTAAATAGTCCCGTAGTGCCCAGTACAAAAAAACATCCTACAAGGACTTGGATGCTGAAGCCACATGCACTGATTTGCTGAGCTTTTAAACAATCAAACCTAATGAAAGCAGGCTTTTTTTTGCTATATTAGTCTTTCATGAAGGATCACCAATCTGTTAGCCATGTGTCCATTAATGGAGGCATACTGTAATGAACCGAGCCTAGCTGTTTCAGGACTTTGAGCTCCCATGATGCTGTGTGATATGTTTATGTTGAATGTTTGATTACGTGCAATGTTGGTTATGTCAATGCATCATCTTTACAGTTGTGGCTGTGTTCTACAGTTGCCAGGGTTACAGTTGCCAGTACCAGGGTTAACCAGTGTGTGCTGCCAGAACAGCCTGAAGCAGAGGTTCAGTACTGGGGCATAAGGGCCGGGTCTGGCCTGGCATGGGGTGTTCATGTGTGCACGACTTGTTGTCAATAAAACTACAGAAAACGATTCTGAGACAAACATTGTGGTTTGTTACAATACTATCACTTGATGTTGTATTTAAACACAGTATTTGTGCATTTTCCTCAGGTGGAGGCCATACTGGTGAACATCTTTGGGGGGATCGTGAACTGTGCCATCATCGCCAACGGCATCACCAAGGCGTGCCGGGAGCTAGAGTTGAAGGTGCCTCTGGTTGTGCGTCTAGAAGGTATCCTCCCACTTGATGTCTTCACAGCAGCATTCTCCTTCTCCCTCATGCTTTCCCCTTAACAGGATGTTTTTTACACACTCTACCAGTTAAACTCTCTGATCAAAAACACCTCCTAGTACTAATGAGTTAGCATGACGAGAGCTGCTGATTGGCTGTAAACGAGAAACAGCTAGCGGGGGCTAAGCTCGCTAAATGAGAAAACTAGTTTGAGGGGCTAAACCTGCTAAATGAGGAAACTCTTGAAAAATTGTCACGCTTGCAGCAGCATCAGCAGCATCTGTTAACAGTCAGAGCCAAGTCCCCCCCCCCCCCCCCCCCCCCACACACACACCCCCTCTCCTCCAGCAGCATGCATGTGTGAAACCATTCCAATTCTCTCCAGTGGAGCAATGGCTACTTTTAGCTTGTGCGGCAGCTCCACTGTAAACCGCCATGGCCCTGTGTCCTGATTGTTGGCCACAGATTTGTTTCTTTTAGCCTCTGGTGTAAATGACGCGTGTTACGCCTTGCTGTGAGGTCCGATTAAATCCAAGACTTTTTGTTGCACAGCAACCAGGATTGTACACATAGAAAACTCACTTGGGAAGGCATGTTGACACAGTGTCGGGTGCTGACATTATTGAAATGTCACTACCTAGTATTAACAGTTCTTGTTTTTGATGACTGGTTTAAGTTATTGCCGGAGGGCTCGCTCTGGGGTTTTCAGGCTCTGGGCTCTGGAAAACGCCTTGAGACAATCTCAATTGTTATCAGCTCCATATAAAAAAAAATGTAATTGTTTGAAAGAAGCTCCACTTTGATATTGAGATTAATGCCAGAGTAATCCAATGTCTTCCTAGTGGTCTGGTTTCCCAACGGATTCTCATGATGCGTCTTACAAAAATCAAACAAAGCATTGTGTTGCCCTTTGATCACTGGTCTACAGAGGCATGTTTGGACATGACAAAATGGGAAAAACTGTTTTCTTACGACGCAGATTTACCCCGACACCATATTTACGTGTTTGGTGTCTTGTGTGTCTTGGTGTGCCCTTTTGCATAATGGTAACTCACACCTCATAGCTGCAAACAAACAGTATCTCAACAGAGGCAAGAGGCAGAGAGCTACCACTAGTCATGTCACCTGGCACCATACCGACTCCGGTGTTGATACACACTTTTTTTTTTCTCTTCCTTCCCTCTTCTGCAACCAACCCCACACACACACACACACACACACACACACACACCTCCACACACACACACACACACCTCCACACACACATACACACACACACACCTCCACACACACACCTCCACACACACCTCCACACACACACACACACACGCACATTTCTCTTGGCCAGCGATATGCGTGGGCTGTTAGCGGATCGAGCGGCGTGGTGGCGACAGCGCTGATTGCGGACCTCTCACCTGCGTATGCTAATGGCACGGGGTGGCGGAGTGACGGGAGGCCGGTCCCCCCCCCCCCCGGCCCATCTGGTCATTAGGATAATTGGCTGAAAACAGCTGACTCCTGTGTCCTGCGAAAAGTGACGAATCCTCCACTCCATTAGCTCACCGTGCTCCATTTGTCCCCTCTCCGAACAGCCACACACACACACACACTTCTCGGGGACAGACTGTAAAAAAGGAGACTGTGCAGGTGTGAGCAAAATAGAAAACAGCCAAGGTGCTTCTGTTGAGTCGCTCTGGCGCTCTGGTCTCCATCAGCAGGTAGCATGCGCAGTAGTCGCATCGCATGAGCAGCATCCACCGACACGCTTTTGGAAGCACTCCAGACCAAATTCATAAGGTACAGCGCAGTAGCACGCTGGTCGGAGATCAATGAAACCTATTCTCCCCGCCGGCTCCGCGCCACATCTGACAGAGCGTCTGCGAGATTGTTCCCTTTGGTCCGGGTTTAGAGCATGTTTAGTTGCGCATCGATCCAGGCATGACCTGCCCGACAGCAAGAACTGTGAGGACGGCACCAGTGCGTCTTTCATCTCACAGAGAGAGGCGCTTGGATGGTTGAGTTGATGTAAAAGCATGTTGAGTATAGATGAGGTGTCGGAGTTCTATCAATTCATGAGTGCAAGCTAGCATCCTTGCTTTAAAACGACAAACGACAGTGTGGTCTTTTTTTTTTTTGTCCAAATCTATGAAAATGAACATGGCTGGTGTACTTATGTGGTGCACTGGAGGTCATAACCTTTAGGCAGTCTGAGGCTGCAGCCTCGTTCAATCAAAGTTCAACTTCATCCACTGTGAGAGTGACCCCAGAATATAAGGCATCACTGCGAATCAATCCTATTGGGTTACTTTTCTGACAAGCCCCTCACCATTGACTTCTCCATTGATTGTAATGATGGCAAGGTGTTCTTCAGGCGGATTAGATAGGGATTAAGTGTGCCACTATTAATTGGGAAGCTTCTCTCTTGCTCGCTCTTCTCTATCTCTCTCTCTGTCTCTCTCTCTGTCTCTCTCTCCCTCTCTCTCTCCCTCCCTCTCTCTCTCTCTTTCATATCTGTCTCTGTGTCTCTCTGTTGTTGATTAGATGTTCAAGGCAAGGAGAGAGGTTAGCTTAGCCCATTTCCCTTTCCATCAACCCCCCCCCCCCCACCCCCACCCCCCGCTTGCGTGGTATCCTGAGTCGCAAGTTGCCTCTTCTGTCCAATTACATTTGTTTTGATTCAGTGCGGTGCGCTCAGACATGTGTGTTTAATGATGTTTAAATGGTGCTAAAAGGCTTATTTGCCTCCATTACCGGGGGAAGCCCGTTAAGGTGCCATTTTCATTGGACTGCAGAAATGACTCGGAGCGAGTTAATATGCGCGGAACATTGATCAGCATCTGGCCGGCCCCATCGTCTTGGGAGGTGGGGTGGTGTTTCTGACTGTGGGACGTGGCGGGGGGCATTTCCATCTCCAGAAAGGGAGTAAATTGCAAATGTTTAATATTCCAATTTGCATGCCTCAGAGTGAGCTACAACGGAATGGATCAGAGTGATACACTTCCTGAACCAAATCTAGCAAAATGTCTCGCATTCTTTCTTTCGAAGGGAGGAAATGGTGTTCTTGACTAGCATAGGGAAGACATATTGGCACCTGCAGTGGGTGTCTGTGTCGTTATGGACACATTTTGAAACCGAGTACAGAGTTGTTAATATTGTCTCTGAGATTACTTCCATGTAACAAGAATCCTGACAGTTTATATATAGCAGTGTCAAACTGTGTGTGTGTGTGTGTATGTGAGGTTGGGAAAAAATTAGTGAGTGTGTGTATGCGCGAGTGAGAGAGAGAAATGGAGATAGATGGTCTTTGTGTGTGTGCGTGTGTGTTTGAGAGAAGGGAAAGTGTGTGTGTGTGTGTGTGTGTGTGTGCGCGCGTGTGTGTGCGGGCATTGTTTCAGAAAATGTTGCTGTGGAGTGACTGACTGCTGCCCCCTCTCTGAGAACTGCGCTGACCATCCCTGCACTCGCCGTGGCCCCACTAAACTGCCCGCGGGGAGTGCCTGGTCCAACTCCAAAAGCCATTATATTCCTTATAGCCCTTACATTCCTATTGATTTAGAGGGGACACCATGGCCGCTGTCTCTCTCTCAAAGTGGAGGCAATTTAGTGTTTAAGGGGGGGAAATATGGGCGAGGGGGCCACCTCTCCAAATGCAATTAAAAGAGACTGTTGATCCCACTGAGAGGGCCTGTGATGGCTTCCCCAAGCCCTGACAGCATCATTACAGCTGCAATAGAGGGATCTGCTAGCACGAGACGTGCACACACACACACACACACACACACACACACACACACACACACACACACACACACACACACACACACACTGAGACACATGCACACATACACACAGCACGCATAGGCACACACATATTCACACAGACACTCTTAGAAATACACACAGAAATACACACACACACACTGTAGGCATGCTCAGAATCCATACACTTGAGAAAGAGTAATGATGCCTGCTGTGTTCAGCTTCTGACCTCTTCAGCACACACACACACTCCCTCACTCTTTTTCTCTCTCTCTCTCTCTCTCTCTCTCTCTCTCTCTCTCCCCCTCCCTCCCGCCCTCTCTCTCCCACAAACACACACTCACAACATCCCTGTTAGTTATGGTGAAATCAAGAAAGCCTCTCCATCTTCAAACACACATCATGTAGAGTTGGATGGAAAAGCATATGCGGACCTCTTCTCACATAAAAGCGTCACTGTCATCCAAAGAAAAAAAAACCCAGACTGCTGGCTCTCCCTGTCCTTCTCGCTAATTAGAAGGATGTCAACTTTACAACGGCACCGTGTCCGCCAATGCTGCAGCACACGCTCTGCACACATGTACACGTCCCTCTCTCGCCTTCCTCTTAGTCCCCCTTCCTCTTCCAAAACCGCAGCTCCATCTCTCCTCTAATCGGCTGCCATTAACGCTAAGCTGTGAATGGGAAGCCTGCTGGTGAACATTTGGCGTTTTGGAGCCAAACAGAGAGCTTTCGCGGGGCCAGGGAGCTCCCTTTTGCCAAAGCCCTAAATGCCTGTAGGTGTCCGGTCTAAATTTGGGTTAAGCTCAGCATGGATCCTTCAACTCGGATCATCTCTTTTCCAGTCAATTCAGCCCCCCACCTCTCTCTCTCTCTCTGACTCTCTCTCTCTCTCTCTCTCTCTCTCTCTCTCTCTCTCTCTCTCTCTCTCTCTCTCTCTCTCTCTCTCTCTCTCTCTCTCTCTCCCTCCATCTTCCTCTCTCTCTCTGTCTCCATTTCTCACCATCTCTCTCTCTATCTCTCTCTCCCTCTCTCTCTCCATCTCTCTATCTCTCTATCTCTCTCTCCCTCTCTATCTCTCTCTCCATCTCTATCTCTCCCTCTCTGTCTCCATCTCTCTCTCTCCATATCTCCCTCTTGCTCTCGATTCCCCACCTCTTTTTCTACCTTTTAAAGGATTTTTCTGAGAAAACACTCCCCCCTCCCCTCTCTCTCTCGACGGGTCTTAAAGGGGCCGGGCCCCTGGCTGTGTGGAGCGTGCTGGTCGGGCGGTGAGTAGGTCTCTGGCAGCACCTAGTGGTGGTAGGTGAGAGCACACCCCCAGCAAACCAGCAGCAGGAGGGAGATGGGAGCCCTCTGCTTGCGATCACTCAGCTCTTCACTCCACACACACACACACACACACACATATATATATATATATATACATGCATACACACACATGCTCTCTCACACACATACTGTATACACACACACAGTCTCTAAAAAACACATGCACTTACACGCACACACACACACAGAAACACACTCCAACGCATACACACAACACACACAGATGCACAAATACACACACACTCCAGTCCCCACACTAGTAGAAGCATTATTGTGTGCTAGTCTTTATACTTTCACTGAAACCAGTGCTAACATTTCTCCTGTGTGTAGAGCCATTGAGCTGTATGGGGATTTAGTGTGCTTAGGGATGAGTGAGGAAGACATGGGCTTCGATCAGCGGCTCCACATCAAGGTGTGATATTCCGTGTTCGATAATGACGGATGCCTTGTGCGCCATGCTGTATAACGCACCCGTTGACTGGGCCATCTCTAAATCAATGGATTGTTTTCTGCCAGAAGCATGCGACGTGTTAGAAATTAGTGATCATGCGAGCGGAGGAAAAGCGCTGAAATATTAGGAGTTAAGTGGGCCTGGTAATTGAACTCCTCGTGAAACTGCTATTGATCAGAACATCCACTCTCCTGAGATAGATATCAGCAGTAATTACTCTCCCGGCCAGCAGGCTGAAAGTGGTGTGCAACAGCACAGGGCCACAGAGTCAGGGTCACACACACACACACACACACACACACACACACACACACACACACACACATGTATATCAGTGCCCTAGAGTCACGGTCACACACACACACACACACACACACACACACACACACACACACACACACACACACACACACACACACATACATGTATATCAATACCCTAGAGTCACGGACACACACACACAGACACATACATACATGTATATCAGTACCCTAGAGTCACGGTCACACACACACACACACACACACACACACACACACCAGTACCCTAGAGTCAGGAGCACACTCACACTCACACATACAATATATATATATATATATATATATATATATATATATATATATATATATCAGTATCAGGGTCACACACACACACACATAGATACAGACCCCCACATATGCACAAACAGTCACAAACATATTTATATTCACCAGTACTCTACCGTCAGGGTCAAACACACACACAAACAGTCACACACTATTTATATACACCAGTACTCTACAGTCAGGGAAACACACACACACACACACACACACACAGACCCTTATGATGATGAAATCAGCATTTTAAAAGGAGTGAGCAGGAGAAAGACCAGGCCAGGTGTGAGAGAAGGAGAAAGGGCTCCCTCCACAGCAGACGTCTGTCTATGAAGGCAGCGTGTGGGTCTGTGTGTCTGAGAGGGGAGGAGAGGAGTATGTTTGGGTGAAAGAGTGGGTTTGTCTGACTTAAAGAAGAGCACTTGAAGAAGAGAAAGGCCTCCTCATTCCATGTGCTAATGCATACAAAATGAATGAGGGTAGAAAGTGTGTGTCAGTGTGTGTGTGTGTGTGTGTGCGTGCGTGCGTGTGTGTGTGCGTGCGTGCGTGCGTGCGTGTGTGTGCGTGCGTGTGTGTGTGTGCGCGTGCGTGCGTGGTGTTTGTGCGTGTGCGTGTGTGTGTGTGCGCGTGTGTGAGGGATGGTGTGTGTGTTTGTGTGTGTGAGGGGCAGTGAATAAGTGACAGCAGGAGTAGGAGTGTGCTGCGATCCCAGAGTGCTGTAGTGCGGTGCTTTGTGAAGGCCCTCGCTGCAGCTGGACACTCACCTGTGAAATCACTCAGTGACCACACCAGCAGCTGGCCCTCTGTTGTCTTTTCTTGCACTCCAACTTTCTTTCTCTCTCTCTCTCTCTCTTTGTGCCTGTTTGTCCTCCTATCTCTCTCCCTCCCTCTCCTCTCTCTCTCCTTGCCCATTACACATTCACTCATCTCTATTTCTGTCTGTCTATCTCCTTCTCTCTAACACGCTCCCACACAATCACTCACTCACCCACCCACTCTCCCACTGAGCAGAAAAGACACACCATCCCACTCTATTATTCTCCCACCTTCCCTCTCTTTCTCTATCTCTCTCTTTATCTCTCTCTTTATCTCTTTCTTTATCTCTTCCTCGCTGCTGTTTTCTCCTCCATGATGGTCTTGGTTCAGAGTGTCTGGCTGGATGCCATGGCTGTGTTGGCATTGAGTGGCACAGAGCATTGAGTGCTTGGAGTGTGTGTCTCTGACTGTTTGTGTGTGTGTGTGTGTGTGTGTGTGTGTCTGTCTATGTGTGAGTGTGGGGGGTGGGCTGGGTGCCTCCTCTCTGTTGGGGGGGGGAGTGGGGGGGGCTGACAAAAAGCCAGCTACGCGCTCATCCGGGCCCCAGGGCAGAAGCAGCGGTAGCGGCCCAGCAGGGATCCCCCAGCAGCTGCCCCTGTATCAGCCACATGTAGCGGAGCACCCCAGCACACCAGCACACCACCTAAGCTAAGGGGGGCCGGGGTTGGATGGGCACTGGCCCCTAGCGCTGGTTTCTGTCTGTGAAAGCATCTGTGTGTGAGCAGAGCAGAGCAGAGCGGAGTGGATCAGTGAGTGGGTAGGGATGCATGTGTCTCTCCAGATGCACTCGATAGTATCTGTGTCTGTCTGAGGGACTCTCGGGGAAGAAGCCTGCGGGGCGTGCATTTACCCGTGACCTGAGTCATCATGTCTTCTCTCTTCTCCCTCTGTGTGTGTGTGTGTGTGTGTGCGCGTGTGCGTGTGCGTGTGCGTGTGCGTGTACGCAGGGACCAACGTTACGGAGGCAAAACGCATCCTCTCAGAGAGTGGGCTGCCCATCACCTCTGCTGAGAACCTAGACGATGCCGCTAAGAAGGCCGTGGCCAGCATCAGAAAGTAGAGGCTTGACCGCCATCACACACACACACCCACACACACACAATATCGTTTTAGTTTTGCAAATTCATTGGGTTAGCTCAGATTGGTCTACACCACTTCACCTTGTGTATTTGTTTTGATTCATAAATAACGTTTTGTTCAATGTTCAGTATTTCGTTTACTCTGCCTGTTCATGATGTCTCAAACAGTGCTGCAGTAAGGTTCTCTTTATGAAACATGTGTCTTGCCACTTCACCAAAATTCACAAATGAAGAGAGAAAAACGGTGTGTAGTTTTTTTAGAATAATAGGTGCGTTTTATTTGCATGGGAAGACTCAATTTGTTTTAGAAATTGGTGGTAAAACATTCACCTGGATTGTTATCAAGAGTGGAGGCGCAAATGTCAGCTTTGAAGGCGTACTGTGTTAAGCTATAATTATCACTGTGATTCATTCTCTTTAGCAGCCCATGCATGGCCTCGCTAACTGGCTAATACCTTAAACGTGCCGTCCAATATGAAAGCTGTCCCTCAAGTGACTCAAATAATTCATTGCCTTGTTTCTTACACATGTTATATGGGTGTTTTTTGTTTGTTTGTTTTGGTATTTTTTGTCATGCCTTAATGGGAAATGTGTGGGAGGTTATTGTTATCTGGTGATTGGGTGATCTGGTGCTGATGTTATACCTGGAACATGTGAAGACTTTGCCAACTCCATTGTGGGGTTTTTTGCCAGCCTGAGAGATTTTATTTGTAGGCTGGATGCTGGATGTAAAAGCCAGAACTATTTGTAAACCTTGTATTGCCAGTAGGGGTGTGACATTACACTCAGCCCGTCACACCCCTAATTACCAACCCTCGGAAGCTGAACTCAAACCAGCTATCAGCTGAAGAGAGAAACGTTGTCCTGACCTGATAACCTTAAATCATGTGAATTGCTTATTTCTTTGTTTCGCTTCTGATTTAAAATATTTTTTCTGGTGGTTGCAGTATTTTTCTAAAACCTTTTGTAATTATAAGTGTTACTTTTTGACACAGAAGTGCACTAATTCGTGAACAGATGCTTTTTACTATGCCTACATTGAGATGGAAGCCTTTGAAACATTGAATTGAAAAATCATTCCTCGAGGCCATTTATGTTTATCTATGTCTAAATAACCAATATATTATTGTAATTATCTTTTTTTTGTAATCATGAATGTATTTTAAGAAGCAATATATATGTCTACTTTACAAATGGATCGTCTTAAAAAAAGTTCCAATAAATGCAAATATTAGCAGAATAAAGCAGGCCTATGCGTTTCTCTTTCTGCGCCTGTATGAGTGTGTGTCTTTGTGATGGACTGGGATCAGATGGATGAGAGTCATGTCATCTGCCTTCGTCTTTGGCAGCCTGACAGAGGGTGGTCACTGACATGAGCTTAGTGGGAAAAGTGCTGAGTCATCATATCTCTGAAGCTTTACTCTGTCGTAGTGCACATCTTTAACAAGTCGACACCAGCTCTTTGATATCCAAATGCTGTAGCATGAAAAATCCACTCCAGCTTTCAAACTTGTCTACGAGTGACCAACTGCTGTATTTTTGATCATGGAAGTGTGTATGTGTTTGTGTGTGTGTGTGTGTGTGTAAGATAGTGAGTAAGTGTGTGTGTGTGAGACTGTGTGTATGCCCTTCATGGCTCAAAGTGAGATATCCAGACCCTGGTGCTGAAATCCATCCCTGTCAGACAGCCTGAGCTTTTGATGGATTATCTGTCACGGGATCTGAGAGGACACCCAGACCAGATCAGATGCCCAGCACAGCAAGCCTGGGCCAAAGCTCCTCTCACACTCATTCACACTCTCTCTCCCTCTCTCTCTCTGTCTCTCTCTCAATCTCTGTGTCCTACTCTCCTCTCCTTGTCTACTATCCCTGAGAGAAAATCAAGTGGATTGATCTGAAAGCGCTTACTGTCAAGTGCTGTAATCAACATATTTTGGAGGCCTTTGCAGTCTATTGTCAGTCCTCTTTTGCTTTTCCTTATGTTGCCTTGCCTTTTTTTCTGTGGATTTTTGTACCTACCCCTGGTTCATAACATGCCACTCGCAAAGTTTCCACCGTGCAAGATGTTATTATAGGAAGGGACAACCTGCCCATTTCACACCGACTTTCTAAGAATGGAGTAGATAGTTCAATAATTGCTTATTTCATGGTCCTCTTGCACTGTCAGAAACCTGTCCCCTGATCGATTTGACTGTGGAATTTAAGGGTTGTTAGAATGTGCTCTTGCCGCTGACATTGTTTAATTCCACACCCCGGTGCGGGTCATCGGAAAAATGCATGCAGATATACTAGTCCAAATTAGTGCCGCGGCGTGCCATAAATACAGATGAGGCGGTGGCTCGGGAGGTGACGGCGTAGATTAAATCATTTAGCCTGGCCTTTTAAGTTGGCTCAAACCCCAGTAGAATATGCAAGTGATCGCAACTAATTAAGAAGAACTGCTATGCCAGGAGAGGCTTTTCAGATCCTTTTGGAGGTGGTTTGTATTTATTCATGTAATTGTCCATGCAGGAGTCTGAAAGGTTTGTTGGGGTTTATTTTAACCTTCAGAATTGATGTCAAAACTGGTAATTGCCATTTTATGAATCTGCCTTTTTATGTTTATCATGAAGCGGGAGAGCCAGCGCTGTTCAGAAACCATTTGTTTTGCACATCACTGAGAGACAGTGAGGTCAAGCCTTGGCGTTCGGGAAATATTGGTTATTTATTGTGCAATTTAGAGGTAACAACTCCTAATATATTAGTTCATAAAAAAGCAATACTCTGATAAATTGCATCCGCCAATTGGACAGTGTCTCTCATGGACACAGGTCGTCCCGGTATTCACACGCCTCGGCTTGCTGGGTTTTGTGGCTCCATTGCAGTCTGGGGGGTTTATTGAGCTCTCGGATGAGGAGCAGCTCCGACCCCCACACTGTCCTTCAGCGTTAGTGCACATTGCAGGTGGGATTTCTGCTGCACCACCATTTTAGGTCTTGTTTCATGGACGGGTAGAGCTCTCAGGAATAGGAACATGTTTCATTGCTGCAACACCCCTAAAATGGGAGCCACACAGCTCAGATAGGTGTTATGTCTGGAGTCTGAATGGTTAACGGTGGGGGTGGGTTGTTAGCAAAACATGATCATTTGAAAATTGCTTTTGTTATGTTGCTGACCCTCTCCTTGGGTGATTTTCCAATCTCACTTCTTGGCCTTGAATAGCGGATGAGCATATAAAATCAATTTCCCTCCAGCTGAAATGTAGCCCAAATGTCTGTAATTGAGATGCCTAAAAATCAATTCAAATTAGAGCCTTTTTAATAAGAACCCCAATGTCAAACTTTAGTTATGAAATGAAACATTAATTTACTCTACAGTAGCCTACAGTACTCTATTTGTTTACTCTACTCTAGATTCCCTCTTACCTTTCTCAAGTTAGCACTACAGTCTTGTTCATTTCATAGTCAGTTCCTCCTCCTGGAAAGCTGCAGTAAGATGGTTTGCCTCAGCTAGGCCTCCTGGTGTGGGAATTCAGCTTCCCTTTGCCTCTAAATGCCCTCATTAAGGTATTATTTGGCTGAGTAATCCACTTACCCTGAGCTTCAGGTGCATAACCATCTTTTAAGACCCTGTTGGGCTTTTCCACGTGGGCTCCACAGGGGTACGTGCAGCCAGCCGCTCAACCACCAAATTGCATTGCCTTTAATGGCGTCTACCATTGGAATTGCGCAGGTGAATTCCTACACACTTTTTCTTTTTTGCCCCTAAACGACAACAGATTTGGGGTGGGGTGGGTGGGGGGGCTGAATGTCACATTGTTGAGCGATGACTGCAATGGTTCATCTCCTTGTCCTGCTCGCGCTCCGTCTCTCGACAGCAGCGGCGCCCCTCATTTCGCGTGAGCGCCGTAGCCTTCTGGAGCCAGCTGTGTGTTTACACTCGCCCCAGTCGTCACCGAGCGCTTAATGACCCCTTTATTAATTAAACAGAGAAAGGCAACAAAGCCATGCGCGCTCAATACACTCTGGCAGTCAAGCATGCGGCCTTTTCAAATATTTGTGAGTTCCTTTTGTTTGATAAACTTTTTTTGGGGCTCTGCCAAACTTTTCACTGTGATTTGCATGCTTGTGTGTGTGCCTTTGTCGCTCTGTCTGTGTGTGTGTGTGTGTGTGTGAGCACTCTCTGATCCAATTAACTACAAAGAGGTACCCAGAGAGATAGCTTCAATAAAGAGGGAATAAACTGATGGCTGACACTAATTAAAAGCTCATTTCGTGTGACCTCTGAAAGCCTCCCTAATTAAAACAGAAGCAAAAGCAACATTATTTTGTTTAAAATTGCCTGATAATTAGATGTTGCTGCTTCCTGGTGGAGTTCTCAGCAGGTGTGCGGCTGACACGCACGTCTGACACACCGCCACTGCCGCCACCCATGCTCCTATGACTCCCCAGTGTCGCCGACGAGGGAGAGAGAAAGAAACGAAGCATCCGGAATGGTACTGTAAGTTGGGCACGCACGTTGGACACGATTTTCATGTGAAATCCGCTGTTAAACATCCTGTCTGTATCCTTTCCTGTTCCTGTGCACCAGTAGTCCTTGTTTTGTGTTTGCCTGAGGTTTGGTGAGGATATTTTCGAGCGGTTACATGTAAATACTGCACAGTGGAATTTTCAGCGGAAGTGTGGCCAGGGGGGCTAATTTCTTATGTCCCTCATATTAATCATCTTTAATCTCCTATTTTGGGTGCGTGGCAGGTGCAGTTGTCGTAACCCTTCCCTAAAAATAACGGCAGCTAGGCTCTGAAGGTGACTTTCGCCCAACGAACAAGAGTAAGCGGGGAGATTCAGAAGCGTCGCAGTCTCTACCCCACCCCCCTCCCACGCTTAAGGTGAATACATGAAGCCCATGCATGTCAAACGGTATTGGCGTCAAGTGCGTTTGAGCATGCCGTTGCGGCGTTTAGTGAGTGAGCGTGTGTGTGTTTTTTTTCAGCGGTGTGCGAGAAAAGTGGCCTGTCAGTTTTTTTTTTACAGAGGTGGGGTGGAAAGCAGAGGTGTAATGAGACGATAAAGGCTGCAGATGTGGCGAGACAGCAGCACAGAAGGTCTGAAGGTGATGAAGTTTGGCATCCTCGCCTGCTCTCCCCCCTCCCCACACACACCTTACCCCCGCTTCGTCGTGCTTTGATGTGCAAGAGCGCATGTTAATGAGCTCTGTGTGTGTGTGTGTGTGTGTGTGTGTGTGTGTGTGTGTGTGTGTACTGGTATGACTGTGAACTGAGGCACTGTAACAGTTGTATGGTGTTTTTGTTATCCTTGCTGGAGGTGAGAAACTTGGTTAAGGAGAGGTGTAAAGAAACCATGTACACTGCATACCAAATTATGCAAATTACTTTTTTCTCAGATGTTCCTAAATAGTCGATGCAAATGACAGTCAGTTTAATTTTCAAGCATCAACCGTTAGAGTATAATTCGAATTTTAGGCACAATTCTTTTTTTTGTACCATGGAAGAAAGTGGTTAGTCAGAAACTCTACATACTTTGCCGAGGTCATTTTCACACCGTCAAGGACCCTAAAGGGGCCTACCACCTCTCTCCCCATGATTCCGGCCCAAAACATGACTCCGCCACCTCCTGGCTGACATCTCAGCCTTGTTGGGACATGGTGGCCATTCACCAACCATCCATTACTCTATCCACCTGGACCATCTAGGGTTGCACGGCACTCATCCGTAAACAAAGCTGTTGGAAAATTAGTTTTCATGTATTCCTGAGCCCACTGTAACCGTTTATGCTTGTAAGCATTGTTTAGGGGTGGCCGAATAGTAGGTTTATGCACACTTGCAAACTTCTTGAGGATCCTACACCTTGAGGTTTGCGGGACTCTAGAGGCACCAGCGGCTTCAAATACCTGTTTGCTGCTTTGCAATGGCATTTTAGCAGCTGCTCTCTTAATCCTATGAATTTGTCTGGCAGAAACCATCCTTATTATGCCTTTGTCTGCACAAACCCGCCTGTGCTCTGAATCAGCGGCAATTTTTTTTACAGTACGATGATGACGCATAAGTTTTCACGAAATATCCAATGTTTTCATACCTTGTCCAAGGTAGTGCACAATTTCACGCTTTTCAGCAGCAGAGAGATCCTTTTACTTTCCCATATTGCTTGAAACATGTGGCATGCTTAATAATGTGGAACATCCTTCTTAACTAGTTTTCCTTTGATTGGGCTCACCTGGCAAACTAATTATCACACGTGTCTGCGATTGATTTCAATGATCCAACGAGCCCTGAGACACAATACCATCCATGAGTTTAATTGAAAAACCAAAAAATTAATGTTTATGACACTTAAATCCAATTTGCATAATAATTTGGAACACGGTGTATAACTTTCTTCACAACTTTGCAGTCACCTCTCGATTGAAAACCATCAGAAGAAACAATCCATACTGTTATAGCCAAACTCTTCAGCGGCACATCCCGTTGGTGTGGCGCTATAATAGTTCACTAACTGACTGTAAAGTTGATAAAGGAAAACAGTCCACTGCAGCTCTCGTGGCTTGAGGCAATGGCTCGTCTCAGACGGATCTCAGAGAACAGTCACCTAGCAACTGCTACTTTTAGTTCCATTAAGGTGTTAAAGGAAACCAAAGGCCACTGTGTATTTGTACTCCTCCTGTGAGTCATACTTTGCTCAGCTCAAAGAAGAACCTTTGAAGCAAACAAAAGGAACCTTTTTGTCCGACCTTGCCGAGCGGAGCGTGGGGTCATGTCTGTCATATTTTTGTCTGTGTGTGAGACACAATACAACAAACAGGAGTATCACCTTCAAACATTTGGGGTTCCGCTTGTGACCGGATTGGCAGATCTCTTCAAAAGAAAGACATAGCAGAAGACAAAGCTTGCTGTCTGCAGGAGTCGTAACTTCGCCCAGGAAGGCAGCCATTTCAACACTCATCTCGCTGTGATGTGATGTGAGGTGCAGTTCATCCAGTCTACAGTGCCTGTATTTGTATACATATGCATGTGTGTGTGTGTGTGTGTTTGTTTGTGTTTGTGTGTGCGCGCGCCCACGTGCGTGCTTGTTGCTTGTGTGCCTGTATGTCATACCTGTGCATATGTGTGCATGGGTGTATGTCTGTCTATAGACATTTTGGTGACTACCAAATATTTATCCTTTCACTGCACCGTATTTTGTCACATAGAATCCAATTCTGCTTAGGACATTTTTGTATCATGCAGAGTTAATGAGATAATCAGAATTATCAGAGATAATTTAAATAAATTATAAATATAGCAAAAGCATGTGTTGATCATTTGGCTATAGGTAGACAGAGTCATGTCTTTAGGCCACAGAATATTCATATTTGATCAAATATAACACATGATGATACAACATTATGCTTTTTCATGTAATATTGCAGATATAGTATGCAAATTAGGAATATCTTAAAATGTATTGTCAGTCAATGAGTTCTGTATAATCTCATCATATTGATACTTTTTTAATACAAAATTGGTCTAAATATGTATTCTGTACGTTATATTGTGAAAACGAATATGCATATGCATGTCGGTACTCCTACCATCAGTGGGACGGTGGATGTGTGTCTGTGTGCTAACGGAGGCTATTGCCCAGGGCCCCCTCTCTCCTAAATGAGCACTTTGCCGGCCGCGTCCGCTTCACAACTCAAACACTTCCCACTGCAGAGCTCTACATTACGCAGGTCAGGCAAGGTCATCAGGCGAGGAGTACGAGCCCAGCTCGCTCCAAAGACATGCCCATCAGAATAATTCCCTCCCGCTGAAATATCTGTCACTCTTTTGATTGCATTTCACGGAGGCTTATTTGTAGAGACAAGTACCTTTTTTTCTATTTTTTTTATTTCTCCTTTGAGAGTTTTTTCTTGTGCACACACTTTCCTCTCTCCCCTGCCATGTCAGTTATTGAGAAATTAATGAATGTGTGATGACAGTCCCTGGGGATAGCGATGACTATTCTGCCCTGACAAATTTACACCCCCGTCCACACCATACACCATGGGCAGAGCAGGGGAACTGGTGTGTGTGTGTGTGTGTGTGTGTGTGTGTGTTGAGGTTGGGGGGGGGGGGGTTAATATTTTCAAAAGGAAAAAAAAAGACAGAAAAACAGAAATGAAAACGCACAGGTCAAAATCTCATCTCCTCCCCGAGATTAAAAACTCATCTCTCAGCACTGTGTGTCTTTATTGAGCCTGATTTCCTCGCCCCTCCATGCAAATTGATCTGTGATTAGGCTTCCCTTTCTCTCCTCAGTGCGAGAGCCACGTCGTGCTGGGGTTAGGACACTCTGTCCCTTGTCGCAATTATGCCCGTCTGTAATACAGGAGCACCAACTCACCACTCCTCCATCCGTATCATTAGAGTGCCGTGCCCGACGGCCAGCTCTTCAAACCTGAACCTGCCGCCCAAGCCTAGCGCCCCCCCATCCCCCAAAATACTCCATTGCCAGCTTAGCTCGCTACACACGTCTGAAGCTCCGAAAGCCGCCATCTTTGTGAAGAAAGCCACCTAAAAGACAATTAGAGGTCTTCATTGTGTCTTGTCAGAATCTGTTAGCAGCGATTAAAAAGCCAAGTTGACTTTATTGTCTGCCATCTTAAAATGATGTGGTTCATTAGGAGTCCCTGTGGTCTTTAAATATTCTCTTTTGCAGATGTGTTTATTTTTTGGATTTCAAAAAGAAAGAAATGGCTGAAAATTGTGCTAATTTAGTCCTTCAGTAGCTTATTAGCCAGGCCTGAGGTCTGCCTGTGTAATCACTCAGTCACTGAACAAAAGAGAGATATTTAAGGTCTCCAGCACAGCTTTAAAGATGTCCATTTCACTCAAAGGCCCTCTCTAAACAGAGGCAGGCCAGGCTGAATGATGCTAATCACAGATATTGTATACGCGATAATTGCTACTCAGAGATGCAGCGTCTAGTTTGGGGTAGAAATGTTACCCCGCGTTCGACTGTGGGCAAATTAACTTAAGCTTGCCTTTGAAAGGGAAATGCAATCATTTTTTTTTCTAATGTGGCCAAAGCGTGATGTAACAGTGTGGTAAAAATGTAATGATTGCACAGTTCATCAAAGTCCTCTGTCTGATGCCTTCTTTAAAGATGGAGCCTGGAGCCGGCGTGGCCAGATAAGATGAGATTTGATATTCATATGAGGTTGTTTTCTCATTAACCTTAAATTATGCAAGCTAATGCAGCTCAGTCTCTGGTTCGTAAAAAGGCACCTTCTTTTTTCCGTTTTTCTTTTTTTCTTTTCTTTTTTGTTCGAAATGCAGAGTCCTTTCAAGTGGTCAGCATCTCCGAAGGGTCATGCACTCTTTTAAGTCCCCTCCACCCCCATTCCAGGGGTATTTCAGTTTTAATGAGTGTCGCCAGAACTGTCGCAAGGCCAGGCCTGGACAGTCTGTCACGTCTACAGTGTGTATTGAAACTTTTTCAGCGTCTTGTTGCATTCCTGACAAGGTCATGCAGCCTGAAGGGTGAGGGATGGATTTGGGGAGGATGTATGGAAGGGGGAGTTAATCCTTTTTCCATCTCTGTCCACTATATGCCTAAAATCCTTGTCTGTTTCTGTGAGTTAATTTGGACTCAGTATCTGGTATTGATAATTGCCTGAAGGCATTTCTTTTAATATGCCTGGATATTTATCTCTCCCCTTATCGGTGTCCTCATCTGATCAATAAGGATTCCTATTTCACTCTGATGACTTCCTCAGAGATTTGTAAGAGTAGAACCTGGAATTATTCTTTTTTTCTCTGTATAGTATATATTACGCTTCATGTGACACGGTATCACAGTATTGGCAGATGTATTGTGAAGACCATGAAAAATAGTCCTGAAAGTTCAGTTTTAGGGCAGCCAAGGTGTCAGTACTTTATCTCATGGGGAACGAAGGATGAACCAGTTGATCCAGCCTCATTTATTCTCTTTGCATAAATTTAAACCAGATTCATTTGCAGCTTTCTGAAATATAGTTATTTCCGCTCGCCTGCTTCCAGGATGATTGTCTATTTAGAACATGTTAAATCCCTGGTCAGCTCTCTTTATCCACTCAGGAAGTGATTCAGGACTATTGTCTTACTAATATTACAGCGTCACTCCAGAAATAGAGCTCCGTTTGTAGGGCAGTAACTTGGTGTTACATAGCCTGCCTCTCATGGGCAGCAGGCAGATTTATAGAGAAAGGGTCCGATCTGGATGTAACAAGGGCTCTGGCTTGTCCTCTATACCTCTGATATCTTAAATCAGTCTTTTGGAGATGTTTCTATTTAGCCTGTCCCTGTTGCTCAAATGGCAGAGAATGGTGCTAACGCCAAGGTCATGAATTCAATACTCAGGAAGGTCACATACTTACCAACATGTATGGCTATACTTAGGAAGGTCACAAACATATCAACATCTATGGTCATACTCAGGTTACATATCAATGTATGGTCATACTCAGGAAGGTCAGCAAACAGTTATTGTGTGCACATCCCACCTTCTGGCAGGTGCAGGACAAAATAAAACTATACTCAGTTGAAAAAATATAATGTCCGCAACACTGCTTTTGACTCCCAATTATTTAATGCACAACAGGCAACGCTTCGACCCTGCTGGGTCTTCTTCAGCCAAATGGTGGACACATTTGATGAAGAAATATATATATATATATAGCGTTGTATGGTCAAGTGTATTTGGTATATTAGGGGTGTAACGGTTCATGTATTCGTATTGAACCGAAACGGTACGGGCGTCACGGTTCGGTGCATGAATTTACACGGAGAATACACGGTATAAAAATACATAAAACTCGTGTGCGGATTAATTAATGTCATGCGCAATTACTGTTAAGTAGCCTACCGTACGAGAGTTACGGGAGTTCTTTAGTGACACTTAACGCTAATCTGTAGCCTCCTTAGCTCTGAAGCTCTGATTGGCGCCTATGTTTTTTTTTGTCAGGTAGTCGGTTGAGTCAGTCAGTCAGAGATAGCAGCATTAAGGTGCGACCCACAAGAGTTAGAGGATCCGCTGGTCTCTTTAAGATCGCAAGTTTGAGAACTTCAGTTACAGTTACAGGCGAGGAGAGATTGGTGGATAAGATGAAACTGTGTGTCGGCGTTGTTCAGCAGTTGTTGGGTATGTGAGTGGAAATATAACATGCTACACATATTCAAAGCCAACACCCAGATGATAGGCTACCAATCACTGAAACGAGAAAAAAAAAATTTCCCCTGCGCTTCACAAGCCTTTGGATACACATACAAATAGGGCCAAAACCTATGGCTTAAATTAAATGATTTCGGAATGACAGAAAGCTATGTAAATCGCTTGGTAATTACCTTTATGTTGGGGTAACTTGTAACTTCTCACATGAGGAGCTGGTAGTGTTAAGTGCATGGACAGTAACAGAAAGTGTCAACGCTAACCATAAACAAACCATGCTACGGTGAGTTAACGTCGAAGGGCAAAGTCACGTGACTTCTAGTTGTAGTCTGTTTATGAAATGAAAGGAGCAATTTCGTTTTTTAAAAGAAGGCAAAATAGTGTGATATTTTCACAGTTAGTAGGCTAGATTATTACTGTACACACACTGAAATATATTGAGGCAAATTGTAGACCATTCCATATACAACTAAACACAGATGTTGAAGGTCTTGCTTAAATGGATTTTGAAAAATTATTATTCTATTCTATCTAATTTGCACTTTCAGAAATAAGAGATGCTGTAGGCCTATTTTCAGTTTTATAGCTGATTGTCTTATTTTGTTTACAAGTTACACGAGTCTGGGTACTTATTGTACTGTTTAGCCTACATCTTACACACTTCAGGCTGTTGCAGATAGCTCAGGGAAGAGACTGTATGACACTAGGTGGTACAGCCTGAGACATGCACAATAAAAAAAAAAAATGCATTCTGCATTTTTGTTTTGCTTTTCCCTCCATTGTACCGAACTCGTACCGAACCGTGATGTCCGAACCGAGGTATGAACCGAATCGTGACTTCTGTGTACCGTTACACCCCTAATATATATATATATATATATATATATATATATATATATTATAATACACCAAATACACTTGACCATACACAGATCACATACTTGCTAACATACAGTATATGGCCATACTTAGAAAGGTTCCCTACTAGAATTTTTGGCGATGCAATACTGCAAGTCACTGTGGATGAAAATGTCTACAAAAATGACCACTGATGATTTGCCCTTTGCATTGGTTCCAGATTCTGGCAGAATCACAGTTTTGGTTGTGTGGAGTTGGTTCTACAGATCGAGGTCTCTTGGACCCACATTTCTTGACACATCTTTGCAGGCTGATCATCCCGACTCAGCGGTCTCCTCAGATCTGTCCCCTTAATGATGCCAGGCAGTGTCCTGCGACAGATGTCCAGGCCCTGGCATAGGGGCACAGGTCTGCCAGCCCCTTTCGCCTCCCCCACAACCTGTTCTCCTGGCACCACCATTTACACACATCATCAAATATTTATTGTATTTATATTAATTTTAAATGACACTGTAAACTATTCACACACACACACACACACACACACACACCAGCACAGGCACAGACACACAATCACACTATGGGCTATATCTTGCACTTTAACGCAATTGACTTCGCGCAAATGACTGTTGTGCCCAACGCAAATCTAAAATGGGGTGGTCTGTAGCAGCTACATTATTCATGGGTGTGGTTTGGGCGTAACGTGCAATAAACCAATCAGAGCGTCATCTCACATTCCCTTTAACAACAGGCACGCTTGTTCCATAGCGGATTGCTATTATGATAGCGGATTTGCAGGCGCAACCAGGAACAGTTCACAGTGCTATAGTCAGTTGTGAACAGTTTGCTATTGATTTTTCCTCTTGAGAAAATGTAATATAGTACAGCGGCTAAGCACCGGAATCGTTCAGTTTTTGCAGAAAGCATGAAACTTGGCACAGTTATACTACTACCCCTAGTGATCAAAAATTGAAATGGACCCCAACACACAGCGCCCCCTAGTGGCCACCATCTTGAATTCAAATATGGCTACCATTCTTAATAGAATTGTTGATACAACTTCAAAATTAAACAAGATAAAAAAGTATTTTAAGTTCTAACACTCACTTTTTAGGGTCAAGGAAGCTATTGACATGATTTCCAAACAAACTTGATGTTGGCCATTTTGAAATCCTATATGGCGGATACGAAATGTGAAAATATAGACCATCTCTATTGTTATTTATGATAGAAATAACATTCAAAAACAATTTCAAAGTTTGAACAGTCATTTTATCACATGACAACCTTAATAATATACGAGGCATCAAGTATAATCTGGTAAGATTCCAATATGGCCACTGTGTAAGAAAATAAGCCAATTATTCTATATTTTGGTTAATTGAAGTAACTACCTACATCATCAATACATTCTTATTCTACCTTCTTTTCTTTCTGAGCAAACCTTAACTCTTACTATACACTGCTCAAAAAAATTATACACTTTAAAAAATAAAACACATCAGATCTCAATGGGGAAAAAACATCACGCTGGATATCTACATTACATTACATTTGGCTAACGCATTTTTAGCCAAAGCGACTTACAACCTGGTAAACACTTTTAAAACAATTCTCTCAACAATTCTAGAACAATTTAAAACAATTCAAAAAGGTAGAGTACAATAGGGAAAAGTGCATCAGTGCGGTGAGTGCTGTTTTTATCTAGTCAAGTCAGGTGGTAAGTGCTAGAATTAGCTAGTTGTAAGTAGTGCTATGAGAGGAGATATTCTCTGAAGAGCTGGGTCTTCAGGAGTTTTTTGAAGATGGAGAGGGATGTCCCTGCTCTAGTAGGAACTGGTAGCGCGTTCTACCAATGAGGAACAACAGATGAAAAAAGTTTGGATTGACCTGAGCGTACCGGTGGCAGAGCTAGACAATGTTTGTCTGAAGAGCGCAACGGTCGGGGGGTAGCATATATGCCTGTATGAGGGCATTTGAGTAGGTGGGAGCAGTAGGTTTAGCTGGGAGGACCAGCAGTTTGGTTTTTGAGAGGTTTAGCTGGAGGTGGTGTGCCTTCATCCATGTAGATATGTCTGAGAGAGAGATCCGTGCCGAAACCAAGGGGTCATCAGGTGGAAAGAACAGATAAAGCTGCGTGTCATCTGCATAGCAGTGGTATGAAAAGCTGTGCGAATGGATAATCTGTCCTAAAGAAGTGGTGTGGATAGCAAAGAGAAGGGGGCCCAGTACTGAGCCCAGGGGGTTTGGTAGGAGGATAAGGTGCGGACCCCCGAAAATCTAAGTGGAAAAAAATTACGCGGCAAGCTCGTCCATTTTGCTTGAATTTCAGCGCAGCAACACATAATGGTACTCAGTAGTTCGTATGGCCCCGACATGCTTGATGGCATCGGGACATAATGAAACGGCAGATGATGTCCTGGGGGATTTGCTCCCAGATGTTTAAGTCAGGGGAGTGTGGGGGGGACAGTCAATGGTATCAATGCCTTCATCCTCCAGGAACTGCCTGCACATTCTCACTACATGTGTCCAGCCATTGCTGTGCACCAGGAGGAATCCAGGGTCCACTGCACCAATACAGGGTCAGACAATGGGTCTGAAGTTTTCATCCTGATGCCTAAGAGCAGTGAGGGTGCAGTTGTCTTGCCCGTAGAGGTGTGTGCGTCCTTCCAAGGATATCCCTCCCCAGACCATCACTGGCCCACCACCAAACCAGTCATGCTGAATGATGTTGCAGGCAGCATTACAGTCTCCAAGACATTTTCAGACGTCACATGTGCTCAGGGTGAACCTGGTCTCATTTGTGAAAAGCACAGGGTGTCAATGGTGAACCTGCCAATTTTGTATTTGTGAGAGGCTTTGCAACCCCCAACTCACATTTAAGGGATGGGCGTGTCCAGAAAACTCCAGTGGTTGAAGGGTTGGCAGACAACAAATAGCTCTCGAGATTTAAGTGATAAAGGTGCAGGTTTATTTACAGTGCGCAGGTGCAATATATGAAATAACAAACAAACAAAAATACTTTGAAAAAGAAAACAAAACTGGCCATCATAGGCGTTCCAAACTCACTGTATACAGCCTCACAGCAAGCTGACGCAGTACTCTGCCATTTCAAACAACTTCTCCATTCCACTCTCTCTTTCTCCCTTAAATAGGCCTACCAATCAAAAGTGAATTGGTAGAGCTCACTGTCCAACAGGGTGTAATACATAAGGAATAACTATGGACCTTTTCCATACACATACATAACATATGACACAACACATAATTTTACCATACAAAGTACATAAATGGCCACACATATACTTTACATACAGACAGGGACTTTATATGCAACAATCAGAACAAATAATAAACTAATTAAACACACGCCAACTCACCACCCCCGCGCCAAACAACCCACTTTCCACTGTCCCGGGACAGTGAATAAGGAACTGGCTCCAATGCGGTTCGTTTTTCCCCAGGGGACCAGTATTCGGACGCACCCAGCAGAACGTTGGCAAACAAGATGCGTGAGTGTTGTGTATGTTTCAAAAGTGAGTTTATTGCTACTACGGAATGAACAATGGAGCTGAATCAGTGGGTACCTCACTGTTCGCTATGTATGTTGATAAATAAATGTAGTAGACTGAACTGACATGCATTGTGGTTGTTTTAAATGTAATGTTTGTAGCAGTCGCTAGCACGGTAGGCTTTGAAACGCCGCGGGTCGGTGTATGTGATGCACGTCGGGAACTGTATGCGTTTATCAGTGTAAATGCTATGTGGGAGCTGCGTGTAGGGAATTAAGGCTCACTAACGGTGAGACCCGTGAAAGCGAGACCTTCGCTTTTCACAGTATTCTGTGGCAAATGCCAATTGAGCTGCACGGTGCTGGGCAGTGAGCATAGGTCCTTCCAGAGGCCATCGGGCCCTCAGGCCACCTTCATGAAGTCTGACAGTGTGGTCAGAGACATTCACACCAGCGGCCTAGAGGAGGTCATTTTGTAGGGCTATGGCAGGGCTCCTACTGTTTGTTGTTGCACAAAGGAGCAGATACTGGTGCTGCTGCTGGGTTAAGGACCCTCTACTATCCTGCCCAGCTCTCCTAGAGCAACTGTCTCCTGGAATCTCCTACATGCTCTTGAGACTGCGCTGGGAGACACAGCAATCCTTCTGGCAATGGAACGTATTGGTGTGCCATTCTGAAGGAGTTGGACTACCTGTGCAACGTTTGTAGGCTCCAGGTACTGAAAAATCAGTCAAGGAGGATAAAGATGGAAAATGTATAATTTGCCACCACCTCTAAAACCATTCCTGTTTTTACAGACCTATTTCCCTTCTTCCTTTCTTGTCAAGGTTGTTGGAGAAAGTGGTCTTCAAGCCAGTCTTGGACTTACTATATCAGAACAACCTGCTAGACCCTATGCAGTCCATTTTCAAGAGTCATTCTACTGAAACTGCTTTTCTGTCTGTGACCGAAGCATTGAGAGTAGCTAAGTCTTCATCTAAGTTGCTAAGTCATTAGTATTCATTCTACTAGACTTATCTGTAGCCTTCGATACTGTTAACCATGACATTCTCCTTTCTACACTATCTGAACTGGGATGTCTAGGAAAGCCCTTGACTGGTTTAAATCCTACCTTAAAGGGCACATGACCTCACCACAGGTGTGCCTCAGGGATCAGTATTAGAGCCCCTACCTTTCTCTATTTACACACTTCCTTGGGTGAGACCATTCGCTCCCATGAATTTGATTATTACTGCTATGCGGACGATACTCAACTTTACCTGTCTTGAGCTTTTGGTTTTTCCTCCGCAAAGCACACCCAAGGACTGGGCGCTGAACGCACTAGCCAGTGTCCTAAAAGTGCTGGTTCACTGACTAGCATGAGCCCTAATGGGTCAGGAGGGAGCTAAACTCGTAAGGTATTACGTATTTAAATTAGCTTCATTGACAGGCATAATCATTTTATGGGATTCAAAATGTTAAACTACAATAAAACAAAATGGACCTTTTCAAACTATCACTATGAGCCTTAAAAGAAACTTTAGCATATGCTAATTGGCCCCACCCACCTCAATTTGATAAGGCTGTAGGACAGTAGGATGTGTTGGACTGGTTATGTCCTAATTTATCTAACTCTGACTGGGTGTATGTACTAATTTATCTAACTCTTGGATAGAAGACAAAATAGTTCATTTCCCAAAAGGCAGCATATGTTTCTTTAAGAGACTTGACAGACACTAGCATCCATGGGTTTTAGCCTCCTTGCTAGCATGCCAACCTCTAGGGGGCAAATTAGAAGGACTGAGCACAGGCAAGTGCAGGGTTTATTCACACAGTCTAAACTTCACACATAGCCTAAACGCACCCCAGTTTTTGACTCAGTGTCAGAATGCATGGCTACTTCCTTAAAATCCAACATGTCTGCCATTTTAATTATGCATGATTCTCTCATTATGTATTTCATAATGCTGAAAGATGGCTATAGACACGTCATATTATGTGTTAAAAGCAGCATAGCATTATAAATGTATAAAAAAGGGCATATTTTGGTGGCCATATTTGAAGTCAAGATAGGGGCCACTAGGGGGCGCTATGTGTTGGGGTCCATTTCAATTTTTGATCACTAGGGGTAGTACTATACCTGTACCAAGTTTCGTGCTTTCTGCAAAAACTGAACGATTCAGGTAAAAATCTGGCCTTAGCCGCTGTACTAATACAGAAATGTCACTTTCCGATGTTTTGGGATCACTCTCACTGAATCACGAGCTTATGAATGCATGGTGATATTTTTGCAATGTAATCTAACATTACCTCAGACAATGCAGATCTGTCAGATAAGCTCTCCTCCATAGGCGCCGGAAGCACAGTGGCCCCCTCACTTTTGGCTCAAAATATCTTTTAATAAACAAAATCATCCACGAAAAAAAAAACAACTCCGCGCACAAAACGGAGAGAGGTGTGAACCATTATAGCGGTAGTAGCCCGCATCTAATATAGCCTAAAGCTATTTATGCAGCGTCACTGTTGGAAAACCTTAAACTTTCTGCCCGTGGGTCAAAACCGATGAGCAAAACACCAGCAGAGCGCCCAGGCAACACCCCCAGGGAGCAGACAGCGCTCCACTTTGAGACGTTCATTCTCAATCAATGCAACATGTGTGGAGGGATGGATTTGAAATGTAGCCAAATCCAATAACATTTATTCTGGTCTGGTATGATTGATTGTTTTGTAAAGTTCCTGAGTTAAGCGTAATGTCCTCCTGTGCATCGGAGACTCCAACTCTACAGCTCCAGCTGTCACCTCGGGATGGCTTCAAATTGTGCTTTCAATGTATCTGCGGCCTAGGCCTACTGTTTGTTTATTCTCCAGAGGCAGTGGTTGTCATTAGCCTATATTAATTGTGAGCAATTATTGAAGTTATGAATCTGTTGGATAACCACATTTAGCCTATTGCGCGACATGAGATTAAATTAATATCATCCAGTAGGTAGTCTACTGGTGTGAACTGGTCTGAAATGGCCTGTATTGGTTCCAACTGTTTTTTTGATTTTGTACTGGTTTGCCCAGTAAGTAACACCAGTTAAAACCATTTTAAACCCATTAGAACCAATAGAGCTATTGGGCAGGGGTGGCTCACCAGTACCATCCAGTTGAAACCAATAGGATGTAACTGGTGTCTGCCAGTTTAAATGAATATTGGTCTCAACTGGTTAAACAAGTGGTCTCAACTGGTCTAGCAGGGCCTAAAACCACATTGGATTAATTAATCAATTCAAGAGTATTTTAATCTATCTGAAAACAAATGGCCTTTATGCTACATACAGAGCCGGACAGTAACGGAGTAGGCTACATTTACTTAAGTACAGTACTTGAGTACAATTTTGAGGGATCTGTACTTTACTCGAGTATCATTTTTGGGGAGTACTCATGACTACTTAAGTACATTTAAGAGGCAAATATTATACTCTTTACTCCACTACATTTCTATCCATAACCACATTTAGCCTATTGCGCGACATGAGATTAAATTAATATCATGCACAACGTGATATACCCGAAACATGTAGCCTAGCTACCAAGCCTTCGCAAGGTTTGTATGATATCACTTAAGATTACCAGCAATGTTTAAATAGACCAGGGTAACCTATTTATTTTTATTTTCTGTGTCCCCGTTTCCCAAAACCACATTTGCTGATGCGAACTTCTGCTGACAAAAAGGAGGCTGCATTTCGTGTGGACATCTTAATGCAGTTTAAGGGTGATTTATGCTTCTTACTTGTGAGCCTACGTGGGTCAGCTGCAGTCATTCTCGCGTTCTCCTTTACAGCAACAAGACACAATTCCTCATAGTCTCGCCCTTTACTCATTGTCTTCATCTTTTTTCCCCCTTTTCAAAAAGTGTGATATTCATACTCAAGTCATTCGCGTTCTGTCTCCCTGTACTTTGGAGACTCCTCTGCAACTCCAGCTGAGGGGCAGTGGTTGTCATTAGCATAGTAAAATGTGAACGATTATCAATGATATGATAATACTGCTATGATGATACTGCTTTTATTGCACAACTGAGAATTGGGCTATTAATCGGTTCCAAGGTGCTGTCATCTATCCGAAACATCTACTAAGCCTTCTCTGGGTTTGTTGGGTGCAGTGATGCCAGTAACGCGTTACTTAGTAACGTGTTAGTCTATTTTGACCACTTTTTTCAGTAACAAGTAATCTAACGCGCTACTATTTACAAACCAGTAATCAGATTAAAGTTACTTATCTAAGTTACTGTGCGTTACTATTTTTGTCATTTTCCTTAATAAAAAGATATATTCTTTGCTTTCTTCTTACGTTTTCAGCATGAGCACAATTCACGTGTAAAACCACGCAGCGACACAAACGTAAACAATGGAGGGAGAGAGATGCACATTTCATCAGTCATTACTTTGAGTTTGTGTCAGCTAAACATGACAACATTAAGGTACATTGTACATTCTGTGCTGCGACAAAGTGCTGTCTAGCTAGACATCCCAAGTCTCCCGAAGTTTGGGGAGTCTCCTACATATTGATAGCGGCTTCCTGACGATCGCAAATTACATAAAATCTCCCGGAACCTAGAGCGAACAAGAGCACGCAAGCCAGACCGGACTTCAAATCGCGTGTGCATATGAGCTTAACGCGCACACAACGGAGAGGGAGAGAGAGGAGTGCATTTGTGCCTGAAGCCATCCAAGACAGAGAACATCCTGGTCTGTTATGCTAAATCAACCAATCAGTTTTCAGTGTAAGTGTGCTTATATCTCTTTTCTCCCAAACTTAATTAATCAGTTCAGTCAGTGTATCTAGGAACAGGAGCGTGATGGCAGCGTCAGTGCCCCTCAAAAAGACCAATTTCACATCAGACTACACAAAAGTGTATCCAATTGTCTCAAAAGATTAAAACATAATGATAATCTTGCACACTGCACTGTTTGTAACAGCGACTTTAGCATTGCTCACAGCGGGTTAAATGATTGCAAAATACTTGTTGAGGTGAGTTTAACAAGTGTAATTTAATTTGCATATTACTCAGGCCTATACAAGATGGCTAGTTGCCAAGGCTACATGAAAAACAAATCTACAAAAAATCTGCATATTTTACTATAACAATTTCTATCAATAGGCCTTCCTTATTTGGTGTACTTAGACATTATTGAACAAACATCTGAATTTCAGTATCTAAGTAGGTTAGGTTGGGATGTCTGCTATACATTGCTGTTAAAATGCACTTCCAGTATAGTGAGTATTGGCAAAACCAGTTATCATTTTTATGTTGAGGCGGTGGGGGTGTTGTCGGCAGCTGCTGAAAGTAACTAATAAAGTAACTTGTAATCTAACTTAGTTACTTTTAAAATCAAGTAATCAGTAAAGTAACTAAGTTACTTTTTAAAGGAGTAATCAGTAATCAGATTACTTTTTCAAGGTAACTGTGGCAACACTGGTTGGGTGGGTATTGCAATACAGCCCAGTGTTTCCCATACATTGACTAATCTGTGGCGGGGCGCCACAAAATCAAAATCGGCCGCCACAGATGAATATTCTATGTTTAATTTAATTTAATTTAAATATAAGATCAAATCCTTGCATTGCCATTGCTGCGCTTTTTACGCACGCAGCCTTTCCTTACCCCGCCCCGCTCTCTGTCGTAGCCTGCTGCCCCTCCTCTGCATGTGCATTTAACAAAATATTCACGATTGTTGAAGGATTGTTGTTGCCACATAGAAGCATTGCATAGAAGACATCTGGCTAAATTGCTATTAAATCCGCTTAGCATCGTGACCATGCTGAAGAGCAAATTTGTTCAAAACTGCTGCATTGAAGTTAATTCTGCTAAGGTCTTATCACAACATAGTAGGCTACATTGAAGAGACTAAACTTAAAGTTAAGTTATGCAATCAAGCAGTATCTCAAAGCTAACGTTAGAATACTGTTTGGATGTAGAATTTAGCATGCTTAGCCTACTTACAGCTGCTTGTCAATTTCGTTGAAGGGCTCATTTTATTGACTCTGACACTGAATGTTTGCAAAATCCCGATGTAAATGGAAAAGTGTTTTCCAAAATTCAAAAGTGCTTGTCCCAAGGATAAGTAGGAACCTTTATTTTAACTTTGTAGAAAACGTTATGAATTGCATCCACTCAGCAGCCTTTTTAACGTTAACTGTGTTAATCACGAACATCTTAAAGTGACAGGCACTCAATTAGACCTAAGTTTATACAGCTCACCAAAATTATATTTTAAACGCAAGCTGGAACTAGGCTTTGGACACGTGCCCTCCTGCTACCTCTCTCACTGAGCCCCCCACCCACTCACCCTTGTAGATGGACCCAAACAAATGTCAATACACAATCCAACAATTCTTAGTTGCCAATGCCATTCTTTATTACACATAGAACAGCAACACCACCACCCCATAAACACCATCTGAAGGTAAGCAGCACAGTATAGCGACATAGGGGGTTGGGATATTAATTACTGGCCAATTGCTTAAACAAATATGCTACATTAAGTGCCTAATTTTGCCGCTAATGCGTGAGCAGATGGATAATGGCGAGGATGAGCACTGCGCCCTGACTGCCTGCATATCTCCTCTGCGCCAGGGCAAGGGCAGAGTCGGGTCCACACGCTCCAGCACTCCCTTCTGTCTTCCAACCCCACCCCACCGCACTCCTTTCCCCCTACCTGCCGTAGCGCCTCTCTAAGCGCAACACCCATTAGCATGCCTGCTGATCCAGCTAACAGCAGGCTACGCTCTGTGTGTGCTCATGCTAACATGCTAATTCTTCGCTCGCCTTAATGTAATGTGGCTGTACAGGAAAACGACAGGTGACTGGAGAATGGAGGTTTTTCAACACATCTGGTGGCCACTTTTGTACGATATTTGAAATGTTGTTTGAATTAAGTTATTTGGGGGAGGGGGGTGCGATTTTCCTTCATGTTGCACCCCCCCCCCTCCCTCTCTCTCTCATCTGCTGGAATGCTTCACAGGGTAACTCATACCATCAAACATGAATGGATCGTTAGAGTCAACTGGAGAAGGGAGAAGAGGGAGGGAGTGAGTGAGTGAGTGAAGGGAGGAGAGATCTTCTGTCATGGGAGAAACCCTGATGGAGAAAGGCTTGCTAATTAAGATGCATGAATTATTCAAATGACTCTGTGCTAATTAGCATTCTGTCAACAAACCCTGACGATGACAGCTTGTCAAAGCACATCTCCGCGCAGCGAGGCCTGGATGGCAGGTGGGAAGGAGAGGAGAGGTTGGAGAAGGAGAGGAGAGACTTGGAGCTGAGCTTGATGGAGGGCCATGTGTTGCTTCCATCAGCTTAATGGGGCCCCTCACTCCCCCGCGCCTGCCTGCAGCTTTCCAGAATCAGCCATTTTCTCTTTGTAGTCGTCATGTTTGTTAGGCATGTTTGCAAAAACAAAATAAGACAGACATTTGTTTAACTGTTCACACAGATGCAACAAGTCAAAGCACTGTTTTCAGCTAAATATTTTTTATATGTGAAGAAGCAGTGTGTAATTGCTGCGGTGAAGTGTAGTCAAATCATATCTAGGCCAGAAAGAGGCACCCTGGGAACAGTTTGCACATTCAGCTGAAGTAAATTATGCAGAAACATTGAGCGCATACAGTTTCTTTGAAAATCTGGCAAAGCAGAGCAATTTTATACTCCTACAAAAGTGTAGTTTTAAATGTAAAAAAAAAAATATATATTTATAGACACGTAAGATATGACATTCTCAACTACAACACTATTTAAAGGGGGTATATGCAGAATTAGGTATGTATGTGATGGCACTGTGTTGTATCCATTAGAGCGCCTCCAGAGATACAAGGTTGTATTACAGGAGAGTAGGGTCTGATGCTAGTTGGTTTGCATGCTAACTTTAGATATCTGGGCAACATAGACCATTGTCATACATTAAAATAGTTGTTTTATACTAAAAAAAACTTTTTTAAAAGCCCACCATTTATCATATGAACTTCTGTAGATTGAAAGGACGTCATGACTGTGTCAGAACTTTTGAGTGTTTCTGTCTTTGGTGTATCATGTTGTTTTCATGCAGCTCTCTGTACTTGTGGGAGTCTGTCGACATGGCGATTGATCCCCTGTCATCCACTTAAGTTGCACTGTGCCAGCTCAGGGGCGTGAGGAGTGCACATGGCTGTTAGCTTGACATGGCTGTCATAACCCCACTGCGCATTCCTCTCATGTCAGTGTTGTGGAGGGATTAGCACTAGAGGTTAGTGTTCAAGTTTTTATCTTGTATGTTTGTTTGTTTGTTAGCTCGTTTTACTCTTACACAGACCTTGTTTATTTTCACTTCACTGGAAATGACTTATTTTGTCAAATGTAGATTTTACACTTTTTATTTATTTATTTTTTCTTTGTTTTGTTTTTCCTTTTCCATTTTGTCTTTGTTTTGAATCCGGAGTTCTAAACTGTGAATAACTTGGAGGCCATTTTGTTTCGGGCCTCTTTGAGGAAGATTGATCCTGATTGCGGGTTTGGATTACTCCGTGGCCGGAGCTGATTTGGAGGCTGGCTAATTTTAAACGCTCCTGCGGGGTGATATCGAGTCGGTTTAGCGCGAGCTGATCCTGCTGATTAATGCCACTCTGAGGTTTGGCCGCTGGAGCCGTGAAGACTGTTAGTCCGACCTCATTACAGGAATCACTTTCTATTTCAACCCATCTCCTCAGCGCTCACTTTACCTGGAGTGGAGGGGTGACTGTTGGATATGGGGGACAGAATCATAGAGGGGAGGGGGAGGGAGAGAGAAAGTGGAATGTCATAATGAATTACCAACCCTGTGTGCTTTGAATAAATAACAGGGCATTTCCACATCATAAATATTACTGTGGCTTAATGTCCTCTCTGCGGTGGGCTTAGGGTATGGTTTTTTTTGTTCACTGTGGGGTTTTAGGGAAGGCAGGGGGTGGCAGCGCTCTCAGAGGGGTGGCAAGGGCAGCTTAATCCCTGAAGCGGAGCGAGCGGATCTCTGCTCCCTGTGGACTCACGCGCCGCAGACTCTGGCCTGGACGACCAGGCAGGGCATTCATCATTCCCGGCCCAGCAGCTTCCCACTGTCTTTCCCTCCCTGCACCAAAAAACCCCACGGAGTGCTTGGACTTGGCCCACATAACCACCGGCACTACAATTTACCGGCAGCTTTAGAGGTGAAGGAGGGGGAAGGCTGAGATTGGTGAGATTCAGTTATGTCACAGAGATACCAGAGAAGTGTAGTTGTTTATGTTTATGCACAGGATCAAAGGACATGGGATATCCCTTGTGCTTATAATCGGGGACCTCACAGAATGGCAGAATATGGAGTTACATGTACATTCAGGTTTTTTTCCAGCCTCATTTGTGGGAAGATATTTTGAGAATTTTTCCTTCAATATCCATTATGTGAAGCAGCATTAATAAAAAGAACTCTGTAACCTACACGAGCTCAGTATTTAGAAATCGGATACTGATGATCCTTACATAATGTTTCTTCGGTAACACTTTACTTGACAGTATCGACATAAGAGTGACATGATGACACTGTCATGAACACATGACACTGTCATGACACATGAAACCTAACCCTAATTCTAACCTCTAATCCTATAACCCTAACCCTAACCTTAATCCTAACCCTAACTTGTTATGACAAAAACAAATGTCACTTAAAGGACAATTCCGGCGCAAAATGAACCTAGGGGTTAATAACACATGTGTACCGAGTTCGACCGTTCGCTGGGATTTATTTTCATGCTAGTTGAATGTGACCAGTTTTATTGCAAACTGCTAATTAGCGTTTAACGCTAGCCTTCGGGGCACACGTACAGTAAAAAGAAATCACTATTTCTATACCACTACCAAGGCTCAAAATAGCACCACACTTACACAGTAGCATAATGAGGGTCTCTACATGTAAACCGAAGCATTGAGAACTGTAAGTGTACAGGCAGTTTATTAAAAAGAAACACATTACCGTTCACGTCTGGTTCACATATACAGGCAGGCGATGTGAACTAAAATCAAACGTAATTTGCTCAATATAGGCCTATCAGAAATAATAGCTCTGATGTAACAACTTGTATAGTGTACTTACTTAGTGGATGTCCATCTGGTCCCTCTGGAATGGATCGCCGCCTCCAATTTCTTTTCGGGACATGGAAAAAAGTTTCAACTACAGCCCTGTTTATCAATGAGGGGAAATCTTCAGACTCTACAAAACACTGCATCTCTTGGGGGTCGCAACGCAACAGGTCCCACTCCATGCAACACAGGCACTCCTCTTCGGTGGCCATAGCTTCACAATGTCCGCAGGTAGCCTACAGTTTCCAGATGTGCGAGGCTGTGTGCGGCATTGACTACAGGTAGCTCTCTCTCTCATAGCCCTCTCATGTCTCCTGTTGCATTCAGTGCTTCTCTTTTGCACAGTCCTTTCTTTCGGCAACAACGTTTCACGCGAGATTCACTTCACATCCCAGAGTTCTGTTTTCCCAAGGCGCCTGCCTGTATGTGAACCAGACGTGAACGGTAATGTGTTTCTTTTTAATAAACTGCCTGTACACTTACAAAGTTCTCAATGCTTCGGTTTACATGTAGAGACCCTCATTATGCTACTGTGTAAGTGTGGTGCTATTTTGAGCCTTGTTAGTGGTATAGAAATAGCGATTTCTTTCTACTGTAAGTGTGCCCCGAAGGCTAGCGTTAAATGCTAATTAGCGGTTTGCAACAAAACTGGTCACATTCGACTAGCATGAAAACAAATCCCAGCGAACGGTCGAACTCGGTACACATGTATTATTAACCCCTAGGTTAATTTTGCGCCGGAATTGTCCTTTAATAACAGAAGTGTTATGTCATGTTATGACATGTTCATGACAGTGTCATGTCACTCTTATGTCGACACTGACAAGTAAACCGTTTCTTCTGTGTGTCACCTCTCCACTATATAGTGGGCTGGAAGTCTGAGGGAGAAGCAGAAGACACCGCAGCGGCGGCTTGGAACGAGGTGTGAGGGGCGTGCATTCATTTTCTCCCCAATTAGCGGGCTGTTCCAGAGCTGCCCGTGCCAGTCGCTGCGTGCAGCCTCCTTTTCGGAGCACCAAGCTGGGCCTACGGAGGCTGGCTACCCCCTCTCCCCCTCTCTCTGCACCATCCTCCCTTTGCTGAGGCAGCATATGCCTGTCAGTGGGCCAATGTGAGCCCTTATCACTAGACTGAGGGCTGTGGAGGTAATTGCCAGTCATACTGTGAGGAGAGTGTGGAGAAGGGGAGGCTAATGAAGAAATGAAAGGCTCTGCTTTTCTTGTGGAGTCATCAGGTTTGACGTTATACACCCCCTACCATCTAAATCCCAATGGCCACCCACCCACTCCCATCTCTCTGCTCAAGGTGCCAAGACTGGAGCACCGCCCATCTTACCTATAGACACACACAAACAAACACACACACACACACACATGCCAAATACAGTCCCAACCCACCATGGCAGCCTGCCTGGCAGACTCAGAGGGGCACCAGGCAATTACCACCCAGCCCTGAGGGAGGGCAGCTTTGACTCCTCGCCGGCCGCGGAGTGGAGAGGAGAGGAGTGAGGATCAGTGCTGAGATTGGGCCGTGCCGGCCGTACTGATGGAGGCCTGCTTGAACACCTGAGTGAGACACGAGTAGGCACAGAAGCAGCTGAGGAAGACGAAGAGAGAAAATGGTTTGGGGGAATGTTTTTGTTTTTCCCTCCTCCCTGTATCGTGTGTGTGTGTGTGTGTGTGTGTCAGACAGTGTTCGTGGGTGTGTGTGTATTAGTACATGTGACACTCAACACTCATCATTTTGTAAATCCACATCATTTTTTGTTGTTGTTGGTCACAGCTGTTATTCATAATTTCCTCTGGTCAGCCTTAAGGTGATTAGCTGGCCCTGTCACACTTCAGGTCATCACTCACTTCTTAAACATGACAGCACGGCACACACGCACACACACTTCACCACGTCATTATTATGGGTCTCTCATGTCTAATTGAGCTTAGTGTAATGGTGTTTAGTGATGTTAGACGTATCTGACACTCAACGAGTCTTATATTACCTTCATTTATACAGTATATGTATACTAATATACCCTTTTACCAACTGGGTATAATACTATTTGGGTTTTTCTTTTATTATTTCACTTGTAGAAAGGATATGTTGTTTACTCTGTCTACTTAATGCATCAAAAATTCTCTCATTGACTTCCAGTGTATCCTCATACTGCCTGTCTATCTGCCTGGCCAGACAGCGTCTCCCTTAGTCTCTATTATCATGCCTTACTCGCGCATGAATGTGTGTGTGTGTGTGTGTGTGTGTGTCTGGGTCAATGTCTATATCTGTGTGTGTAATTGGGCATTCAGTTTGTCTTTTTTCTGCATGTCTGCTTGCACAAGGGTGCATGTGAATGCAGTCGTGTGTGTACTGTATATGTGTTTATGTGAGATCTCCGGTGCGGCGTGGTGCTGAGCGGCCCGGCGACTCTGTCTGGCTCGTCAGCGCGGGAGCAGCCGGGGCTGAAGACCCTCTACTGCCCCCGGGGTCACGCACCCCTTCCTGTCCTCGCCTTGATTTCCAATATGTCAGACCACCAAGACAGATGGCGGGAGAGGAAATGTTTCTGAGGCCGGTCTTGTATACGCAACCCCTGGGCCTCAGCACAAGCCAAAAGTGTGTGTTGTGTGTGTGTGTGTGTGTGTGTATGTGTGTGTGTTGGTGGGGGGGTGCTGTGGCAGCAGAGGAGCCGAAATTGGAGAATAATGTAATAGAATATTTGATTGGCCTCCAACGAGCACAGTGCTGGGAACGGTGCCATGGTAATGTGTCCATGTTTGGCTGCTATCTGCCCCCACTCCACCCCAGCCAACACCCCCCCCCTCCCCCACTCCTACCCGCCCGACCACCAGCACCAGCACCACCACTCATCTTGTGTTGCCATGCTGCTGATAGAATGGCGCAGCATCTCGCTCCTGTAATGGGACGCGGGCGCTTCCTGTGCCTGCCCAGCCGGTGTGGTGCAATGCGAGGCTGGGCTGGGCAGCATAACAAATGCCTGGACGAGGCTGGGGCTGTTGGGGAATTTAGGCAGGGGGGGATGAGTAAATGGACACGTCTGCTGCTGAATTAATCATGACGCCCCGGCTGGACCAACCCCCCCCCCCCCCCCCCTCCTCTTCCACCACTGCCAAGCCCAGACAGACGAGCCCAGATCGGACATGTTTGCTTCCCCGTGTTTGCTCACGGTGTCAGCCCGGTTTTCATCTACTGTGTCGAAGTGTCTATTGAGAAACCTCCGGACTTTGAGAGGTGTTTTTCCATGAGCCTGTGTGTGTGTGGGTGTCTGTGGGTGTCTGTCTGTGGGTGTCTGTCTGTGTTAGAGTGAATATAGGTGATACAACATAGTGTATGACAGTGTATAAGACACTGACAAGTTTTATACCAAAACCAACCAACCAACCATCTGGAATCAGTGTAAATCACCCAGTGCAATAATGAGATCTCTGCTTTCTCTCTCAAGAGCACAGCCACTAGACTCACATGAATTTCCCAGATTCCACATCAGGACTTCATTCTGTGGAAACTGCTTCTTGCTAGTCTGCTGAGCAGCATCTGAGTTCATCTCGCTTTAGTGGGCAATCACCAGATAGTCAGCATGCCTGTGACAGCCCGGCGCCTGCAACTGAAACAGAGCTACTGATGCATATACTCGCCACTCAGAGGAGACGCTTTGCAGCCGTTTCCCTGTAATAGTGAATGAGCCAGCATGTTCCCAATGATGTGGACAGGATTAGAAGCTAAATAGACCTGAATGGTTATTGCAAACTGCGGGTGCCCATTCCTATCTATCTCTCTCTCTCTCTCTCTCTCTCTCTCTCTCTCTCTCTCTCTCTCTCTCTCTCTCTCTCTCTCATTCACTCAAACACACACACACACACACTCACAGAACTACTCAACATGGTACTCAATAATTGATCCGGTCCTAAGGTTCTTTCTATGTTTGCTCTTTTTCTCTCTCTCACCAACATACACACTCACACACTACTCTTCGCTTGTGTCAGTCCACTAGGGTAAAAAAAATCCTTTACAAGGAGACTGTGGGTGATCCGATTGAGTGGGCTGACCCAGAGTGCAGCCAGAGGAGCAGAGGTCCCTGTGTGTGTGTGTTGGAGGCCGTGCAGGGTCAAGGCCAGAGGTGCAGTGTTTGGCCAACTGGTGCAGCATCCAGCGGGGAGCGTCAAACCAGCACCGAGGCAATGAGGGCTGACAGCCATCACCGGGGCCAGTTTCCCCATGCCGAGGGTAGGTGTGGGGAGTGGACAGAGGGGATGCTCTTCCCGTCACTATCCTCCACCATCCTCCTCTGCCTCTTCCGTCCATCCATCCGGCGGGTCAGTGATAATGTCATCCATCAGAGGCCACCCAGTGCAGGGCAGGGCTGTGCTGGGCTGTCCACCCCGCTCCTGTCCAACAGGCCGTGAGGGAGCAGACGTGCCGAGGTGAGGGGGGGGGGGGCATGTCGCCCTTCATGAATTATGGATTTTAAACAAACTTACAAGCCCTTGAGTCGCTCGTGCAGAAGGCTTCTCAACCCCGCAGGCACTCACCAGAGAGAAAGAGAGAGAGAGAGAGACAGGAATGTTGAGGCAGAGGGGGGTGAGAATGTGTTTGTGTGGAGTGGGGGCATTATGACAGCATGCTGTCCATCTGCCCTCCCCACCACCTGCGTCATGCCCCCACCAACCCACCCCTACAGCACTCCATTTGCTCACTACACGAGACACTAACCCCCTAACCTTGCACTCACATGCACACATACATACACACACACACACCGCTGCCACCAACGGCTCTGCTCGTGCTCACAGCGGGTGTATAGGGAAGGAAAGGGGGGGTGTGGGTGGGGGCGAAGGGCATCTCACCACTCTCCAACAGGCCACAGAGTGGGGGTGGGTGATGGGGGGAGAGGGCTCCATTAGAGGTGTGTCTTCTCAAGATCACATGAAGGGCATGCTCCAGGCACTCTGCATGCTGGCCTGCCTGCCTGCCGTCCCTTGTGACGTGTGACACTCTCTCTCTCTCTCTCTCTCTCTGTTCCCTGTTCTCCCTAGTGCTGGTCACAGGCCGCTGTAGTGGACTGCTGTGCCTTGACCCACCCGAGCAGAACAGAACACTGTCCTTCTGTAGAGAACTAGAAAATATGTGGGAAAATTGTAGGTGAAATTGGTGTTGTTTCTTTTCGCATTTCTTATTGGGTATGGAACCGCTTTAAGTCCATTTCATTATTTTATGACCAGTGGATACCAGCTGTCAGTGTGGGGGTACCAGCTGTAAATAAATTTTCATGTGATCTGTGTTTTTTACTGATAATAATAGACCAGGTCATTGACATTGTGGATAAACTATACTGATATGATACTAAAGGCACTCTGGTAGGTCACTAGCCCGTGGCATGGGCCATGCATGGTCTGTGAGTGAGGAACTTGATAACAGACATTTCAAGTTGGTCCTCCATCATTTTTTTAGAGTCTGTTTAGAAGACTGTTCATCCATAGCTTAGATTGTGGGGAAATGTGCTTCTATGGCAGAGGAATGCATATTTTATCTCATAAATAACTCTGTTCTAGATATGCACTATAACTAGGGTGTAACAGTACACAAAAATCACAATTTTGTACATACATCAGAATTGAAGTCACGGTTCATTTTATTTTCGGTACAGTATGTACTGCTAGCCTAACATTCACTGACAACACATACAAACTGGAATAGTATTTTGGTGTTAAATGTTTTTTGGTGTTTTGGTGTTAATTAAGTAAACCAATATATAGTCCGCCAATATGTTTGTGTGGAAACTCGGATTTGAAATATGGTTGCACGCAAAAAAGCCTACTGTTGATTACTGTTAAAGACTGCATTCGGCATATGCAGTACAAATACATGTACCTTTACACCCTATAACAGATATCACAAATACCTAGATTTTGTACATTATTGCCAAGAGTGTCTGTATTGTTTGAAATCTCCATTGAGTATCATTTTCAGTCAGGAAAATTATATTTTTAGAGCAGTTTGAAATCATTCAGAGTGATGTAATATATGACCATCAGCACAAAAGGAGTAAGTAGGGGTAATTAATTAATTAATTAATTAATTAATATCTACAGTATGTCCCTGTAAGATCATCTTATACCATTTTATCCTTGGTGAAAGTAAGAATCCTATGTAAATTCTTGGATTTGTCAGCCTAATGTTTTTTGCTGCCCATACATTTCTAAAGACAAGGCAATGGAAATAGTAATTATCTGAATCAAATATTCTTGCAGTCCTTGTTGTTGCTATCAATTCACATGCATGTGCTGACATCATACAATTTAATACACTCATTCTTTTATGGTAATGGCATTTACCACCATTTCATCATGCTGTGATATACTGTTCATCTCACCTCTTAATTTCACAACACTGGTATATAGTGGACTAAAAATACTGTAAGCTGGCGGCCTCTTTTATTATGTAGGGGAAAAAAGGGATGGAAATATTAACTGACTGATTAAATTCTGATTAAAAACCTGGAGATGACTCATGTTTGCTTCATCCCAAGTGTTTATTCATCATCAACATCAGCGCAGCACACTGTGTGTGTGTGTGTGTGTGTGTGTGCGCGCGCACGCGTACGTTCTGTGTGTCTGAACACCAAATGAATGCCAGAATATCTTAATGAATTATCAAGCCTGCAGTAACTTTTTGCATTTAGGGTATTTAGGGTATACCCTGTAGAGGTATAAGTATTGTTGAATGTTTAAAATCCCTTTTGTTACCAGTTAGCCCTTATCACAGATTCATTATGATCTGATGAAATATATTTCAGCAAGGAGTGAAATGTACTTGGCTGGCTAATCTTTTTCACTTAGTAGCCGTAGTTGTCATTCTGACTGGTTTCGGATTGCAGACCCATGCTCAGTGACCATATGCACTATACTCAAGTTCTATCCCTCCCACAGTTGTTCCCTGCCAAGCCTTCGGCACTAACAGGGGAATAAGTGTGCATCACTGTCAGAGAACTCGAGCTGAAGCACAGAATTTAATGAAGACCTGCCTAGAAAAGAATGACTATCTCCTGACCATGTGCAGTCCATAGACACACAGACACACATAGCCTTCTGATGTGCACAGCCATAGTATACAGCTACAGCACTGTGTCCTCTCAACTGGAATTGTTCGAATCATTATAAAAATGTTATGTCTGAATAATGCATGCGATTCAGTTAGTTATACCAAAGTCCTTTTAGGCAAATCCTTCCACTCGGTGGCTATATTGCAATGCTTTTTGGGCATCTATTTCGGCAGAAATGCGTGTGCGCAAGGCTTCACGACACCAATCTTGCTCCAGCGGCAAGATCACAACACATGATTGGCACGATGTCTTCACAACACAGCACATGATTGGATCAGTGTATTCACATGTCGATGTTTTGCCGCGGAAGGGGTGTGATATGTGTAGACAACAGCCATATTGGCATTACCAACTAGTCCCATGCATTTCTATGGAGGATTTTTTGACTGCTGTGTCTCCTCATTAGAAAGTCTCTGGTTATACTGTGTCCTGACAAGACAAGGTACAATGTAGCTCTTGTTTTTCCTCCTTTCATTTTTTAGCTCTCTCATCTCTGGTCGTGACGTTAAGAGGTTTGGAATGTGTTTCAAGAATTGACTGCAACAAGACCTGAGTGAACCTCTGGCAGTTGGACTCACCTCCCTGTACAGCCCCTTGCTTTGATGTGTGGGGGCGCGAGAGGAACTAATGAAGGGGCTAAAGATAGCCACTGTCCGTCCGTCCGTTCGTTTGTCCAATCTTCCTGTCCCTCTCGTCCGCTTCCTGTGTACCGACTGAGCAGGAAGGATAGAGATGAGAGATGTCTCACTCTTCTCCCCTTGTCCACAACACCCCCACCCCACCCCGAACATCCTCATCAGCGTGAGGTATCGATCACATTTACATGATTTCCCAGCGAGATCAATGCCTGCCGGTGGCTGAGCCGTGTTTAAAGTGAAGACAAAGGATTCTATCATCTTGTCCATCGCTTTCTGCCGCCTGACGGGGGCCCAGGTGTGGGCTGTGCTCGGAGAAAATGAGGCGAGCTGAAACTTATTAGAGGCAAGCGCCTGGAGTTAAGGGGAACAAATGACAACTTTATGTCTTTCAGTCCCTCGGTGGGTGAACTATATCTCTGAGAAATCATCACCCAAAAACACATAGGCTATGGTCCAAACACTTACTCAGACTAAAATTGTTATGTTTTAGGATGTGAGTTGCTGTTTGTATTTTGATATAAAAAAGACAAAAAAAATCTCACATGGCATGTCCTCCAAAGTACCAATTCTGTAAAAATGGATCAAAAGAATTTGTCCACTCGCCTACGTCTATGTAGAGCATCTGCAGAAGTAGGACAGTAGGACAGTATTTCAGTACGCAAAGGAACCTCTGAAAGATCTGACCTCGGTCCACAGAGTTCAGGTCTTCAGTGGGTTTTTATGGTATGTCCTACTTGGGCTAACGCTCTAAAGTGATTAGCACTTAGATCAGTGGTTCTCAAAGTGTGGGGCGGGCCCCATGTGGGGAATAGAGACATGAAAGGTGGGGCACAAGGAACAGGAGGACATTTGTTCTTTTGTGCCTATCTTTAATATCTTTAATAATGCCTTTCTTTTTGACAAGGAAGATCATAGATTCAAAACAAAATAGCCACACACAAACATAAGAGTCATAATCAGACCGACATATGAATTAAAATAACATCTGATCCAGCGGACTGAGACAGGAAATGTAGGCTAATGTGGAACAAAGATGTAAAAAAAAGTATTTTAAAGTTACCATTTTGCTGGGTTGATGGGGTCAGGTGGGGCTTGAAAATTCCCCACCTTCAAAGTGGGGAATAACAGAAAATGTTTGAGAACCACTGACTTAGATTGAGATTTGGACAGACCCTTACATGATATCCCAAAAACCACTGACTTAGATTGAGATTTGGACAGACCCTTACATGATATCCCAAAAATGTAGGCCTCTGGACACTATGCAACATGCAGTATATGCTGGGTCCTTACTGTGTTGGTTTTGACATGGGACGGAAAATCATTTTGACAGTATCTCTTTTTTATTGGCTGCTATATCCCCACACTGAAATTGCAGCCTTCATCTACTAATTCCTTATTGAGAGGGTATGTTAAACAGACATGTCTGGTAACAGCTATCAGCTAATGAGTGTGTGGGATATTTGCCGGCAGAAGACATTTAGTTTGGCTCAAATTGAGCACGCTCTTTGGCACCAGTTTTATTGATTGCATGTGACATGGTTCAGCGGTGTTTCCACTGTCAATGAACCATTCATAAATGTGTTCATTTATTGGGGCTGTGCTGGTGTTAATTAGGCTTCTCATGAAGCAAGACAGCTAAATAAAACTTGCAGGCTAAAAGGTTTCTGTAATAACTTTGAGACTTGGCTAGATGAGAGAGTGAGAGGACTGCACTTTGTTTAGCATCAGGTTTTCAGACAAAATCTATAATCTCCCTCCTCTTAATGCATTTTAGCGATCAGTTCCCAGACTGTGGATTTCTGCATTAACTACTTACATTGGCTGCCTTTTGATCAGTGAGTGAGCCAACAGAGAGAGAGAGAGAGAGAGAGAGAGAGAGAGAGAGAGAAATTAAATTCATCCCTTAATAACTCAAGGAGAAAATGACTAAAATATCCCATCTGCTGGTGGCTTTAGGCTGGCGCAAGCCGAGCGATGCCCAAGAAAAGCCCTGAGAGCACCAGCAGGGAGGAGCACATCTGATGCCCCCCCCCCCCCCCCTTATGCCACCCCTGCCTTTCGCAGGCGAGAGAGTGGCCAATTAAATGAGCCGAGTTAAGCTGGCTGATCAGTATGCGTGTTATCAGTGTAGCGCCCTCCACCCCAGGTTCACACTGCCATGCTTCAGCCCCAGCTCAGCAGCAGCAGCAGCAGCATCCCCAACACAGCCTCTGAAGGAGACTTGAATGCCACTTAAAAAGAGCTGTGAGAGACAGAGGTTTAATGTTGTCTATAGAATGAAATCATCTACATATACAAATGTCAAATGTACTTTGTGTATGGTACAAATATTTCACAGGTTTGACTGTTTTATACCAAGAAGTGTTTGGGGCCAGGGTATGTTTTGTAGACTTGGGACCCCTTTCATGAGGAACAAAAATATATAAAATGTCTAATGAAAACATGCAGGCCTACATGCGGTGGGTTATCAGTGAACCAGGACTGAACTAAAGGATTAGAGTCAGTTTGTCACCCCTCTGGAAGCCCAGAGTCAAAATCCTTTGAGCAACTTTGGAGCAAATTTATTAATATGATTTACATAAAGTTAAACTCACTACAGCCAAGGAGGCCACTCTAAAATAAGCCTGGGTGACAGAAGCCATGTGTTATATATGTCACGCCTAAGGCTGGCTCACTCTCCCGGGACTGTTGGCCTGGAAATGACACAAAAGTGAGGAAAGAGGCCCAAGCTAGTGGAGTCATTCATTTTCTCTTCAGTAAAAAAATGGTACACAGGATGGGGAGGAATTCATTGTTGCAGAGATGGTCAAAAAACATTCTTTTTGCCTCAGGAGCTCTGTTAACTGTGTAATCTTTGTGCTGAGGTGACAGAGGGAAAGCTCTTAGAAAATGTATGAACCACATCTCTCTTTTGTTACCATCAATACAAATCTGAATGAAAAAAGAGAGACATATAGGAAAACGGTTTGTGTGGTTGTCCATGTGGCAAAAAATAAAGGTTTTGTTCTAGTCTCACATATCGATTTCCTCGCATTCAGCTCCATCCATTTTTCCACAATCTGTAACATTTATTGTCAAGTGCAGCATAGGTGACAAGCAGATTATAGAATGCTTATGGGTCAATGGTGGGTTCGAAGCTATGAAAGATTGATGAGACCCACCAAAGGAAACCAACCAACATGGATGACACAGACTGAATGGGAATCGTCCTTGGGGACTCCATGTTGGTTCCCCAGCAGTGTGGACCTTGGCACGCGAGATGCTTTCACAGGAACCTTAAAGAGAGAGAGAGAGCTAGAAAGAGAGAGAGATAGAGAGAGAGAGAGAGCACTATCAGCTACACACAGAGACACGTGTGCTAAAACAACTTAGCGACACAGGGGATTAGCAAGATGTAGCCTAACCCCCCCTTGTGCAAAGCTCTACACTTTTACCAAGCATAACTGTGAAATTATATTAATACACTTACACTCAGAGCAGAGAGGGGACTAAAAGACTAAAAGTGTCAGCACCCCTCTGCGCCCTGTACACTCCAATGAACTGCAAGGGGGGGGGGGGGGGAGAGATGCACGCAGAGAGTAAGACTGAAATTTGTGCTGCACCACCATTAATCAACAGAAACCATGTAGACTGGGTCCCTTGCTTATGCCAGGAAATTCATAACCACAATACCATATTAATTACCCCGGCAAGAGGGGACTGCTATATTTAATATGCACACTGTGGCGCGTGCGTTACGAGGCTTTGTTTCAGCCCCGGCCATCGTGTCAGCGGTAATCAAATCTTAATGTTGACAACAACACGCACGCCAATCAATAACAGAGGAAAGTTGTCCTCAGGCTGAATATTAATCCCTTTCCTCACACGGGGCAGATCTGCTCCTTGGTCTATTTTTGTGCATATTAATGTGGCAGTGTAGCTTTACTTATGTAACTCCAATGTCATTCGGGGGGTATTTAAATTACATATCATGTATACATCCAATTTTGAGGACCAGCTTAATTGATCTTGAAATATGATACATAGATACTTACATATATGTACAGTGCATCTACATATCTCTCTCTCTCTCTCTCTCTCTCTCCATCTCTCTCCCTCCCTGTGTTTGTGTGTGCTTGTGAGTGGAGCGTATGTTGTGTGTATGTATATCCTAATATATATCATATAGCATTTATTAGCTATTTAGTAGAAACAGAAATTGTAATAGTTTTGCTCTTTATGCTTTGCCAACTTAATTTAAACAAACACAGCTATACTTTTTTTTCCCAGTTTCTCAGCATTTTGTTTATTTTGTTTTTGCTTTTTTTCTGTTGTCTTGTTTTTCCCTCTTCTCTTTTTCTTTTTCCTGGATGTATTTGATCACCAATGGTATTATCCTGATAGCTTGTAAATGACTTTACTGTAGCAATGTTGGCAAGTGAGTGAGTGTGTTTGTGTCTATTGTGTGTACTCGAGTCCTGTTTTTCTTTTTCTTTTACTGTATTGTCATTAGAACCCCCTTGAAAATGAGATGTTGCATCTCAAGGGGTTATCCTCGAAATAAATAAATAAATAAATAAATAAATAAATAAATAAAAAAAAATACTGAAGTATACAGATCAAAGATTATACATGTTGGATTACTTATTTGTACAATTCAGAGTCAAATATCTTATAAAATATGTGTTTGTCAGTGAAGGACAATTGATGCGGTATCAGAAAGCCCTGTGCTGCTCATCTATAGTAGAGCAATGCTGACCCCTAGTGTCTTCATAAAACAGAATTCTTACTAAGCATGCTCTTGTGCTGAAAGGCTTCAAAAGGCTCCTTTAAAATCTGCCCAAGTTCAAAGTAAATAAATGAATCAGGTAGAGGTTGAGCTGTTTGATGTAGAAAGTCACAACAAGGTGTTTTTCTTTTGATATAATATATTAAATGTGATGTATTTTTAATGACATGTCCACATGTATAGTTGGTAGCGTTTCCTCTGCTTTTAATTCTAGACATTTTTTTCATGGGAGAACCTTGCACATTTTAAAACCACCATTTTTTTTCTCCTTTCCTATTTTTTTCACTCTTTTTTGCTCCTTTAAATGTCAGTATTGCAAATCTTTAACCACTGCCAGAGAACTGAATTTTTGTGATGTATTTGGTAACAGATAAGATAGATTGAAGGTTTTTGGCCAGAGAGCATTTCTTGGCACCGTGCTCCTTCACAGATCAAACAAACAGACCTGTTTTGAATTCACCCTCTTGCCTTTGTTGTCAACGGCTTGAAGTTCATCGGTGTTGACCCTTGGGTCGCTCTAGGCACTGGGAGGCTAATTAACTTCAATCAGTGTTTGAACACATACACACACATACACACACACACCCTCAGGATTACCTACCTACCTCTGTCATAAACAACAGTGAGACTTGAACAACCCAGAAGGGCTGGTTAAAAATGGCTATTGATCAACAGCTTAGCTTTCTCTGGTAAGGTGCATAATGTGTGTGTGTCCTCCACTTGGGTGGTATGGTGCTGGAGCCAGAGACTTGGGCAAGGCAGGCAGGGAGGGAGGGAGCGAGGTAGCCATCTTGGCAGAAGAGGACCTAACATGTCCAACTGGCCTTGGGAGCTTGAATCGGGGAGATTGATCAGGTGGTTGTTCACTCCGACCAAAATGAGTCCTGGTAAAGTACCCAACCACAGAGCCAAAACACCCTCATTTCTCTCTCTCTTTTTTTCCCTCTCTCTATCTCTCTCCCTCCCTCCTTGGGCGGGCCGTGTGGCTGCTGATGCTCTCGTATGACATATTGAGGTAATAAAAAGCCGCTCCTGGGGGACCGCCATGCTGGACTAATTAAACAGTTCCACGGCGACCTTATTGCGTGAGGCAGTTGCTATGGAGGCGTAATACATCTTCTGGGCCCTGTGTCAAACTAGATTTCCCTTCTCCAATTTAAAAGAGTGTAGGGAAAATAAGTTGCAAGGTCATTACCACGGAAGGCCCAATTACATGGAATAATCTCCTCAGTAAAAATGAGCTCCAGCGACTGTTAGCCCACTGACACTGGATCCACACTAGTGAGATGGTGGTGTGTGTGTGTGTGTGTGTGTGTGTGAGGCAGGTGTGTGTGTGTGTGTGTGGAGAGGGGTGGAGTGCCATTGGAGGATGCTAGGAAACAGAAAGCACAGCTGGAGGAATGCCAGCTCTAATAAAAAAAACACAAAAGCGCTTCAGTGAATGAAGTTAAAGGAGGGCAAATTTTCCTTGAGAGTCTGAGAGAACATTTGTGGTGGGTGGTGGGTGGTGGTGTTGATGGGGGGGACCAAATGAAAATCAAGAGGGCTGCGAGACCCAGTGAGAGGCATATGCGTTTTCATTTATGGGACATACAACCCCGCTCCCTCCCCACACAGCTGGCGTTAAGGACGGCGGCTCGATATCATCTCACGTCTTGTGGCTCTGACATTTTCCGTTAAGTATAAAAGATGCAATAGGTCTAAATGTCTCTGTGATGCTGCAAATCCCTGCAAGCCAGCAAAAACCTGTGAACAAAACTTCCTTGTACATTCTGCTAGTCCGACTCTGAAAGGTGCGTCCATATGTTACTGTGTGTGAGTGTGTGCATGCATGCATTTGAGTGTGTGTGTGTGTGTGTGTGTGTGTGTGTGTGTGTGTGTGTGTGTGTGTGTGTGTGTGTGTGTGTATGCATGCATGCGTGTGTGTGTGTGTGTGTGTGTGTGTGTGTGTGTGTGTGTGTATGCATGCATGCAGGGGCACAGGAGATATTTTGAAAGTGAGGGGGACCAAATTGTGAACACAAACCCATAGTGAGATCAGATTTCCAGATATCGGATCGCTACCTCTGGTCCACTTTCAACCATAAACTTGCCAGAATATTAAGATAATACCATTGATTGTTTTCAAAATATTTTTTGAAAAAATGGTCAAAACTGTGAGATGAGCACAACGCCAGATCTGCCCTCAGACCAGCTTCTTGCTATGTGCAATTCTACTTTTATTTATTTTAGATTTATTTCACACTATTTGGGCCAATGGTAGAAAACTCTAAAAGCAACATGGGATGTTGATATTTTATTAAGCCATGAATGAATCATCATGCATATCCAAACATAGACTACATGATCAAATAACCTAGTTAGGCCTATACTTAAATTGTCTGGTATAAACCAAATCAACTCTCCACTATGTGTTTGCAGTTAATATTTATGCAACGTTAGAACATGTTGGCTTAACAAGTTACCAGTCCAGAACACACAGAATTGCAAAATTGCAACAGAAAGTTCCAACAGCATTTAAACAAAGCATTTATAAAATTAAAAAATAAATACTGTTACTGTAGTAACTGTACCACATTATCCCAAGCTTCAAAGAGCTCCCCACGTCTGTGACAGGCAGACGTGACACCACTAAATTCTCACCTTGTTTACCCCACACTGAACGCGTAAGAACGCTAGGTCCATCACTCTGGGGTGTAGCCTGCTCTCTTGGATGTATGCACCAATGTAACTGACATATCCAATTTGTGTCTTGAAATTATGTTTGAAATAAATGTCTTTGAACAAAAACGTTGGGTATAGACTTGTATTTTATAGGCTAGTTAGGGTAGTAGTGAAAACGAGTTGATCAGTAGGCTAGTTGAGTTTGTTATCAATAAACATAACAGCTAATGTCATGTTGAGCAGGAGACTAGGCTACCATAAATCCTCAAATTATGCCCGGGATTGATTCTATTTATAGCCGGACAAATAATGGCAGGTTCCCATATAGGCCTACAAGACGGGGTAACAATTGCCTATAGGCCTACCAACAATTGTCATCAGTCCACCAGCACTAGAAGACATTGTTTCGATTTAAGTCAATGAAATAACACCTCTTCTAAATATTTTATTATATTGTTGGTTGGATTAATAGCCTACGGTTGGCAAAGAAAAATCGTTTTCCTACCATGGGTCTCCAACACACATTCTCAAGCTCACTCTCTTGCCGCCTCTTTCGGGGTAATTGCCGGCTGAAGCCTAGGGTAGCCTACTACATTTAAACACAATTGTTTCGCGACTCAAGGCATTCCAGCCTACGAATTTAATAAAAAGTAGGCCTACTAAATCATGCACAATTAAACAATAACTCAATTTAGGCTACTTGGCTACGCAAATATTTTCCTATTAGGCAACAGCACAACCCCATACAATGAATGGCTGCCTTGTCTCGCAATAAACATCGGCGCTTGTTTCACTTCAATGTCACAATCCCGACATTTTTTCAACTGCATGAAACATAACCGTGAACCATCAAATATCTCCCAGATTTCAGTGCCCATCAGTCTAAACATTTAGCAATATAATCAAACAGTCCAAAAGTAAATTAAATCCCAAACCAAACCGAAAATGTTATGCTTTTGATAGCCTACCGGTATGCCGCTCCAAACGAAACATGTCTAAATGCAGGTTAGAAATTAAAAAAGCCTGCCTCGAATAGCCTACCAGCTTGCCTTAAATAAAGATGCTGTGCTTTGCAAAAGACCCCAGCCATAATTTGAGGATTACACTAAGCAAGTAGCCTGGATTATTTTATGGTGGTTGTTAGTAGACAAATTGGCTTCAGATATCGAACAGAGTGAATATGAGATTGTGCAGTCTTAAACTGTAGATGGCTGTGGTTAGTGATGTGATGCTGTTAATGGGGAGTTTTACATAGTAACCCTATAGGTTATTATTTATTTAGCGTACCTATAAGGCTTTTTTTCCTTATCAAAAGTGAGGGGGACGACGGCTGTCTCTTCAGAACTGCGTGGGACATATCCCCCATGTCCCCCGTGCCTCCTGCGCCCTTGCATGCATGCATGCATGTGTGTGTGTGTGTGTTTGTGTGTGTCTGTGTGTTTGTGTGTGTGTGCCTGTGCTTGCCTACAGAAGGCCCTCTGGATTGGCGCCGGGCTCATTGTGCTGGACAGGAGGGGCGGGGGAGGAAGAGGGCGGCGGCGACAGGCGAGTCAGCACCTGTCATAGGGCGAGCGACACTCATCCATCAGCGGCCATATGCTGCCCATTAAAATCAGGTGTTTGCACACCTGTCTGGCACAGAGCAATGGCCGCCCAACCCAGCCCACAGCTGTTTACACCGCTGCAATCTCAGAGTGCGCGGAGCAGGAGAAGGGGAAAACAAAGGACGGGCGTTAGCCTCCTCTGGAGCATCCCTGTGCTGTTTAGATGTTTGTAAGATTGGGATAGCTCAGCTGCAGAAGAGCATGTTTCTTTTGAGCTATCTAGAAAAGGTGTTTTTTTCCGGAGGAACAGAGAATGAGAGGGAGAGATGGAGAGAAGAGGAGGCACAATCATAAGAGAACAAACAAGAGAGGTCAGAGAGAGAGGGGTGGGGGGTGTCATAGCTGCAGGATGGAGGGAGAGAGGAAGAGGTGGAGGAGGGCACTGAAGGTGAGTAAACAGCAGAGTACGGAGAAATAGGCCGACAGACCCAGATAGCCAGCGGTGGAGAGAGAGAGAGAGGGTGAGAGAGAGAAGAAAGGAGAAAAGAAATAAAAGAATGAAAGAGAATTGGGGGTCGGCTGGCCCCGGGAGCAGGCTGGGTTATGAATGGCACCGTCTGTGTCTCCTAGTGGCTGCTGGGAAACAGAGGCGAGGCCTGTGTGTGTCGGGCTGTGGCCCACATTCCGGTCAGCCGGCCACGTGCGCGTGGACTGATGAGAGCCGAACGGTGGTGTCAGTGGCCCCCTCGGCCCCCCCCCCTCCACACCAGCGCCTTCAAGAGCACATAATAAATACACTCCATCACCGGTGGCGTCCGCGTAGCAGAGGCCAGTAGCCGGGAGCGTCCGGCGGAGAGCAAATTAATTATAGATGCACGTTAAATTACTTTCATTACCCTCCCCTGGTCCAGAGATGGGACGGCGAGCATGTGATGACGGATGAAACAGTGTTTCAACACATCCCCTCACAGCGCGCCTTCTCCTGGCTGCATTTCATCCTCTCGCTCTGTCTCTTTCCCTCTCTCTCTCTCTCCCCTCTCTCTCTCTCCTCTCTCTCTTTCTTTCTTCGTCTCTCTCTCGTTCTTGGAGCAGCATGAGCAGCATAAAACCAGTTTGTCTCTCTCTCTCTCTCTCTCTCTCTCTCTCTCTCTCTCTCTCTCCCCGGCTCTCTCTATTCTATTCCACAGAGGCTTGAGCGAGAGGAAGAAAGCAATGTCAAATGTTAGTGTGAATAGATAATGCATTGGAAGAGGAGAGGTGGCGGTGGCGGCGGCAGGCGTCGGGCGGGTGGGGGGGCAGTGGGCAGGGAGGCGAAGTACGGGAGGGAGATGGATAGCTTGTTGGGGAAGCAGGAATCTGAGCAGACTGAAATGACCCAGGATCCATCACTGCTGATTCTCTAACAAGGCCAGGCGTGAGACAAATTTGGCCCCAAGTAGGGTACCTGCATGGGGGAGGCATTATATCATGGACACGTTTAAGTAAGGGTCATCTACACTTTACAACCTACAGGGTGGACTAGTTTAGACATTTAATCGAAGCAATAATCAAAATGACTGCAATAACAGGATATTTATTTTATGGAATTCATATAAATGATGGAATTTAAATAAATTATGCATTTGTGCTCATTTATGCATAGCAAAAATTTAACCATTGTTACTTACCAGTCATCTCAATTTAATCTGAATTTTATACAATATATTGTAGAGTGGCTATGTACCTCTCTCAAAATGATTAGAAATACTAAACTTTATTTCACTGATACTGATAACAAGCAAAATCTTTTCAGTTGTCTAATCATCTCATACGCCGACACAATAAATGTTCCAAAAAGAAACAGACCCGTATTGAACCAGAACAGTCTGTGGGAGCGGGAGAACATTTTAATTTTGTAAAGCGGAGGTCCTGAGGTCGATCTCTCTGAAGAGACCAAGCGCCATTACTGTCATCGAGTGGGATGAATCTGAAAGAGGCCATCTGAAACACAGTTCTGGATTAGTGTAGTACAACAGCAGTGCACTTTTTCAAATCAATACTCTGATCCACTCTGGAGGGACTGGGAGAAGTCACACACACACACACACACACACCAGCTCTTCCATTCATGCTGAATCATGTTTGTTTGACAGGAATTGTTTGACTGAATCATGTTTGTTTGACACTATTTCAGTTTATTTTTATATTTGAATTCCCTGCATTGATTTTCTAACCCTAAAACATATGCAATTCACATATCAGCATAAACACATGAAACCAAATACTGTAATCATCTAATCGGAAGACATGGAACAGGTTAACAAGTTGCCCCATGTATCGCCTAATGCAACACGATGAAAATTTAATTTCATTAATAATTTGCCCAGATTCAGATTGAGATTGAGATTCAGGAAGATAATCCAGTGCAAGATAAGTAACTTGTAGGTTGCTCACATACACAATACACTCCCTCATACCAACCTCAAGTTTCTTGAGAACTTTAATGATCAGTTTCTTGAGAACTTTAATCATTCAGTTGGAAGACATGGAACCGGTTATGTGGTTACCCGGGCATCTGGGCATGCATTGACGATGTCAGAGACTTTTTGAGTACATCTCTGATACAGTATAGGCTATGAGATGTACAGTAACAGGCAGGTCATCATATTGATCTGTTGACTGTTTGCAAGTTATGGCATGTCTCATAGTCAGAGAAAAGCTGTTGCTCTCAAACACTGTCCACTTACTGTAATCAACAGAATCAGTGTACTGATGAAGGATTAGATTAAATAGATAGATATGGAGGGTTTGCAAAGTGATATCATGCTCCTATTATTATTAGTACTTTTAAAATACAAAAATAGTGAAAAATGGCCAGAATTTTCCTTTAAGGCATCAGGAGGGCGGGGGGGGGGGTTACCTAATACACATACATAAGCCTACTGCGTCTTACTCAACATTCCCAACCAGTAGTGCGACAATGTGACGTCAAAATGACGTAGATCTCTCTAGCTGCACAGCTACCAGTAAGCTACCATTACACTCAACACCAACTCATCTACATCCAAGCTTGAGTTTGAGTTTGAGACTGCACACAAAAAACTTTTTGACTTCTTGACTTTGTTTGGGTGGGCAAGACACAATGCTTGGGTGGGCTTAGCCCACCCTGACCCCTGCCTAGAGCCGGCCCTGCTTACAGTACATCTTTCCTCTGTCATCTTCTGCCATTTCTGTGGAGATGAAAAAAATGACTCCATATGCAGGAATAAAACTTGACATTTAGAGAATTCATTTGATTATCCCCTTTAACATGGCTGCCACCTACGCCATTCTCCTGGGTACCACACAGACAAATCTCCATGACCCAGGCAGTACTTCACTAGCCTCTAGGAAGATTGCATTGCGTGACATTTAAATTAACACTTGGGAGGATGTTAGAAAATAAAAGAACCTCTGAGATATACCTGTATGATGATATCACTCTTCACTGTATGCAACCATTTCATCAAGCGTAGAATTTGTACAGTCCTTTCAGTACCTTTCAGTACCGTCTGAGTAGATTTGTATAGGTTATTTATTAGTGGCACATCAGAATTCTGTGCAACTCCTCACACACCAACGCTGTGCAGATACAAAGTAGACAGTGAATCGATACAAAGTTGCCAGGTAGTTTTACAGCGGAAGCTGCCTTTTGAACCCTTGTCATATCCAGCCTCTCTACACGATCGCTGTCGGTCACCTCACCCACGTCATCTCTGTCGACACACCAGAGACCATGACTCTCCTGACTGAGAGACCATGAAGGACAATAAGTGGGAGTCATCCGAGAAACAGCAGGGGTTTGGGGTGGCAGGTGCTGCGATGTCGAGGGCGATGGCAACGGCCAGAAAACACCCACAGGGTGACCACCAGCACCAAAAGGGCGACTGCTTTAGTCGCAGGCTGGACTCTCGAGGGGGCTTTTTCCCAGGACCTTGAGCTGAGTGCAGTGCGGCCTAATTTATTGGCCTGGTGATTTGCTGAGTGCGTAAGAGCCAAGCGGCTGGCTCAGAGCACACAGGCCCTGCTTCATTAGGCAGTCACCCCCTTACCTATGACATTTGAAAACTGGTAACAGAGATTTATAATTGGCTTGAAAAATTGTCCAAAGCCACAGGATAGTAACTGGCTTTGTAAATCTTGATTTGACACCCACAGTTAATGCCATTGTGTCATGTATTGCTTTAACAATAGCTGGAAAGAGATTGATGCCATAAACAATCTGGTATTCTAGTTGTGGAGAAAAGATTTCCTGTTTTTGAACATTGACTCGAAGTAAAGATGAGACAAATAGAGCTATGCTATACTATACTCTACTATAAACCTTAATTGGAGTTCCTGGAGTTGTAGCAGTCTTCACACACAGATCAAATACCTTAAATGATAAACATTTTGTCTGTCAACTCCCTAACAAGCAGCTTGTGAAAAGCCTGTGTGACTCATCAGGGGACCCATCTTTTACTAATGCAAAAGAAAAGCAAAAATATACTGAAACGTCAATCATGTCACTGAGAATGTAAGCTCATAAGAGAAATGTTTAAAAACACACTTGTGTTTCAAGACTTAATTAATGGATCTGTAGGCCTATCAACATAGCTTTACTCAAAGAGATAAGGGGGATGACTCTTGTCACTCTTTTCCAAAACTATGGCTTAAAAAAAAATATAAATTACAAGAAGGAATTAGTACAGATTTGTTTTCTGTATCTCTCAACGGCCCTTGAGAATGTTTGCAAAAAGAAAAACTATTTTAGTACTGGCTTGAGTTACATCACAGTCTTAGTTCTTGATAGAATAAAGGCTGTGGTTCTTCTCTAACACCTCTCACCATCTCCAGGAAGTCAGAAAAGACAATTTGACACCCACTGTGAACCACAGTTCTCTTCTCAGAGAGCAGAGACGCTAGCAAAAGGGTTTTGGTGGGAGGTATAGAGAAAGAAAATATCCCACAAGATTAGTTTCGGATAAGAGGCTGATGTAAAGACTAACTCTGTCCCAGTGCTAAAAACTTTTGGTGTTACGCTTGGATTGTGTTTTCCTTTACCCTATTTGTGTGAAGATTGTGTGAAGTCCAACCACCCTCGACTGTGGACCCATCTCTTGATTCTGTCTGTGTTCTCCTTTTCTTTCACAGCTTCTTAAAAACCATCATCCTCTTCCTGTTTAGTGTCACACAACCAACCCATGCTAACATGCACAACTCATCACAACTCTCTTATCTTTCCTGAGTCTGCCTTGACTGATTTGGACAGTCTAGTGACTTCACAGTCTGTGAAGATTTTCGAACTGCAAATTGCATTACAGCATGACAAAACTGCACATGTAAATGTGTGCTTTCTGAGAATGGAAGACTAGCAGCATATGGCAGTGTTTGTTTCTGTTAAAGAGCACACTAGACAGTATAGGCAATGCAATAATAATGCTTGCAAATATATAGGGAGTTAACAATGATGATATCGTCACACAAAGGAACAGGGGTCAGTTTAGGCAAGGCAATTAAAGTGGGGTCTTAATGATTTGTGTTGCCCATGAGGGGTGAAAGGTGAGGCTGCCCTAAGTCCCCCTTTGTCTGTCACCATGCCAACCACATGGACAATGGACATCTATTGATTGATGGCATTCTCATAGTTGGGCATTGTGCCGATGACCATCACCCCCATTAAAGCAGGCCCTTGATTGGCCGCGCAGTAATTAAGTCCATCTGGTAGTGCCCCCCCCCCCCCCCACACACACACACTCACTCACACACACATCTCTCTCTCTCTCTCTCTCTCTCTCTCTCCCTCTCACTCTCTCTTTTTTTGAAACATATTCATTTCTTAATTATCACACAGGTAAAAGGCCTTTAATGAGAGGCAACTGAACTGAGATTCATTAAACACACTGAGGTATATAAAAAAAGTGAGAGGCTAATTACAGCAATTGCACTCCCTCCCTCCTCATTAGACTGACCTGGAGGTTGTGGCAGTGCCATGCTGTGGCCTCCCCGTAACGAGGAGACTTGTACGGGGGGAATGTAATGGCCCTGCCCTCTGGAGGGGAATGGTCCATACGTGTGTGTGTGTGTGGGGGGGGGGGGGGGGGGGGGGCGTATTTACCCCCATTAAAACAAGCGCCTACCAGTGGGGGTCAAGCGCCAAGCGAAGGAACTGCAAGGCCTATAAATTCTCTGCTCATTAAAAAGAGAATATATATATATATATATATATATATATATATATATATATATATATATATATAGAGAGAGAGAGAGAGAGAGAGAGAGAGAGAGAGAGAGAGAGAGAGAGAGTATGAAGGTGGTGGAGGATTGTGTTCGCCATCCAAGATTTTCTACATGCTGGAAACGTTTTTCAGAGAGGAGAAGCAATGTTCAATAGAAGCAGGCCTCCACTCTACGTGTGATTTGGTTTTCTACTTTTTCTTTGTGGAGTGAAGGAAAGGGGAAGAGAAGGCATCTGAGCTCTCAGGAGGAGCCTTTTGTATTTCCTTGGCTGATAGCCACAGGTGGGTCGGAGTGTTTGTGGCTCTGCCGTAAGGGGCTCCGTTAATAGCTTTGACGGGAAGGATGGATGTTTTTTGGTCCTGTGCTCGCATCCAGAAAATCAAGACAAAATGAAAGTACACAGTGAGAAATAGGGGCCTTCAAAAAGGTGTAGCCTTCCCAGTGATAGCCTGGCAGGATGGGGAGGACAATACACAATACACCTAATTACACAGTCCATGGAAGTATACAGAGGCAAAACACAAGCGCAACCCCCTCGGTTGAGGCGAGCTCCATTCACCTTGCCAGTGGAATCACAGTGTTTTTAAACTGAAGGGACTGAGAATGTCACACCCTTGAGGAAACAAGTTTTGCACCACTTGAATCGGTCAGTAGTCTTAAAAGCGTGTGTAATAATACACGAGAAATCACATCAAGTCCCTTCTACAAGGCTATATAAGGCGCTTTGGATCTTCCAACAAACGTTGTGCTCTTGTGGCTGTGTAGCAGGTCTCAGTGGCAGTGAAACTCCCCTTACTCATTGCACACGGTGGCGTGTACTGGAGTCTCCATTTTCAAACCTCGGCGCAAAGCACTGCACGAGGAGCAGACTGTGGGCCGAGGGGACTCGGTGAAAAAAGCATGTAAGGCGCGGAGAGACCTCTGTGACGCCTGCGGTGCCTCAGCTCCGAAAAACGTTCCATAATTTGTGTGAAGCGGACGAATCCTCCAGCGGGCGTGCCCTGAAAGCAGGAGCGCCTCGGCTTATTTACGGCACTAAATAACCGTGACCAATTACGGCTTTTCTCTAGGCCGACCAAGAAAGCCACAGCGGCCTCCTTACCGCCTATAATCCAATTCTGCTGGAATGCCTTACAATAATGACACCCTGGAAAGCGCTTTGACTGTGCAAAGCCCAGGAGGCAGGACGGAAGAGAGAAAAGAGAGTAGCCTGCAATAGTCTTCATTAAGTCAGACCTCTCTCACATCTGATGAATGATGTAAGTTGGTATGATTCAGGCCTGGTGAAGGTAGTGGAGCATTTGCACTAACAAGTGGTGACATTCCCCTTGGGGATCATTAAAGTATCTATCTATCTATCTATCTATCTATCTATCTATCTATCTATCTATCTATATATCTATCTATCTATATATCTATCTATCTATCTATCTATCTATAATTTTAAAGGTGAACTTTAAATCTATCTTTCGCAAACCTCTTCGTCATGTACTTTTTTTAAAAAGATCTATCTATCTATCTATCTATCTATCTATCATTTTAAAGGTGAACTTTAAATCCATCTTTTGTAACCTCTTCCTCATGTACTTTTTTTTTTTAAAGATTTCAGTTACTCCACACTAGGAGAGAACTGCCAGCCATCCATAATGACCCTAACTGGAAAGAATGAGGACAAATTATATGGTTAGTGCATGAGTGAAATTGGTCTTATAGTACTGTCCTCATCTACATTCATGACTTGGTTATTTTTCCAATGTCTGTAAAAAGTTACAAGACAGATCATTGCAAAGGTACATCAGTCAGAACACAGGGAACATGCATCATCTGTAGTGAAGCCAGGGTGCAACAGGTAACAGATACCCTCATAAATAAGGGCAAAACTTCAATAGACCCCAGTGCTGCACCATTTAGTATACATGTCAGGGACACCCACACAGTGCTGCACTGACCGACAGTGATAAAAGTGTAATGCGCTCCCAGTCCTGTGTGTTTGGTCTAACACCGAAAAGGTATATGAGTGCAGCAGGTGTAAAAAAAACAGAGCCTATTCACGTGAGGTGCATGCTGAACCCACTGTGGTTGCGGAGAAAAAGAGAGAGAGAGAGAGAGCCCACGTCCATCGCCCCCTCCATGCATGTGTCTATGGACGGACCCCTTCACTTCAGTGGCACTTGTTATTTGTCACAGCTTTATCAAGTCATGGTCTCCTCTCAGTCTCACACCAGATGAATAGCAACCTTCTGGCCTCATCAAGGCCGGACACAGCACTTCATCACGCCACCACCCCCACCCCCCTCTCCACCCCTCCCAAAATGAAGAAATATCCCCAGCAGCCTGGGAGCAAAGCGGAGTTGATTAAGAGGCGAGGGGAAGGTGGACCGACCGAGGAGGACAGCGATACCCATCATGACACGAAGGCTGGCAGCTGATCTGCCAGCCTTGAAATATTTCCCAATTAGAGCAACAGAGTGCTGATCGACTTCTCGCCAGAAATAGACGATACAAACTTGCCTAAATTTCTTTAAAACTCTGGGCAGATCAGAACCAGTGTGTGCTGTGATTAAATTAATAGCCATTCTGCTTTGTGCACATAAGCGCTCCATCCTATTTCATATTGCCAGCTAAAAACTCATTAACAGAAACTGAAATAATTCCAGAAGTGATTTCTCCATTTAAATGGCAATAAAGACGGAGTCCAGATAATTCATTCTCCATTACATTCTTTGCCAAAAATCCAATTAAATAGCATCTCATATTTTTTCTCTGTAAAAGTCTTTTTTAGAGAGACTGTTGCAGGTAGTGGGAATCAAGAGGCCTTTTTCACACAAACTATTTCATGAACAAAGATCTCTATGAGGCTCTCATAAACTTAAACATGATTCAGTTTACCTCTGATTAAATATTTCTGGAGATCTAAGAATATATATTTCTACATCTTATGTTTCATGTATGAATGAACCACTTTCTTACATTCCTTACATGTCTATCGTGTCCAGTGCATTAGCATGTTGTGCTGCTACCACAATGCAGACATGTACGTTTCATGGACAAGCTTAATTAATGATGAATACCCTAATGAAATAGGTAAGATGTGACTGTCCGTGACGGCACTTCCTCACTGGAGACTGATGGATGTTTTATGGCACCTCCATGCCCACTACCAGCTTCCTATATCAATTGTTCATGCTGGGCTGTCACTAGGTAATGAGGCTCGGAGGGCACTTCTTCCTCCAGGGATGGTTCTGGGCAACAGGGGAGGGTACCACACGGCAACCCTCTGTGAACACCAGGTTGGCACTGGTTTAATTACACATGTGCTCTGTATGTGTGTTTGTGTGTGTGCGTGTGTGAGTGTGTTAGGAGAGAGAGAGAGAGAGAGAGAGAGAGAGAGAGAGAGAGAGAGAGAGAGAGAGAGAGAGAGAGAGATTGGTGTCTCTGTTTGCCCTCAGCGAGTTGGTGTGCCACTGAGTGCTAGTGGGAGGACAGCACACACAGAGGGGGACCTTGGACTCCTCGCAGGGATCCCCAAAGATCTGAGGCCCAGTAAACAACCCACAACCCACATGTAAGTCCGTGTGGCCCACCGAGGGTCTCCATCTCCACAGGGTTCATCTCTCTCACGCACTCACACTACGCCTCCCTGAGGCCATCACAACTTTTCTGGACAGAACCAATTAGTAGTAGCAAGTGAAGGTGTTAAATATAAATAATGAGTCATGAAATTCAAGCAGTAAGTAACAAATTGATATAGGTTTTGTAGTAAATATTTATGATTTATGAGTTATAATTTATATAAGCTTTTAAGAAAAATGTAAAAGACAAAAAAAAAGAATCAATTTTTAATGAATTGTTGGTCCATTAACTGAAAAATGGCTGTTCAACTTAAAACTTCCATCATTAAATAGTATTATATTAGGAATGCATTAGGAGCGCAAATAGCACAGAAACATCAACAGCAATTCTATCTTTTCTTCTCGCTGCACTGAGGTTAAGACAATTGTTGAACATCATCTACAAACAAATATGGCTTGATATTTGAAATGTTCAAACAATCCACAGAAACACTAAAGCAATAGAGCAAACACATTAGGACTGCATTGGAGCAATCAGTACGCGTTGGCTTTTTTCCCCTGTCTTCAAGGGGATTACTAGTAAATCACTTGCACACAGGCTCCAATACACCACTGAAAGAAAGCCAGGGAACATCAATCACTAGCACATCCAGGCTGTTGTGTGTGTACTCCTGAAAAATAAACACACCATGTGTCGCCCCGGCAGGCCTGCCGAAAGCGAACCTCTGCATGGCTGATGATAATTGAAAATTCCAAGTAAACAGTAAGAGGATTACAATTTTGGCACACGCCAACCACTCTGAAAGGCATGTTTACAACTGATGATTAATTTCCTTGAGAAAAACACCAATGTCCAACACTCTCCCTATAGGGCCATTAAGGAATGATTACGTACAGTCTAGCAGCACCAACAAAAAATGTGTTGATCTTTGTAAACTATAAATCATACAAAACTATTAGTAAGTATTACAAGACTCAAGGACACGCTGAATGGACTAGCCACTTCTTCACTTGTCAACAAGCCAGATTGTAAGAAAGAATGTCAGATCCCATCAATAGGATGTTCTGAATTTTCTGTGAACACCAGCATGCACCTGTTTTAAGCTGGCACCACTGGTATCTATGCTTGCACTGTTTGTTCCATGCTTTGTCCAGCAGTGACCCCCATCCACTCATAAAAATGACAATGTCTTCCAAGGGTGCCGACATCATACCTACCCTTCATGACTCCTCACAATTAAAGTCAAATTTCCTTGGACAAGGTCACCATGTCAAATCCCTTGGGGAGGAGGCCAGGATGCACTGAACCTGGTTCTGATGTATTCCTCCTGTCTCTCTGTCTTTGCCAAGGACAGAATGATGAAGCCCCATGCTTCTGCTATTACACATGGGACCTGGGGGGTGGGGTCTGCCACTGACTTCGACCTACTCAATGCAAAACCACAACTTTGAGCATGGTGATGGACCCCCATTTTGGAAGAGCTCTGATCTGGCAAAGCCTGATCTAATTATAGCATGGTTGAAGAGCACAATGCAAGGTTAATGGGGAATGTCTTTATTCTATTATACAAAGCCATGTTGTCTGGGAAATGGATGGATTGGTAAATATTGTTGCAAGAGTGGTTTGCTTTAACAAGATCAAAAATCAAATATGACCACTAACTAGATATAGGATTCTCCATTAGTCATCAGATGTCCAATCATCCCTTGCCTACTGACTTTTCTGATTGTACCTTATGAAGTTGTGTGGAGCTCCAGAGATGATTTCACATATAGGATAAAGTTAACTTAACAGATAATGGGAGAAATATTTCATTCATACGACTGATTTATCAAAGTAATGAACTGAAGCAGATGATGCTTCCAGAGCAGTTTACTAAAAACAAAAAGGGCCGTATTATGCAATAAATCCACCAAGAGTAGCCTGATCCAATCTATACAAAACTGATTAAAACCAACCACTTTCATTTTAATGTTTTATTTTCAAATTATGTGCAATGTGAAGTTCACAGTAAAGATCAATTAATAGTTACCAAAGTTTCATATCATACAACCAAGCAAACAAAAGTGAAAAAAGAAAGTCAAATAGAAGGAAGAACTCACTGGTGGTATCCACCAAACTGTGGATACTCAAGAAAGCTTTGAGAGCCAAACAAAGGTAGCACAAGCTCTATAGCATTTTGCATGGAAAGCAGGCAATAGCATAAGGTGTGTTTTTATCTCTTACGAAGCTTTTTGTACAACGGATGACTGGTGTTTGTTGAGAGGTTAATGTACGGAGTTAATATCTGTAATGCTTTGTAGTTGTAGTTTATACTGTTACTGTGGTGATGCAATCCAAAAATAGAGAATTAGAACTTTATAATAGCGAATGTGATTTTGTTTGGAGAGTATTTTTTTTCTTTTTTTTTTCTTAAACCCCAGAGCAAAATCTTTCACATACCCAAACCTACGAGTAAATATAGAAAAAAGAAAATAATACACCCATCAGAGACATACAAACAACCCATCACATCTATTATTCAAGTTGGGAAGGGTAACAAACAGGGTTTGTTTAAAAAAAGAAAAAGAAAAAAGAAACTGTGCAAGTACAGCAAACATATGATACAGTATAATACACATTTAAACAAATGATTTAAATACAGTACTGTGTTTAACAATAGAAATCCTGAGAGTTGTCCGTTGCTTCGGGTTCCTGCACCTCTGAGCTTTTTTTCAGCGGTTCACATGGGGTGAGGAGGCCATGGGCGGGGTCAAGAGGTTCTGAGGTGCTGACAGTCCCCGCCCCACAGTCACATGATCGTCGCCAGTCACTGTAGCTTCCCGCAGAGCCTTGTATCTGGCAGGGACGGCAAAGCAATGAGGGGCAGATGACAGCAAAGCCAAGCTGTGATCCGTCTATGTTGACTGTTTTCAAATCTTTTGCAATCGCTTGCTATACATGGCGAAACTAAAACTAACATTTATTTTATTTTTTTGTGAAACAGAGCTTTGAGGTTTTGAGTTCTGCTTTCTCCACAAGATTGCTTTGTCATCTGATTGAAAAGGACAACCTCCGCTATTCACAATTAAAAGGAGGATGTAGTGCAAACTCAGGACCTGCAGGAACCTGTGTATGATCAAAACTACTGAGAAAAAAAACAATGTTGCGCTACAATAAGGGACGTTACCCGATGGCTGTAATCGTCATGTAATTCTGTACAAGATTGTCAAATAAGCAGCACCAAATGTTTCTTCTTTTTCGGTATTCGTATTCCAGGAAGTGAGAATGCATGGATATACACACACAGCTCAGGATGCTTCTCCATCCTGACTTATGTCTGTGGAGTGGGTGGGTGGGCGGTTGTGTGGAATAATTTGCAGTGGCAAGCCGTTTTTTAAAAGTGGAAAAAATGATTCAGTGCAACAATGAGTAAGACTTTAGAGGGGCTTCGCTTGCGACTCCAACAGGCAAATATCACGCAGCCGGCATTCTGTCTGCAGGCCTGCTTTGTTTTATCTATAGGCACAATGACATCCCGGAGGGATTCTGCACTTAACGGACTCGCAGGGACATGACTTCAAACCACTCTTAAGAACTCACACAGATCACATCGATTTCAGCACCAAACATTTAGCTAGCAACAACTGTTAATGCACTTTCTCGAAGAATTGAGGAATATGTTCGTTCTTTCGCCTTAGGCCTAGCCTATCCCTTCGCCCCTGTCCACACAATTTCAGCTTCTACTGTTATTGCTACGAGAACCAAACGTTCCAGACCACAATGGCGCATTTCGCAGAATGCATTTTTGGCCTTTGAGATGCCCTGTCTGAATGCAGATGTTTTGTTTTAGAGTCTGAGTCAAGTCCACAGACAGCCACCTGCGGAGAGATGACCACTCAGACCCAACTACTTTCTTTTTTTTAAAAATGAGAAAAATCAACATCCCTCTCTCCACAATCTTCCCTTCACTCCCTATCAGACAGGCATGGCGCTTCTGTCAGCAAAACCTACTGTCCAGTCCGTTTTGGATCCTCCCTCCACACACACACACACACACACACACACACACACACACACACACACACACACACACCTCACAGCTACCCATTCAGCTGTACTCATCATATTTTTCTCTACTCCAATATGGAGACTAAGTAACTTCTTTCTACAGATGTTCTGGCTGGTGTAAGTTGTTTTTCATGAGAGATTTGGATGTTGAGTAAGACCCAAAATGTCCACCATACTGATTCACAAAACAAGACAAACAAAAATAATCTCAAAATAAACCAACAAAAAAGAAAAATTCAAAACATAAAATGTGTGATGTATAGCAAACTGGTGAGACGTACTGCAAACATTCATAACCAATACTTATACATACATACACACACACACACACACACACACACACACATATATATATTTAGATAGATATATAGATAGTAGGGAAGCCTGTTTTATGAAACAGCATGAGGGGCCTCTCGCACATCTTGGCAATGCAACGAAATGCACCAAAATGATAACGCATACCTATCACAACCAAACACACTCAAACGTAAAACAAACATCTCAAACTCAATTCTAAAATGAATGGCCAAGCATTAGGAGGCATGGCAAACGTCACAAAACAGTAAAATGAAAAGAACGGCAAAATCAAAATTACTTTTTTTTTTTTTCTCTAAACCTAGCTACCTAACAGAGCACACCCGCTCAACATACCCGTATGAGTACATATAGCTATATATTCTTTCATATATTTGCTTTTTGTACTTCTGGTGTCAATGCTCTGCACGAACCCATTTCCAGAGGTTGCCCCATCACAACACCCTCAACACTGCATGCCAACAAAACTAAAGAAAAAACGAAAACACCAATCCTACCCTAACGGTCTTAAACCTAGAAGAATGACAGATGGCTCAAACACATGTTTTGCAAACCATATGATAATTGCACTTATGATTCATTGTACGGCTGTAAAACAAGTAATCGTGTGGGTGCCCTGTGCTCACTGGACAGGCATCGACGACGGGCACCTTTAGAAGAGTGTACACCCACAGCAACGACGACAACAACAACAAAACGCTGTCCTTCGGACACTCAAACACTTTGTTTAAGACTTTAGAAATCCTGATGGTCTCTAGACCGAGACACTCAGAGCAGGGCGTCATCTGACCCCTGTGGCCGAGTAGCACCTCAGGCATGCCAAGGGTGGCAATTACCCCTCTCCTCCCCGCTGTATCAGAGCACTTTGAGAAGACACTGTGGGTAGAGTTTGGCCACCACGCATTCAAAATGGCGGCCCAGGTCCCAGAGGCGATCGGGCGTCTCGTAGACCTTCTTCCATTGGTCCGCCTCGTCGTCATACTGGTAGAGGGAGTTCTTGCGGCTGGTGCGGAAGACGTGCTCCTCGACCATCACCTGCGTGGCGCGCACAAACAGGTGCAGCTTGCCGCCCAGCAGCAGTGCCTTGATGTAGGGGCTGGTGGCCTGGTCAAATGGCAGGTCGTGCCGCTGGCTCCAGACGTTCTGCTCGATGTCGTACGTCTCCACGGTGAAGGTGCGCTGGTGGTTCCTGCAGACGCCGGCGATGTAGTAGATGCAGTTTCTATGCAGCACAGCCAGTCCCTGGCTCCGCGGGATGCTCATGGGGGTTAAGTGGCCCCAGTAGTCCCTCCGAGGATCAAAGAAGAAGAAGTACTCCCCTGCAAGTGAATGACTCCATGTTAGAGGGGAAAAAACACAACCCAAGTAGGTCAGATGGTTACACAGAGTTTTTCCCTGTAGGGCAGGCCAAAGCAGTTACCTTAAGCACAGCACAGTCAGCAGTCAAGTATGTCTAGGTATCTCACAACATTTCTACTGTATGCCCCTATCCTACTCTTGTTCCTCAGGAGGTCCACATATGCTGTAAAAGCACAGCTATTCTCATAAACGCTGCATATTGAACCTACAAATTTTACTCCAGCCTACTCTATTGGCTACTCTTCATGGCCACTGGAGTAGGCCACTCTAATCTGCCATTAAAAGTCCAACAAATCATACCAATGTTTGTCCAACTCACAAACCATGCGTATGCTCACATTAGGCATAAATAAGAAGGCTGCTGAAAGTGAAAGATTTAAAGTTCTAAATTTGTAGGTTTTAACTGCATGTTGGTATAAATCTCACCTTGCAAGACGTAGATCCTTTCCTTATACTCCACAGCACTATGAAACTCCATGGCAACGGGCATGGGGCTAACGGCAGTCCAGCAGTTGTCACGGGCGTCGTAGCACTCGACCGACTTGAGCGCGTTCCGCCCATCGCCCTCGTAGACGCGACCTCCCAGCGCGTACAGCTTTCCACAGCAGTGCACCAGCCGGCAGCCGATGCGCGCCCGCAGCAGTGGCGCCCGCGGCAACCAGCGGTTGTTGGCGTGCTCGTACTGCCAGAAGTCGCTCTCTGCCCGGTGGTCGATACACACCTCGCTGTTGCTGGGCCGGTACCCGCCGGCGATGTAGATGTCGTTCTCCGAGGTGACCAGGATGCCCACCTCGCGGAGGTCGTTGGGCGGCTTGCACAGCTTGTACACCTTCCCTGTGGCCGTGTCCAGGCAAGGCACCGTCTGCTTCTTCCCTGAGTGCTTGTGTGCCGCGTCAAAGCAGATCACCATCTCGGAGGCGGTCATGCCCAGCCGCTGCGGACACCCGTTGGTGCCATTGAGGTGGCCCTTGTCGACGGGCTCCTTGGGCATGGCGATCGCCAGGGCTGGCGGGATGCGGCTGCGGAAGGCCTCGTCCAGCAGCGGCAGGCGGATGCACTTGGAGAACACCTCTTCCAGGTGAGTCTGGCGCCCGTCCCGGTCCTGCTCCAGCCAGCGCACCACGCTTTCGTACACGTGCTCCTCCTTGGTCACGTTCAGGTCGTCGCTGTTCAGGATGCCCACCAGCTGCTCTTTGGTCAGGTGCAGGAACTCCTGTTCGCCCACCACGCACAGGAACTTCTTGCGGATGTAGTCCTGCGAGCGCTCCCGCAGCTCCTGGTGCCCGTACGCGTCCGCAAACATGAACACGCCGATACAGTTCTGCGGGTCCAAGCGGCTGATCATGAACTGGGCACACTGGTCCTGCAGTGCCGGGATTTGGAAGATGCTGGCGGCTGTGAAAAGCGCCTGCACGTTGGACTCGGAGAGCGTGACGCGGGACGTGTAGGCGTAGTCCAGGACTAGGTGCATGGACTCTGATTCCACGCCAACGATGCGTACCTCTCGCTGGCTGCTTTCTGTAAGGCCACTTGTGAACATGGATCTATGATGCAGAACATATAAAAGACTCTAAGCTTCAGATGAAAGTGGGCAAATTCAAAGCTACCAAAGACTACCATTATAATAATATATCATCATACATGACAGAGGCTTTTGATTGAAGTATTTTTCATTTCAGATCAACATCTAAAACAGAGCGTTTCAAGTTTATGTATAGCCAACTAATTTTATACCTATTTTGATCAGCTTTGGCAGCTTTTCCATTTTGATGTTTAACTAAAGCCGTGACGCCATACTTACCTGAAGTAAGGGCTAATGGCGGCCAGGACATTTCTGTGACAGGAAAATGTCTTGCCATGGTCCACCTCCACAACGATATCGGTCAACTGTGCTTCATCATACAGGACTTTCAGCTGCTGGAGGACGTTGCATGCATGAAGAGCGTCTACCCCATTGATGCTTGTATTTGCTGGAGTTCCATTCTGCACTTGTAACAGCTTTCCGACCTCTGAAGATGTCGAATTAAAAAAAGACGACAACAATCCATGTCAATGGAATACATACATACATACCATACATACATACATACATACATACATGAGACACAATTGTGGGCTGCTTGATTATACTGATGAAAACATTTATGTCTCTTCTATAAAGGAAACATTTCAGTGTGTCTTTAGTACTTGGTCTGACATTGTAGCAGACCTTACTGTGCTCAGAAGGCTGATTATGATGAAACCTATATGAATATGCATTACCACTGATGTCTTAACTTCACTGCACCCCATACCACCAAAGAGTGGCGAAATTAGACAATAGACACTTTGACAATGTGAGGATCATAGCGGGACATAAACATGCGCTCGATTAATCAATCAAACTTAATAAGTGCTGAACACAAACTTCAAGAATATGTTGTTAAACAAAAGGGGTAAAATGCATTAGAAAACGCTGAACTTTCCAATTTAATTTATATGTCTGAGAAAGTCTTCCCGATTTTACACAATCTGACTGACCTGACAAAACAAAGGACATGTGGCAATGAGGTACTTGAGTCAGCGGATTTCAACAGCTTGCTACATAGCTTGCTGGCTATAGCCCTAAAGCGTCAAACCAGTCTCCAACTGCTAGCACGATGATAGAAGTGATATCAGCTATCTGGCTAACTAATGTTAGCTGCCTATATAGCCAGCTAGCTAATGTGTTTACGCTAGTGGCTTGCAGTGCGGTTACGATAGCAAAGTTATAGAGCCCGACTCAGTGAAGTTAGTGTTAGATAGATTACATTAATGACGCTAATGTTGATCGACCAGGCAATACAGTAAAATTTTCCACATGTTTGACTTGCTAAATTATCAACACCTGAGCTATTTGGGCAGCGAGGTATTTGGAGGCTATGGAGCTACTATTTGCTAGTCCGATTTGGACAAGACGTTCAAAAGTTAGCAAGCTAATATTAGCCAGAAATGGCTAGCAAATACTTTGGTGGCTATCGATTTGCATTAACGTTACACTAATTCACACTGCCTGATACATGTTACATCGAGAGATTGACAGCACAGGGGCATGAGACAACAAGGTGAAATGTTTCTGAATCTAAAAAATGTTCAATGTTTACACAATGTTCAATGTTTACACAATCGGCAGTCATGGTTGGCAAGTTAGCCGACTAGCTAGCTATCGAGCTAACGCCACACTTTTTTAAAACTGATACAACCATTCATTTTGAGCTGGTCAATGTTCCGTTAAATAAGCATACTTGTCAACAGAATTCACGATGAACACATTCTAAATCATGCATTAAACTTTCTGAATATTTTGTAAATGTTTAAACGTATTTTGATACGTTTAAATCTAAAGTGAAACAATTAAGAAGCTCAAACCTCCCCCGGCAGCCATTCTCGCCCAGTCTGTCTCGCTGCAGATGGTAAAACCAGACGTCACCAGTGGATCTGAGCCCCGGAAACAAGCACTATCCAATCATTTCTGTCGAAGTGAAAAGAATAGCCAATGGCGTTGTACTCCACTAAAGTTGGACAAATGTATTTCAACACAGCAACAATGTTGGCATGTGAAGGCTACAGGTGCCAAAACGAACCCTGATCAATTATTTCTCACTAGAGCCTAGCTTAATCTTGATTTATGATCTTGCAGCCTACTCACTCTCACTCACATGCAACATAACATTTTTTAGACCTTTCTTAGACCATCACGATAAGGCAGTTTTTAAAGAAACGTCTAATAATCGGGTCATAATCAACAAGAACGTCTGTATCCACCAATTAAAGATCTGGGGGAAAGTTATTTATCTGAAATCTGACTAAGACACTAATGACTAAGACATTAATTGCAGATTGTGGAGTCTGAAAAGTTTCTTGGATCATTATAGCCAGTATAAACCACGTGCTGCCAAATGTCAGAGTTCTTTATGTGAGCAACAAACTGATCCAAACCATTTGGATCTGTAGGCTAATATATAGACTGTGGATATTATTTCCAGACACTGAATGTACAGTGTGGTGCAAATTCTAGATCAGTGGTCCCCAAACCACCTCATTTTGGGTGGCCCCCCAAAACATGTCCGTGGTATATAGCAACCGGCCCGCACGGGAGTACGACATCGTCAAACTATAATCTCCGCAATTTCCCCCATTCATTCTCTATGGCGAGTCTTAACAGTACACATGTAACACTCTTTTTGTCCACTTGTGGTTATTTTGGCGCTGTTTCGCGTTTGCCATCAAAAACGGAATGAAATGTAGGCCTACCTGCAAACAATGTAAGAGGCCTATGCTGACTGCATCAGTGCTCAAAGTATTGTAAAAGTTTATCAATTAATTGTTAATAACTAACTAACTTCTATTCCAGTCATATTTCTGGGACTTTCTGGGATAATTATTTCTATTTTGTATTCACTCGTTCAAATGTTCATAGGCCTACAAAGAGGTCACAAGTTCAGGTGAGTGAAAGTTAGAATGGTGGTCATTTCAGACCACTTCAGCGCTTCATAAAATTCTCATAGTTTGAGAACTTTACATTTTCAGAGTTCAGAGTTCACCCATTTTTAATAAAATATACTTTTGGGAATGCAAAAGTCTTTTTATTAGTATTATTTAATTTGAGTTACGTTTTACACTGATATGGCATGATGGCAATATAAACACAGCTAACAATGGTATTAAATTGCAATTGCCTATAGATTAAATGTAATGGAATATTCGACTAAGGTAGACTGCTGTTGTTCACAGCACTAAGCTATTTATGGTTACTGATATACTCCGAGTCTCTGGCCCTCTCTTAGAGCCAGGCATAGTAAGCTGGCCCTCGGAAGAAAAAGTTTGGGGACCACTGTTCTAGATCAACAAACCCCTAGGCCTACCAGCCTGCTAAGGTAGGTGGAACACCCTGCTAAGACGTTGCCCCTCCTAGCCCACTGTTTTTGTTAATCTGTCAGTCAGCCCTTAATGTGCAAGTCAATCTTCCACATGGCTGCGCCAAGGCCTCTTGGCCTGTTGAACCCAATTTGTCTAGTTCACAGGAGGTAGCCAATCTCTCCCCATTTGAAAACAATATGCACTAGTCTGTACCATCACTAGAATCTCATATGTCCAGGCCAAACCATTTGTTTTGGGAAAGGGTAGTGATACAGATTCAGACTGGTCTGTTGAGGGTCGTTGGACCAGCTTGCAGTGGTCTGCACAAGTGGCTAAGCAGTCAAGAAGCAGTGGAAAGGTATGCAATAGTGTGGGACAGATTTAATGTCGGATCATCATTACCCAAGATTCAGGGTAAATGGAATTATGAAGACGAAGAGACTACAATTCCAATAAAGTAAGTAAGCTCAAAAAGTGAGTAAGGAAAACTACCTTTAGTCTATAGGATAGTGTGGCTTATAAACTGCCAACTTCTTCAAATATTAAATGTATATAACTGCTTGATCCAATTTGTCAAAGCATAGAGACATTTTTAGACATGCACAATTCATTACACAAATTAAATTTCAATTGTTGGCAATTTAAGATTGATTGCTTAATTACAGGCCTCAATAAATCATGTTTAATTAAGAGAATTCATACAATTAAGGTTGCCGTGCATTGACTGGCAGGTCACTAAGTGGGCACATAGAGATTGCGTGCACTGCACGTAGAGAACTCTCGTGTTCAACCATCTTGATGTAGAGGAGACGGGGCTCTGCTTGCGACTATTCCAGAGGGGTGGGGTGGAGGGTATTTCCCTCCTGGAGCCAGAGATGATGTTTCCCCATCACCAGCAATACCACTGGTAAACTATTCAGGCAAAAGCAGCTGTTACTACCCCGCATCATGACCCCCCCTTCTTTCTAACGATTATCAGCATGAGAGAGTAGTGTGGAAATCCACTCAAATGCCAGAACCAGCAATCCAGCACTGTAAAATAACAGAAAAAGAGTCAAATGAAATAGAATGGTGATCCACACAATCGATTTCACATTTCTCTCCCTAATATCTCCTTCATCAGCTTTAGTGGAGGCTGTGAAATTGGCCCCTACTGTTCAGAAATGTTTTGCTTATATTTGCCCCTCTCTAGCATTCCTTTTCTTCAGCATATGATGTTATTATATAGGTGCACTTTATCATTGCATTTTGCCACCAACAGCATATGATGTTATTATAGCTATAGGTGCACTTTATCATTGCATTTTGCCACCAACAGCATATGATGTTATTATATAGGTGCACTTTATCATTGCATTTTGCCACCAACAGCATATGATGTTATTATATAGGTGCACTTTATCATTGCATTTTGCCACCAACAGCGTGTTTATTAATATAAAGTGCTTTCAGAATCCGCCAGGCTGTTTTCTAAAAATCTAAAGCCATACAATTGAACACTTGTGCCAATGCAGACCACCAACAATGAAATGTGGCTATATGGCCAATGCATTTTCCATTTTACATATTACCATTGAACTAATACCTGCCATTTATCAGAAATAAAATGATCTGTTAAAGCTGCACAGTTTTGCCAAAATGTCGATTACAATGTAGCTTTAAGGACAGATGTTTCTTTACATATTAATACCGCATAACTTTGTTTCATGAGCAACAGTGGTAATAATTATTATGTTGAAAAAATATAAAAGGATAAGGCTGTTTTGGTTCTGGTTTGGTTGCAACTTTTTTGTTAGGTTGAAGCTTTTAAACCATAAAAGCATTTATAACACGACCTTTGCTATGTGTATGAAAAGTATTTATATATCATCCATTATATATGCATTCTCAGCAGGCTGCAGAAAAGGACTGATACCCAATAAGAAAATGTATTTTCCCCCGACCTGCATTTTATATGCATTATGTGTGTTTTTACGTGGATGCACAGAAATACATAACCTTCTCTTTTCCCCTCCAATGTCCCCCTCAGAATTTAATCACCGATGTGCATATCACATTCAAAAAAACTATACAGTGTTTCCACACACACGTGAGTGAGTCTTGAGGGGAGAAATTGTACTTTGCTGATGAATCTTTCCCCATCTCTACTTGAAAAGCTCTCTCCTCTCGGGGTGAGAGACAATCATCCCGAACCTCCTGCATGGTTGAGGGAAGGGGATAAGCGGCAAAATCCCTGAGCTCGGGCCATTGAATTGCAGAAAAGACAAGGGAATGGGATGGAATACGAGTGGGAGAGGAGGCAGGGGGTGTAATTGTAGTTTAAATGTGTGTTTTTGTCAGAGGTGGGGGGAATAGGTTATTATATGCCTCCAGGGACCTTGAAGAGAATGCCTGTGGATGTTCTGAAGAGCCTACCAGTCGCCCCATGCCTTCCGTGCCACCCAGGACGAGACAAATAGAAGCACGGCGGGACGGCGCAGTAAATACCAGCCCAGAGTACCCACTTCATGTTTAAAAAGTGCCTCTCTACCCCCTATCCGAACAGGCGAATGAATACGGGAGCATCTGCTGCAGGCTCCAGGCTCTGTCATCATTCACTGTGTAATCCCCAAGATGGAAAGGTATTTCGCTCTCTATAGCTATTGAGGAAGCTGTTTCTTTTTTGACTGCTCCTTAATCAGAGGCGCCACGGTCGACTTTAGTCGACAAGATGCGGTACTGAATAAAACCAGAGCCCGTTTACGGAGAGCCTATTAACTCCATTATACCGGCAATCTGCTGCAGTTCCGCTAGGGGCGATCACGAATAAGTGCAAAAACAATGGAGGACTATGGAGCTAGACGGCTAAATGTGTCTCTTTAACCTGGTTGTCCTTGAAAAATCGAAGATTGGATTGTGGGTTCTGCAAGATCAATATGGATTATAGGTCAAAAGTTGAATGAACGAGTACTTACGTCCTTTCGATTTCTTACAGGCTGGGTCGTTGTTGCCCACAACTCACTAGCTTTCTGCTAATGAATGACGTCATTGACACATTTGAAAGGCTTCTTAGAACAAATAAGTGACTCAAAAAATATAATACTCAGCGGTGTGTATTTTCTCTGCCCTCTCTTTCGCATGCAACATTCAAATTTCTAGCAAAAAAATTATATCCCGAGAAAAGTGGATTTGAGGGGTACAGCTCCATAGCCCTCCATTCATTCTGCACTTATTCGTGAGCGCCCTCATGTGGAACCAGAATTGGAACTGCAACCAGTTCAGAAACCGGAAGCTTCCCGAGAGTGGCGGTTCTCCCCTTATTAGCCATTCTCTGATAAAACCCAAGGGGGCAGGCGAATTCCCGGAAGTAGAAGAATCGACGTAGGCTGGAGGGACCACCTCTCTGCTAACTCCCATAGAAGCCCATTCATTCTAGGATTTTTTTAAATACCATAACTTCATATAACATATATCCTGTGCCGATATTGTAGCTTCTGTGTAATCCACATAAACACTACAAGGCAAAACAGACTCCACTACCTCGTCCGTAACGTTGGTTACCCGTAAGAAGAATGGTTAGCTTGTTCGGTTGGAGGGAAGCTAGTTTTGACGTAATCTCTTCTTCGCACCGTAGGGAGATAACCGTATTGTTTGGATAAGAAGTTCAGTACACCTTACTGTCTGACGGTAACTCATAAGCAAAACCTAGCATACACGACCGTATGTTAAGGTAAAGCATTACACAGAGGCAACCTAATAATAATAAAAAAGTAAACCTAATTTTAAAAAAAACAGCACTAATCATTTCAGAGGTTTTCGATGGATTGACCGTAGGTCGGAAAAGTGGAAAGAACATTAGCTTCAAGGCTATAACTTTTTTGTTTTGTTTTAGCATGACTGTTTTTGAAGATGATCAAGTATGGTAGCTTCAACAGTAACACGACTTGGTGAGGATGATATTAATAATAATAAATAAATAAAGGTTTAACTTTGATGACTTTGAAGGCGAAGGAAGTGTGAGAAGAATTTCTGTGTATCTATCATATGAGTTACAAGATTCAGTTCGATGGCTAACGTCACAAAGTTAAGTGTGAGTCTGCGCAGTACTGGGGGGACCAACTGAAAAATCGTTCTATTTGACTCAGTGCCCTCCCATTGAAAACGACGGAGTCTGTTCGTCCATTTCTTTTACTGTCTATGAATAAAACGGCCGATTTAGTCAAATAGGGTGTCATATTTCGTTCGACCTCCACTCCACTAGATGGCAGACATGTCATACGTCATCCCCGAGTCCAAAAAAGGGCATGCTCTAAACAAAACCTTCGAGCTACAGCGCATTGAATCAGTGCGTACAATACCGGAGCTAGCGTGCGTGTGAGCCATATCAGAGCGATATTGTCAACGTCAGCGAGTAGTGTTAGGTCTTCTATTCGCGGACCCTGATTTTGAAGGGGAATATCTGCCTTCAGAAAATGACGGTGATTCTTTTAGTGAGGCTTCAGATGCGTCCCTGCCTTGCAATGAGGACGAAAGACAAAGTGAGAGTTTAGCTTACACCAAGCACAGACGTTGAATCATTTGCCCAATGTCAGTGGTGGGAATAATGTTTCACGGGGTCGGAGTGTTCATCGGGGAGTTAGTAGGGTGTTAGTGGTGTGGCGAATGAGGCTGGAGGTAGCCTAATGTCCATGTAGCGCTAGCTTCTGTCTTCTGACCGTGTGCCTCTCCGCAATCGCGGCGACAGTAACGTGGTGGAGCCTTTGTCTAATGCCACTGGGTATGTTAGACGAGGTCGAAGTGCTCATAGGACAGTTAGGGGGGAACGTAGGCAGTGTGGGGAGTCGCAATGAGAATGACAGTAGGCCTAGTCCGAGCTGCGCAAATTCTCTCCACTCGGCGCGCGCGCGCGAGGCAGATCTGGCCATGCTGCTCGCATAGGCTGCTCGCAGCAGGAGCAGAGATGGTGACACGGGGCAGGGGAGCCATTAGGCCATGCATAGTCTTTCACAAGATGATGGGAATGCTGGCCCTGTATGGATAGGATATGGATATGGATAGTCATCATCTCTACAGCAAAAGGCCTGCTACATAAAAAAAAAAAAATTGTCAGCCATTTATTAATAATGATTTACACTGTTGATTTGCTATCTATTTCCCTGACCATTTAGGACATACACTATGTGTTCTTTTTTGTGTGTTCATGTCCTTGTGATGTGTGTGTCTTTGTCAGAAAAAACAACAACAACAACAACAACAAAAAAACAACAACAAAAAAAACATCAACAAAAACAACAAAAAGAATACAAATACTAACATTGTCTCTTGTCTTGTCTCGTCATCTCACTCCTGATCTGTTCCTTGCCGTGGCAAGTGAGCTTTTGAACTAAACAGGTCTTGTCTACTTGTGTTTGTGTGTCATCTGAATAATATATATGTGCCCCATACATGGAATCAGAGTGCCTACTGTATGTAGTAAATGGAAAATCACAACAGCAAAAGGCCAGCCTACCGCTACATGCATTTGGTTTGTTTCTGCCATTTATTAGTAATGATTTACAGTTTGTTTACTACTTAGTATTTACCTGAGCATTCAGTATTGTGCAATATAGCATACAGAAGGTGAGGGACATTTTGGGGGGAAAGAAGTGGTGCATTTTATCATTCAAACATGCGACTTTTCATGAAAATTCTATAATCCAAGATGGCCGCCACCATATGACGCCATAATATGCAAATTAGATATAAACATTTAATCCCTACATAAACTTTGGGTCATCCTTAATATTTCTCTAATTTACAAAATCGAACGTTTCGAAAAAAAACCTCTGGCGCCTAAAGGGTTAAGATGAATTCAGTGGTTTTGTTAATTTGTTAGATATTAAATGTGGTGGCATATGAATGAACATTATACAAATAGTTCTGGGCCTAGTTCTGGTGTGGTTGTTTTTTTGTCATTAACAGGGAGATTTGATTGCATTCTTACATTAAACTTCTTTAAGAAGTCATTATCTTTACTGACTACCCACTGAGCGCAGGCATAATTGGATATAATATGAAAGAACACACACAAGTCACATTTTTGTTACATGCAGAGCACATCTGTTCCCTCTCGATAAGAAGTAATCTATTTCATCGCCCGTAATACAACTGGCCACAGATGTGTGTCCAAGGTGCCTCTGTCAGCTTCCATTTATCTGAGCCTATAAGCACACACACACACACACACGGCAAAAACAAGGCATGCACAAAAATGCACAAACACACTGATTGTCTCGTTTCTCCAGTACACAAGGCCAGAGAGACAGAGAGAAGAGCGACAACCGTAGAAGGTGAGTTGCAGTGCAGGCAGGTTGGCTACCACACTCTCTTCCACCCTGTTCACCACTCACACACAACTTTTTTTTTAAACACTTCATTAAGCCGAGTGACCGTGCCTCAGCTGTCCTTCAGGTTGTTAAAGCAAACAAACAAGGCAACACAGCCTGCTGTGAGGTCAAGCCATTTGTTCCACTTGTCCGGCTGATGGATTCAGTTTTATAAAATCCGGCTTTATTTAGCCAGCTCCTAATTGCGATGGGAGAGGGGGGTGAAAAAAAGAACGGAAAAAAGCACACATCCATGAAGTGCTTTAACAACCTCTCCCTCTCCCTTCTCTCCATCCCTACTTTCTCTTTCGCTCCCTCTTTTTCTATCCCTCTGTCATTCTCATCTTCTTCACAGGCCATGTGACCTGCGAGATGGTTCAGCTCATTTGATGCAGGGGGGGTAGGGGTGGATTGGGGGGCATGGGGGTGGGGGTGGGGGTTTGGTAGTGGACACCCAGCTGGGAGGTCCACGGCTCTAATAGTAGAATCGGATTAGAGGACTCCCCCAGCGTGCTCCATGCACCCATGTGTGAAAGCTCTGGCTGTCATCAATATTGAGGCGGTGGCACGGGGAGATCCATCAGCAAATCCGATTGCACACTGAGAATTCTGAGGTCCCAGCAGAAACAGGGCATGGTGTGGGGAGGGTCTCTCTGTCTCTCTCTGACTCTCTCTCTCTCTCTCTCTCACTCTCTCTCTTTTTGCATTATACTGTTCCCCGGGCAAGTATTCTCCATCATGTCAACGTAATGTACCACACAGAGGCAATCATACAGCCCCCAAGCCTCGCAATGACTGCTTAGAGGAGAATCATCTCTGCCGTGCAGCAAGTGTGCGCCAGTCAATATGATCTCTTCCTCCCCAATATGTTGCAAAAGTCTTCATCCCATTCGCCCCCTAGGGGATGCCATACCTTTGGCAGTTTGGATGTGTCCAGGATTTCTTCCCAGCCTCTTTCACAGTCCAGGTTTACATTTTCCATCACAACTAAACATTGTCACGTCTGTTTATACCACTTTAATTTATGTTTAAATAGGTATTTTAGATTAAACACAACTGGACATTATTTGGACTGGACGTTATTATAAATGTGTCTCCCCTCACAGAATGTGTAGCTATACTCACAAGCCTTAAAACAGCAGCCTGCTTATGTCCACTCACACTGTGTAAAGGGGGCATGTGTTTTTCACCTAAAGTGCTGACAAGAAGCATGGGCGGGTATTATCGCGTGATTGATTAACTGGACAGCCAGCCCGAGGGGCTGACACAGCACCGGGTCAGATGAGAACGTTCCGGTCCAAGATCACCACCACCACCACCCGTGTGCATGTGGACGTGAACGCTACAGCCGACGGGCTAACTCAACCAACCACTTCAGCAAGGACAAAGCACTTTTTAAGCCAGGGAGTGCCCTTGGAATGTTGCACGGTGACAACAGCACAATTATCTGTATCATTTATTGGAAACAAATGACTAATGGTGCACAAAATGGTTGTTGACTTGCATGGGAAGAGTTGCATTTATTCCAGACAGTACAGAGAAGGTGAGGGATTAGTTGTTTGGAGATAAGCACTGCTGAAATCACTCCTCTGCATTGTGGCAAAAAAACACAGAAGATTAATCAGAACTGGTTGTTCGTACAACATGTTATTCCTCATCCAGCACTATCACGCACAATCAGTGCTTCCTGATTGTGACTTGTGGTTGTTTTCTTTTTGGCACATTCAGGCACAGATATAATCTCCTCCACCTTTGCATATTTAGAACCGCTCTGAATGTTCTGTTTCAGTCTCCCTGGTGTTGACAGGCACCAGGATTAATTCCAGCAGCTTTTTCTTGCCCTGTGCTTATTCCAGAGCACTGCTTCCAATTTATGTGACTTTTACAAAGATAATAAACAGTTGTTGAAGAAGCAAATGAAAGTTACTGTTCAATCACTCGAGATTTAAAGAGACACAAATTACACTATGAGTCCTGTCTTAGAGTTATTTTACAGCATGTATTTAAAGATTTTTTCCAAACTTTTTCATATTTTTTATTACTGCAGACTGCATTATTGCCTACAGCAGAACTTTTTTATATGTTTATATTCATGCAATATAATACTGAGTTTCAATATAATGAGCAAAGAGGCTAAAGCCCCCTATAGTGTCTGTCTCTATCTAACACATCTCTGTAGGGGAGGAAGGTTTACTCTTGACAATATCGATTATTGCTACTAGTTCCTACTACACATATGGCACCGTAGCTCTGGCCTATGTGGAGCCGAGGGCTTGGAGAGACATTCCTAGTCTCCAGAAAATAAAAGTCCGTGTGGCTGCAGTGTGGAATCTGCTGGGTCAGTGGAAATCTACTGCCGAGGCCCAGCTGTGCTTGACATTGAAGTCAAGAGGAGAAGCCTGTGACCTGAGTGAAGTTGGACCCAGCCCTTGGCCCATGAAGAGAGAGAGAGAGAGAGAGAGAGAGAGAGAGAGAGAGAGAGCGAGAGAGAGCAGAGGGTCAGAGCAGAATGCAGCAGTGCCGATAAAGAAATGCTCCACATCAAAGAGAACATGCAAGTGCCAGCAGAAAGGCTGTGAAAGATTGGCTCCAAATCACAGGTGCTCTTGCTGTTTGTATTATGATTCATGTCGTGTTTTTGGCCCTCTCATCTCTGTCCTGGCTTGCTATACTCTTTAATCACATGTGTGAGAGCATGTCTCTTTCAAAGGAAAGTAGAGGACATTGGATGAATATGTAGGAGTATTGAGAGATGGTTAAAATGATTATGGATTGTGTCGATGGCCATAAAATATTTTAAGCAGAAAATCAATCTTATATGAAGACAAATAATTTCAGATATTTAGCTTTTTTTTTGGTGTCTCATAATGCCTTCATCTGTCAAATCAATAGAAATAGCAGGTTATCAAGAGATTATCAATCACCCTGGACTGAATTTGGTAAATGTCAGTTACAAACAACATTGTATTGTTATGGATGAGAAGATATGGTGATGAAAGATATTCCCAGTGCTTATGTGGAGGAATATGTGAGTTAAACACAGATATTTGTCTTTGTTTTAAAATCTATTGCATTTTGACTAGTTGCTTTATGGGCAGTTGTGTGTACAGAAAAATCAGTAACATCCTGTCCATCAGAACGAAATAATAAGAAAATAATTGCAGCCAAGACTCCCACGGACTGGGTCTTACTGGGGCAAACGCCCGTGCCATGTTTGAGCTCCGACTGGCTGCATGAGGAGCCGGCAAGAATACTGATGAGGAAGCTTTGTGTGTCAAAGTCACTGACCTGAGGTGCAAAAAGATATGGCGCCCACCTACTTACCTGTGCAACATAATATGTGACCATCATCTGTGCATCAACTCACAATGCAACACGGCTCATCCGCTTTCATCGAATCATATGAATCACTCTTATCCGTCAGTCATCTAAGAGCCTTCACTAGAGACAGATCCTTAATGTGCAAATGGTCTGGGCACAAGTCCTACCTGTGAACACATGAAGCTGTCAGTAGGAAGAGGGGAAAGGAGGGGAAAGCAACATCTATCTTTTTATAAATCTCAAATAGTTGTGAATGAAAGAGTATAGACGTGGCTTTTCTCTGTCTGGCTGACATCTCCTGGCCATGACGGAGGACTGTGGCTGGGAGTTAATTAAGCGCTCAGCCTCTGAAGCCATATCCACACCGGGGACCATGTGCGCAGCCTCCTTAAGCGCCCTTGAAATGAGACTGGATTTGCACTGCATTCAGGGCTGTGGAGCATGTCATTCCCTTCTTTCTATAGCTTGTCCATTTATTTTTGTCATGTTTATTTTTATTCTCTCTCTCTCTCTCTCTCTCTCTATTTGTTCTGCACTCACGTACTGTATGTTGTGGGTATTTTGTTATTTTGCGGCGATGGTCTTTCTCTTCTGTTATTTTGTGGCGAGTTTTTCCTCTCTCTTTCTCTCTCTCTCTCTGTGTGTGTGTGTGTGTGTGTGTGGGTGTGTGTGTGTGTGTGTGTGTGTGTGTATGTGTGTGTGTTTGACTGTGAATCTGTACGCATATTTGTGGAGCCTATATGTCTGAGAGAGCTAGAAAAAGAGTCTTTTTGCAAGCCTGCACTGAGGCACCAGTGGCCAGCCAGCATGAGTAACGATGGACGAACATCACAGGCTGGCCATAAACCAAACTCCCCTAATCACTTCAGAGATAAAGCTACACTGTCTTCACTTGTGTCAGAGTAAATTGGCCACTGGAATGAACCCGCTCCCACCCGCTCTTGTCTTATGTACGATAATACAGAAATCTGTCTGATGAAGAAGAATGGGATGATTTTCCCCTGTTCTCTGCATTATGCATGGAATCAGCTCAGTGTGCCTCTCACTGAGGGATGCAGATGATTCGTCTGATTCCGGCAACACTGGCGATCTGTCCCGATTCAATCAATCAGTCATTTAAACACTGAGTTCTATGTAAGGCATGTTCATGTAAACTATTTCGGTCACTGTGAATAATTGGGATCCAGCAGACATGAATTCATACTTTTCATGAGGAACAGGGGAGTGTCAAACAGAATTTAAAATATGTTTATGGTTCAAGTCAGTCTTTCTCTCACAGCTTGCATTCAAAGGGAATTAAAACTTGAATATATAATTTAAGCTGTAAGTTTCAGTGTAGTTCTGGAGATTTTAATTCAGAATGCTTAATTACTTTGGTCAATCAAATTCCGGAAAAAAATGTGTTTCTCATGTTTTCCATTAGCTAGTTGAATGCATGTGTTTTTTTTTCTGATTGGAGTGTTGTCTCATTTTGAATTGACTTGAATATCTCTCATCCCCTGGATACCAAGGTGAATTTGCCAATGCTGGTTTTTGAGTAACTCACACAAACTTGACTGGATCTCTTTGGAAGAGCAACATTGCCATCTAACAATCTGAGGGGGAATGACAAGCCCTGGCATCATGAAATTGCACATCCTTCCATGAATTTCATGACTAAATTTTAAAAGTAAAATCCAGCTCCCTCAATTGTCATAAATAATAAAATCCCCCACTT